>NC_057710.1:382479-391018 GCF_004010195.1 Chiloscyllium plagiosum
GGACATGCCTATCCTGCATTATCTTTGAAAGCCTCCCACATCTCAAATGTGGACTTCCCTTCAAATAGCTGTGTCCAATCCACATTTCCCAGCTCCTGCCTAATTTTGATATAATTGGCCTTGGCCCAGTTTAGTACTCTTCCCTTAGGGTCACTCTCTTCTTTATCTACGAATATTCTAAAACTTACAGAATTGTGGTCACTGTTCCCAAAGAAATCCCTGACCACAACTTCTACCACCTGTCCTGGCTCATTCCCCAGTACCAGGTCCAATATGGCCCCTTCCCTTGTCGGACTATTGACATACTGTTCCAGAAAACTCTCCTGGACACAGCTGACAAATTCTACCTCATCCAAACCTCTGACGCTAAGTGTATCTCAGTCAATATTGGGAAAATTAAAATCTCCCATCACCACCACCCTGTTACCTCTGCATCTTTCCATAATCTATTTACCTATTTATTCTTCTACCTCACGCTCACTGTTGGGAGGCCTGTAATACAGCGCTAATAGTGTAACTGCACCCTTCTTATTTCTCAGCTCCACCCATAATTCCTCACTGCTCAAGCCCTCCACAGTGTCCTCCTTTAGCACAGCCGTGATATCATCCCTGACCAGCAATGCAACTCCACCCCCTCTTTACTTCCCTCCCTGTCCTGTCTGAAGTGTCTATATCCTGGAACATTTAGTTGTCAATCATCATGCCCTTCCTTCAACCAAGTCTCTGTGATGGCAATAACGTCATACTCCCAGGCACCAATCCAAGCTCTAAGTCCATCTGCCTTACACGCTATACTCCTTGCATTAAAGTAGATGCACTTCAGGCCACCTGTTTTTTTGCGCTCATCTGCTCTCTGCCTACTCTTCCCTTTACTAATGCTATATTCATAATTCTTACAGTCTCCAGTCTCCACCTCGCTGCCTACTTGTTTTCTCTTTTGGTTCCCAGCCCCCTGCCACATTAGTTTAAAACCTCCCCAACTTGCTGGATAAGCAAGTCCAGGTGAACATCTGCTCCCAGGAGGAGCAATTTCACTCCAGAATGTCCCAGATCGCCTCCTTTCTCAAGGACCGCAATTTTCCCTCCCATGTGGTCAGCAATGCCCTCCAGCGCAGCTCCTCCACTTCCTGCACCTCCACCCTTGAACCACACCCTTCCAACCACATCAAGGACAGAATTCTCCAAGTCCTCACCTTCCACCCCACTAATCTCCAGATTCAATGCACCATTCTCCGTCATTTCCGCCACTTACAATCAGACCCCACCACCAGAGATATATTTCCCTCCCCACCCTATCAGCATGCCGTAGAGACCATCCCCTCTGCAACTCTCTTGTTAGGTCCATGACCCCACATACCCACCCTCCACTCCTGGCACCTTCTCTCTCCGCTGCAAAAGGTGTAAAATCCGCGCCCACACCTCTCCCCACTGTACATCCGTCCAAGCCTCTAAAGGATCCTGCACATCCAATCAACTCATCTATTGTGCCCGTTGCTCTCAATGTGGTCTTCTCTACATTGGGGAGACAGGATACCAACTCACAGAATGTTTCAGGGAACATCTCTGGGACACACGCACCAAACAACCCCATCGCCCTGTGGCCGACCACTTCAACTCCCCCTCCCACTCCGCCAAGAACATGCAAGTTCTGGGCCACCTCCATCGCCAAATCCTAGCCACCAGACTCCTGGAGAAAAAAATGCCTCATCTTCTACGTTGGGACCCTCCAATTAAATGGGATCAATGTTAATTCCACCAGTTTCCTCAATTCCCCACCCTCCACCTCATCCCAGATCCAACCCTCCAATTCAGCAATGCTCTCTTGAACTGTCCCATCTGTCCATATTCCTTTCTACCTCTCTGCCCCAACCTCCCCACATTCCTGATGAAGGGCTTCTGCCCAAAACATCAATTCTCCTCTTCCTCTGATGCTGCCTGACCTGCTGTGCTTTTCCAGTGCCACACATTTCGACTCTGATCTCTAGCATCTGCAGTGCTCACTTTCTCCAAGTCCAGGTGTGTAGACAATTGGAAACATTTGAATACTTCGCTGTGAAGTGTGTTGAGAGGTAAATTTAAAGATGGCTTCTTCATTTAGAATGGTGTTTCTGTAAAATCTGAAGAGATTGGGACTGAGTAGATAGGAGAAATTTCAAATTGGTGTAAGAAACCTCTTTTCAAAGTTGAACAGCCTGTTGCTGTTATGTCGAATCTCTGTCATCTCTCACTCTTTCTCTGACAGGTGCAGTATCTGCTCATGTCTATTGTTATTCAGCTATGAATGGGCAAGGAGATGATTTTGGGCACTGTGGCAAGGATCAACATGATCAGTACATACCTTGCCTCCCTTGGTAAGTTTGCCAGAAAAATTTAACCTGTTTCGGATTTTGCCAGTTATGTCAGAAATTTATAACCAACAGAAAAAAGAAACCATGAATCTGTGACCAGCACCTTCTCAAGGGACGGACAATAAATGCTGTCTGACCCAGCAACACACACATCCAGCGAATTAATTTTAAAAAGATTCTATTATTAAAGCTTTGTTAACAATCCCGTACACAAACAGACTCAAAAAGAAACAAGACAAGAGGATAGTTCTGGATCAAGGATCATGATGATCTGTTTCTTTCTAGAATATAGAACATTACAGCACAGTACAGGCCCTCCGGCCCTCCATATTGCGCTGACCTGTGAAACCAATCTGAAGTCCATCTAACCTGCACTATTCCATTGTCATCCATATGTTTACCCAAGGACTGTTGAAGTGCCCTTAAAACTCTGATGAACAGCTTATGCCTGAAACATGGATTTTCCTGCTCCTCAGATGGTGCCTGACCTTCTGTGTCTTTCCAGCACCAGATGCTTGACTCTGTATCCTCTGACAATCCTCCTCACTATCCACAACTCCACCAATCTTTGTATTGTCCCCAAATTTACTAATTAGACCAGCTGCATCTTCCTCCAAATCATTTATGAAGGGCATGAACAGGAGAAGTCCCAGCACTGATCCCTGTGGAACACCACTAATCACAGCCCTCCATTCCGAAAAGCATCCTTCTACAGCTCCCCTCTGTCTCCTATGACAAAGCCAGTTCTGCATCCATCTTGCCAGCTCACGCCTGATACCATGTGACTTCACCTTTTGTACCAGTCTGCCATGAGGGACCTTGTCAAAGGCTTTACTGAAGTCCATGTTGACAACATTAACTGCTTTCCCCATATCAATCATCTTCATCACCTCTTCATCACCGCAGATGAATGTGTGGCTGAGGAGCTGGTGCAGGGAACAGGGATTCACATTTTTGGATCATTGAGATATTTTCTGGGGTAGAAGTGACCTGTATAGGAAGGATCGGTTTTTAACCTGAATTGGAATGGAACCATTATCCTGGCGGGGAGATTTGGGAGGCTTTAAAGTAGTAAGGGATGTGGGTGGGGACCAAAATTAGAGTAAGAAAGGAAATAAGTCTGAGGGTGGCACTATTTATAAGAGGAGCAAGTCAAATAGTCAAGGCAGGTAAGAGCAAGGCAGAGAACGAGGTCAGACTGAAAAACTAAACTGCATTTACTTCAATGCAAGAGGCCTAACAGGGAAGGTGGATGAACTCAGGGCATGTTTGAGAACAAAGGCCTGGGATATCATAGCTATTACAGAAATATGGCTCAGTGAGAGAGAGAGAGAGAGAGAGACAGGACTGGCAACTTAATGTTCCAGGGTATAGATGCTGTAGGAAGGGTAGAACAGGGGACAAGAGAGGAGCGGGAGTTGCATTTTTGTTCGAAATAAGATTACAGTCGTACTTAGGAAGATATTCCTGGAACTACGTACAGGGAAGTTATTTGGGTGAAGCTGAGAAAGAAGAAAGGGATGATCACCTTATTGGGATTGTATTATATGTCCAACCAATAATCAGTGGGAAATTGAGAAGCAAATTTGTAACAAGATCTCAGATATGGTTGTAATAAAAGGGGATTTTAACTTTCCAAACGTAGACTGAGACAATCGTAGTGTTCAGGGCTTGGATGGAGAAGAATTTATGTTAATACAAGGAAATGTTATTCAGTATGTGGATATACCTACTAGAGAAGGAGCAAAGTTTGGCCTTCTCTTGGGAGATAAGGCAGGACAAGTGACTGAGGTATCAGTGCGGGGAGTAGTTTGGGACTAGTGACCATAATCCCATTCATATTAAAGTAGTTACAGAACATGACAGGCATGATCTAAAAGTTAAATTTCTAAATTGGAGGAAGGCCAATTTTGGAGGATATTAGGCAAGAACTTTTAGAAGTTGATTGGGGTAGATATTTGCAGGTAAAGGGTATTGTGGACCAGACCAAACCAGCCTGGAAATATTCAGAAGATAGTCGAGACTACAACTTTTTCTTATTTTAAAGGTAAATGGAAGGTGTTGCATTCCAGATGCAATTTGACTGGTCAAATTACTGGATTTAAATTAAAAGAACTTTATTCATCCACGATAGTTAAAACACAATAAAAGAAAGAAAGAAAAGAAAAAAGAAAGAAAACTGAACAGAACAATAGATACAGTAATTATTATGAATTAATTATTCTAATGTACCAACCTCTGATAAATACACCCTTGGCAAAAGGCAAATTCACATAATAGATTGACTCACATGCAATTCTCCAATCCAGGAGGAATGAATATCAAAATACAATTCTGAGAGAAAGAGAACTCTGACTTTCAGCGGTAGCAAAGAGAGAAGCAGTAGCTTTAGATAAGCTCAGCAGCTTCTATTGAAAGCTAAACAAAAGATCCTGGTTCTGTGGGAGTTCTGACCATACCTCCTGCTTTAATTGATTAGATTAGATTAGATTAGTGGAAACAGGCCCTTTGGCCCAATAAGTCCGCACCAACCCTCCGAAGAGCAACCCACGCAAACCCATTTCCCTACATTTTCCCCTTACCTAACACTACGGGCAATTTAGCATGGCCAATTCACCTGACCTGCACATTTTTGGACTGTGGGAGGAAACCGGAGCACCCGGAGGAAACCCACGCAGACGCAGGGTGAATGTGCAAACTCCACACAGATAGTTGCCTGAGGCAGGAATTGATCCCGGGTCTCTGGCGCTGTGAGGCAGCAGTGCTAACCACTGTGCCACCATTCTGCCCACTTCTATGATTCCAACTTTAAAAAAAAATCCCAAAGTCTCACAAGCTGTTAACTCCAGTGGTTCTGGTAAACTGTTCTCTTTAAAAAAAATAACTTCCTTAAAACCACAAGTTCATCACATATGCAGGGGGAAACGGCAAACCTTCATACAGGCATAGAGTCATAGAGATGTACAGCATGGAAACAGACCCTTCATGCCGGTCAGACATCCCAACCCAATCTAGTCCCACCTGCCAGCACCCAGCCCATATCCCTCCAAACCCTTCCTATTCATATACCCATCCAGATGCCTTTGAAATGCTGTAATTGTACCAGCCTCCACCACTTCCTCTGGCAGCTCATTCCATACACGTACCACCCTCTGTGTGAAAACGTTATCCCTTAGGTCTCTTTTATATCCTTCCCCTCTCACCCTAAACCTATGCCCTCGAGTTCTAGACTCCCCGACCCCAGGGAAAAGCCTTTGTCTATTAATCCTATCCAGGCCCCTCATAATTTTATAAACCTCTATAAGGTCACCCCTCAACCTCCGAGGCTCCAGGGAAAACAGCCCCAGTCTGTTCAGTCTCTCCCTATAACTCAAATCCTCCAACCCCAGCAAGATCCTTGTAAATCTTTTCTGAACCCTTTCAAGTTTCACAACATCTTTCCGATAGGAAGGAGACCAGAATTGCATGCAATATTCCAACACTGGCCTAACCAATGTCCTGTACAGCCGCAACATGACCTCCCAACTCCTGTACTCAATACTCTGACCAATAAAGGAAAGCATACCAAACATCTTCTTCACTGTCCTATCTACCGCGACTCCACTTTCAAGGAGCTATGAACCTGCACTCCAAGGTCTCTTTGTTCTGCAACACTCCCTAGGACCTAAGATTTGCTTTCCCAAAATGCAGCACCTCGCATTTATTTGAATTAAACTCCATCTGCCACTTCTCAGCCCATTGGCCCATCTGGTCCAGATCCTGTTGTAATATCGGGTTCAATTACCGCCTCAGGCGACTGACTGTGTGGAGTTTGCACGTTCTCCCCGTGTCTGCGTGGGTTTCCTCCGGGTGCTCCGGTTTCCTCCCACAGTCCAAAGATGTGCAGGTCAGGTGAATTGGCCATGCTAAATTGCCCGTAGTGTTAGGTAAGGGGTAAATGTAGGGGTATGGGTGGGTTGCGCTTCGGCGGGGCGGTGTGGACTTGTTGGGCCGAAGGGCCTGTTTCCACACTGTAAGTAATCTAATCTAATCTAATCTCTTTGCTGTCCACTACACCTCCAATATTGGCCATATGCCTCCTTTGTATTCCTGACCAAAGCCTCAATTTCTATCGTCATCCAGATTTCCTCCATCTGCTAGACTTGTCCATTTCACGAACAGGAACATACTGTCGCTGGACTCTTGTTATCTCATTTTTGTCATTTATATAAATGACTTGGATGGGAGCATAAGGGCTATAATTAGTAAGCTTGGAGATGAGACCAATATTGGAGGTGTAGTGGACAGCGAAGAAGGTTACTTCAGATTACATCAGGATCTGGACCAGATGGGCCAATGGGCTGAGAAGTGGCAGATGGAGTTTAATTCAGATAAATGCGAGGTGCTGCATTTGGAAAAGCAAATCTTACCAGGACTTATACACTTAATGGTAAGCTCCTAGGGAGTGTTGCTGAACAAAGAGACCTTGGAGTGCAGGTTCGTAGCTCCTTGAAAGTGGAGTCTCAGGTAGCTAGGACAGTGAAGAGGGTGTTTGGTATGCTTTCCTTTATTGGTCAGAGTATTGGGTACAGGAGTTGGGAGGTCATGTCGCGGCTGTACTGTTGGAATATTGGGTGCAATTCTGGTCTCTGTCCTGTCGGAAAGATGTTGTGAAACTTGAAAGGGTTCACGGCGGCACGGTGGCCCAGTGGTTAGCACTGCTGCCTCACAGCGCCTGTAGACCCGGGTTCAATTCCCGACTCAGGCGACTGACTGTGTGGAGTTTGCACATTCTCCCCGTGTCTGCGTGGGTTTCCTCCGGGTGCTCCGGTTTCCTCCCACAGTCCAAAGATGTGCGGGTCAGGTGAATTGGCCATGCTAAATTGCCCGTAGTGTTAGGTTAAAGGGGTAAAGGTAGGGGTATGGGTGGGTTGCGCTTCGGCGGGTCGGTGTGGACTTGTTGGGCCGAAGGGCCTGTTTCCACACTGTAAGTAATCTAATCTAAAAAAAAAAGGTTTACAAGGATGTTGCCAGAGTTGGAGGATTTGAGCTATAGGGAGAGGCTGAACAGGCTGGGGCTGTTTTCCCTGGAGTGTCGGAGGCTGAGGGGTGACCTTATAGAGGTTTATAAAATCATGAGGGACATGGATAATGTGAATCATCAAGGTATTTTCCCCAGGATAGGAGGAATCCACAAGTGGAGGGCAGGGGTTTAAGATCATAGGGGAATGATTTAAAAGGGACCTAAGGGGCAGGTTTTTCATGCAGAGGGTGGTTGTGTATGGAATGAGCTTCCAGAGGAAGTGGTGAAGGTTAGTACAGTTACAACATTTAAAAGGCATCTGGGTGGGTATATGAATAGGAAGGGTTTGGAGGGATATGGGCCAAAATTAATTTCAGATATCTGCTCAGCATGGACAAGTTGAAGCAAAGTCTCTGTTTCCATGCTGGAGATAAGGTCCCACGGTCCGAGGGGACTATCAGGCTCCTCACATGAAACGGCTCGTGCTAGTTTAACCAGAGGGTTCTCACACCTCAGGTGAAGGAAGAGGTTCTGAAGGAGATTTTTTTCAGGGTAACCTCAGCTGGTGAACCCACACAGTTGGTTTTAGATTGTATCAGAAAGCAGCCACCTAGCCAATTGAGCTAATCAACTGCCAAACCAAAGGAAAGCACAAGCAGAATGGCTAGTTAGCATAGTATTTCAAAAGACAGAAAGAGAGAGAGAGAGAGCATGAGAGGGGAAAAGAGAGAGAGAGAGACACAGAGAGAGAGAGAGAGAGACGGGTGGGAGTCGGGGTAGTGGACAGAGAGGTATGGAGGTTTTCTCATTGCAGTCTGAATGATTCAGCTGTTCTGTCTATTCATAGAACATTACAGTGCAGTTACATGCCCTTGGGCCTTTGATGTTGCGCTGACCTGTGGAACCAATCTGAAGCCCATCTATCCTACACTATTCCATTCTCGTCCATATGCCTATCCAATGGCAATTTAAATGCTCTTAAAGTTGGTGAGTCTACTACTATTGCAGGCAGGGCATTCCAAACCCTTACTACCCTCTTAATAAAGAAACTACCTCTGACATTTCTACCTCCTGCCCAAAATCCACAAACCTGACTGCCCCGGCCGACCCATTGTCTCAGCCTGCTCCTGCCCCACCGAACTCATCTCTACATACCTCGACACGGTCCTGTTCCCCTTAGTCCAAGAAC
>NC_057710.1:392314-405727 GCF_004010195.1 Chiloscyllium plagiosum
TTCCCAATGCCCCTCCCCCAAGTCCCTCCTCCCTATCTTTTATCTTAGTCTGCTTGGCACACCCTCCTCATTCCTGAAGAAGGGCTTATGCCTGAAACATCGATTCTCCTGCTCCTTTGATGCTGCCTGACCTGCTGCGCTTTTCCAGCAACACATTTTTTACCTCTGACATCTGTCCTATATCTATCACCCCTAGATCTAAACCTATGTTCCTTGTGCTAGCCATCACCATCTGAGGAATAAGGCTCTCCCTGTCCACCCTATCTAATCCTCAGATTATCTTGTATGTCTCAATTAAGTCACCTTTCAGTCTTATTCTCTCTAGCAAAAACAGCCTCAAATCCCTCAGCCTTTCCTCATAAGACCTTCTCTCCATACCAGGCAACATCTCAGTAAATCTCCTCTGCACCCTTTCCAAAGCTTCCACATCCTTCTCATAATGTGGTGACCAGAACTGTACACAATACTCCAAGTGCAGCCGCACCAGAGCTTTGTACAGCTACAGCATAACCTCCTGGTTCTGGAACACAGTCCCTCTTCCAATAAAAGTTAACACACTGTATGCCTTCTTAACATCCCTGTCAACCTGGGTGGCAACTTTCAGGGATCTATGCACATGGACACTGAGATCTCTCTGTTCATCTATACTACCAAGAATCTTACCATTCGCCCAGTACTCTTTATTCCTGTTATTCCTTCCAAAGTGAATCACCTCACACTTTTCCACATTAAACTCCATTTGCCACCTCTCAGCCCAGCTCAGCAGCATGTCTATGTTCCTCTGTAACCTGCAACATCCTTCGGCACTACCCACAACTCCACCAACCTTAGTGTCATCCGCACCCTCAACCAGGCCATTTATAAAAATGATAAACAGTAGTGGCCCCAAAACAGATCCTTGTGGTACACCACTAGTAACTGAACTTCAGGATGAATATTTCCCATCAGCTACCATCTCTGTATTTTGTGCAATAGCCTACTGTGGGAACATTATCAAATGCCTTACTGAAATCCATATACTCCACATCAACCGGTTTACTCTCATCCACCTGTTTGGTCACCTCCTCAAAGAACTCAATAAGGTTTGTGAGGCATGACCTATCCTTTACAAAACTATGTTGGCTATCTCTAATCAAATTATTCCTTTCTAGATGATTATAACTCATCCTTTATAACCTTTTCCAACACTTTCCCACAACTGAAGTAAGGCTCACTGGTCTATAATTACCAGGGTTGTCTCTACTCCCCTTCCTAAACAAGGGGATAACATTTGCTATCCTCCAGTCTTCTGGCACTATTCCTGTAGACAATGATGACTTAAATATCAAGGCCAAAGCCTCAGCAATCTCTTCCCTGGCTTCCCAGAGAATCCTCGGGTAAATCCCATCTGGCACACTTTCCAGAATTGCTACTAACCTCCTCCTTGTGAACCTCAATCCTATCTTGTCTAGTAGCCTGTATTTCAGTATTCTTCTTGACAACATTGTCTTTTTCCAGTGTGAAACTGATAAAAAATATTTATTTAGTGCCTCTCCTATCTCCTCTGACTACACGCACAACTTCCTACTACTGTCCTTGACTGGCCCTAATCTTACTCTCGGCATTCTTTTATTCCTGACATTCCTATAGAAAGCTTTAGGTTTTCCTTGATCCTTCCTGCAAAAGACTTCTCATGTCTCCTCCTGGCTCTTCTTAGCTTCCTCTTTAGGTCTTTCCTGATGAACTTATAACGCTCAATCACTCTAACTGAGCCTTCAAGTCTGATCCTCACATAAGCCTTCTTCGTCCTCTTGACAAAATATTCAACTTCTTTAGTAAACCACAGCTCCCTCACTTGACCACTTTCTCCCTGCCTGACAGGTACGTACTTATCAGGACACACAGTAGCTGTTCCTTGAATAAGCTCCACATTTCAATTGTGCCCATCCCCTGCAGTTTCCTTCCCCATCCTATGCATTGTAAATCTTGCCTAATCGCATCGTAATTGCCTTTCCCCCCAGCTATAACTCTTGCCCTGCGGTATATACCTATCCCTTTCCATCACCAAAGTAAATATAACCGAATTGTGGTCACTATCACCAAAGTGCTCACCTCCCTCCAAATCTAACACCTGGCTGGGTTCATTACCCAGTACCAAATCCAATGTGGCCTCGCCCCTTGTTGGCCTGTCTACATACTGTGTCAGGATACCCTCCTGCACACATTGGACGAAAACTGACCCTCCTAAAGTACTTGAGCTACAGCGAGCTACTCAAACCTTCAGAAGGCTTTAACCATCTGGCCAGGAGCCAATCAGGAAGCTGTTGCTATGCTGAGCACTCCTGAACCCACAGGAACTGGTGCCAATTGAAAGCAAATGAAATGACTGTTGCTGTATAGAATTACCTGAAAATACACAGAATGTTGATTTGTCTGATCTTTACCATCACCATTTAAATGAGGTGATGTTCTAGAAACAGCTCAGAATGTGTTTCCCAAAGGTCACTGCCACAATCAGTTCAGTACGCGTTCCTGCTCACTCAACGATGCTGACACTGAAGATCTTTAATGGTCAGGTTGACTACTTTCCCCATGACACATGGGGAGTGGCCGATAGTTTCCCATTCTCTGCCTCCCTCCCTCCCTTCATTCTTGAATAAAGGCCCTTTCCTGAATGCAGGGAATTGTGGAAGGTTATCACTTCATTAGCAACCTCCTTGAAGATGTTAGTGAAGTCCACCTGGACCCAGGGACCTGTCAGTCCACAGCTCCACTCGTTTCCGTAGGACCACTTCCCTCATGATTGTAGTTTCACTAAGTTCACATTTCCACTTCTTGATTGACCATTATGACTGAAATGTTTTGTTTCATTTTTATAAACTCTTCCTTATTCACTTGTGGGATGTAGTCATCACTGGATGGGCCAACATTTATTGCCCAGTGACCCTTCCACATACCTGCTGAGCTTTGCTCGCAGCTTCTGCTTTTTGTTCCTGATTGGCAGCATTCACAGTTCTTTCAGTTTTTATTTGTTTTCATATTGGTTCAGGACCCAAACTGCAGATTTAACCTTTTCACTCTCTGTGTTAATGAACAATTCTATCATCGTAAGGTTGTTTTCACCAACAGACCCCAGGTAGCAAGATTGTTCATTAATCCTTTCTCCTTGTACAGTGCCCAGTCTGGGATAGCCTCTATCTTGTTGGTTCCCCAGTGTATTGGTTTAAAAAAAACATCAATACCTACTCTAGGAAGTCTTATTCCACAATACTCTGATGGTTTATTTTGTCTAATTTACATACAGGTTAAAGTCACCAATGATTACAGTTACACTCTTATTGCATGGATCTTTAATCTGTTAATTAATGTCTTCGCTTACATTTCCATTCCTATATAGGGACGCATCAACACCTACTACGAATATTTTTTACCCCTTAATGTTTCTTAACTCGACCAATACAGATTCCACATTGTTCATTAGTAAAGTGTAGGGTTATGTAGATTCATAGAATCCCGACAGTGTAGGGACAGGCCCTTCAGCCCAACAAATCCACACCAACCCTCCAAACAGGAACCTACCCAGACCCATTCCCTGAACCTATTACTCTACTTAGATTACTAAATTACTTACTTACAGTGTGAAAACAGGCCCTTCGGCCCAACAAGTCCACACCGACCCGTCAAAGCACAACCCACCCAGACCCATTCCCCTACGTTTACCCCTTCACCTAAAACTACAGGCAATTTAGCATGGCCAATTCACCTAACCTGCACATTTTTTGGAGTGTGGGAGGAAACCCACGCAGACCCAGGGAGAATGTGCAAACTCCACACAGAGAGTCGCCTGAGGCAGGAATTGAACCCGGGTCCCCAGTGCTGTGGGGCAACAGTGTTAACCACTGAACCACTGTGCTGCCCATAGGTTAGTTTGATCTTAGAGTAGGATAAAAGGTCTGCACAACATTGAGGGCCGAAGGGCCTGTATTGTGATGTACAGTTCTATGCTCTATGTAACTATCCAAATCAATGTCCTTCCTTGCAGTTGCCTTGAATTTCCTGTTTTATCAACAAATTTACTCCACCTCCTTTCATAACTTTCTGTCCTTATTAAATAGTAGATATTCCTGGTTGGTCAGTTCCCATCCTTGGCCAACCTGCAGCATGTTTCTGTCATTGCAGCTATATCATAAAAATTCATATATATTTGCACTGTTGAGACATCTATCTGACTGTGACTGCTCCAATGTGTTATAAGACATGGCTAGCAAGTGGAAACAAATTAGTCTCATTGTCACTGGATTCACAACACAATAACATTAAATCATTTGCTTACACTCACAATTGCTCAAATCTTTTTAACCGGACTGTACAATTAATAGATATTGGATGTCAAGTTTATAGCAAGCAAACATTAGCAGAACACAGATGAATTACAAAGTAATCTAAATTAATATCTACAATCTCAGTCCAATGTTCTTGATCACAAGTTCCCACTCCCATACTGACACACGGAGAGATACAATTAAGCAATAATGTTTTTTTAGAAATAAAGGAATTGTAAATTATCAGTTTGACAACTGTTCCAATGATGAATACCAGGCCTTGGAAAATAGGTTGTATTACAGGCAGATAGGATTGTGTCTCCAGGCAACACAAACAGCTTCCACAGACCTCATAGAACATAGAACAGTACAGCACAGTATAGGCCCTTTGGCCCACAATGATGTGCTGACCTTTTATCCTGTTCCTGAGACCTTTCTAGATTTCCTGGTGAGGAGAGTTCTTTTCATCAAAATTTTTGACAAGTTGATTAGAACAGAGAACCTTACAGCACAGGAATGGGCCCTTTGACCCATGATGTTGTGTTGAACATGGTACCAAATGCTTTTTGCCTGCCTTTTATCCATGTCCCTCCACACCTCAAATGTTCATGTGCTGATCTAAAAGTCCCTTAAATGCCTCTATCGTATCTGTCTCCATCATCACCCCTGGCAGTGTGTTCAGACCTTACCATTCTCTGTGTAAAAACACTTGTCCCTCATGTCTATTTTGAACCTTCTCCCTTTCACCTTAAGTGCATGCCTGCTAGTATTAGACATTTCAACTCTGACTGTCAACCCTATCTATGCATCTCAATTTTATAGATTTCGATCAAGTCTCCCCTCAGCCTCTGCCGCTCCAGGGAAAACAACCTGAGCTTTTCTAGCCTCTCCTTATAGCTCATACACTCTAATCCAGGCAGCATCCTGGGAACTGTTCTGTAGCCTCTCCAAAGCCTCCCCATCCTCCCTGGAATGTGATGACCAGAACTTAATACAATAGTTTTATGTGTGACCTAACCAAAGTCTTTTAAAGCTGCTACATGAATCCTGACTCTTGTATCAATGCTCCAAACAATAAAGGCAAGCATGCCATATGCCTTCTTTCCCACCCTGTCTACCTGTGTGGCCACTTTCAGGGAGTTATGTACTTGAACCCCAAGATCTCTCTGTACAGCAATGCTGTTCAGGGTCCTGCCATTAACTGTGTACTTTTCCTTAACATTTGATCTCCCAAAGTGCAGCATCTCATATATAACCAGATTAAACTCCATCTGCCATTTCTCCACCCATATCTACAACTGACCTCTATCCCACTGTATCCTTTGACAAACTGTCTACAATATCCATAATTCCACTGATCTTTGTATCATCTGCAAGCTTACTAACCTACCCATCTACATTTCCATCCAAATAATTTATATATATATCACAAATAACAGAAGTCTGAAAACTTGTGCTTCCAAATGAACCTGTTGGGCCAAACCAAAACTGAGAAAAATACAAGTAATGATGGTCTCAACACACGCATCAAGACTGAAAACCCTGAGTCATCTTACTTTTATTTTAGACTATGGCACAATTGCTTTTGACTCCTAAATAAAAGCTGTAAGAACTGCAGATGCTGTAAATCAGAAACAAAAACAAAAATTGCTGGAAAAGCTCAGCAGATCTGGCAGCATCTGTGAAGAGAAATCAGGTTAATGTTTCAGGTCCAGTCACCTTTCCTCAGACCTGGTCCCAGTGACCCAGTCACTGAAGTCCTTGCTGCCTGCTCGAAGTGCACCTTCAAGGGGTATGAGCACCTGTCTGAATGTGCTATCAGTGACTTGCTCAGCATCCACAGTGAATACTGCACAGTGACTACTGCACAGTGACTTCACCTCCAGCTCTGAAATGTGGTTGGCCACTTGCTAAGGTGAACAGCAGGGATCTTTTCCCGAGGTTGGGAGAGCTCAAAACTAGGGGCATACTTTTATGAGGAGAAAAGTTTAAAAAGGACATAAGGGACAACATTTTATACAGAGAGTGGTCAGTGTTTGAAATGATTTCCAGAGGAAGTGGTGGATGCGGGTACAATTACAACATTTAAAGACATTGAAAAAGTTCATGAACAGGAAAGGTTTGGAGGGATGTGGCCCAAGTGCAGGCAGTTGTGCCTGGTTTCATTTGGAAACATGGTCAGCATGGACTAGTTGGACCGAAGGGTCTGTTTCCATGCTATATGACTCTCTGACTCCTGCACGTATGATCACCAGGAACAACTGAAGCTTCTATGGTTTGCCACATAGTACAGGAGGAACATATCAGGAGTGTGAACGGAAAATGGATAGAAGATACCTCCCAGTCTCTTGGCTGTAATGGCACACGGGTATGGTCACTCTCTGTTTGAGAACTGCTGTTGCTTACTTCACAGCTCCTTTCCCTGTGGTGGAGCAAAGACTAATTCTTACACGACAATGTGGTTGAAGGATAATATCAAAGAAAAACAGACACCTTTCTCCCCACTCAACCACATTCCTGATTGAAGGGATTATCCCCAAAACATCAACTCTCCTGCTCCTCAGATGCTGCCTGACCTGTTGTGCTTTTCCAGCTTTTCAACTAACTCCTGAATGAGCAAACTTCAGAAATGGGCGCTTGCTCTTCAGTAACATTCCCGCGTTTGCAGAGCTGCACCAAGCTCCCACGTTTCGATTTGACTCAGACTCGAGCTCAGCATCGACAATGTCCTATTGGGACGTTTTCCCCAGTTCACAACCAGAACCCACTGCTCCCACAGCCACACCGGCATCTCTCTCAGCTGCCCTGCCTTCAACCAGTTTGTACATGACCCCGGTCATAAAACAGTAATTATGACCTTGAGGTTCTGCTGGTTAATTTGATGCTAAGTCATAAAACTGACAATGCAAAGCCTCCTTTATCTTAACATTGCACCGATGGTTTTCTTATTCCTTCATGGGATGTGGGTATCACTGACTGGGCCATCTCTAATTGGCCAGAGGGCAGTTAGGAGTCAACCAGAATACATGCCAGCCAGACCAGGTGACAATGACAGATTTCCTTCCTTGAAGGACATTAGTGATTCAGATAGATTTACAGTCATCATTAACTCTTAATTCCAGATTTTAAAAAACATTGAATTTAGATTCCACTGTCTGCTTTGACAGGATTTGAACCCAGCTGCCCAGAATATTACCTTGATGTTGGATTAATAGTCCAGTGACAATGACACTCACCATCACCTCCCTAATGGGGTATGATGTCTGGATCCTCCCTCTCCCATTCCAAGTTCTCTCCAGCCCTTTGCAGATATCCCAAAACCTGGCACTGGAAAGTAAACAACAATACAGAAGATTCCTAACCCTTTAGGTTTATAAGTATGTCCTCATCCTGTTCTAAAGGACCAACCTCTTATCCGGAGTATAAAGTCCTCGTGTTCCAGATTCTTTAACGAGTTACAGTACCCTCTGTCTACTTATCAATTACTTTCTGATTTGGAGATGTCGGTGTTGGACTGGGGTGTACAAAGTTAAAAATCATACACAACACCAGGCTATAGTCCAACAGGTTTAATTTGAAGCACTAGCTTTCGGAGCGCTGCTCCTTCATCAGGTGGTTGTGGAGGGCACAATTGTAAGGCACAGAATTTATAGCAAAAGTTTACAGTGTGATGTAACTGGAATTATACATTGAAAAACACCTTCATTGTTTGTTAAATCTCTCATCTGTTAGAATGACCATGATAGTTTCTCTTCTTTCATATGTAAATCAGAAAATGTTTTTTTTTTAAAAGTTACACTCTCAGGTAAACTTTAACAATTGGTGTCAGCACAGATAATGTGTTGAAGGTCTTAGCCCCCTATGTGCTGTTGTCTGTGCTATAATGTTTAGACTGATTCTAATCTGAAAAATGAGTTAACAGAGTCATGCATGGATTCATGCAGTTTTTGAGCAAAGTACACTGTAACTCTGTAAATACAAATTCACCCCACAAACATACATGTGTATGTGTGTGTGTGTTTGTGTGTGTGTGTCTGGGATGGAGGGTTCTGATTGTCTGTGAGAGAGTATGTATGTGTGTGTGTGAGTGTAAAGGGGTCTAAGTCTGTACCCATAGGGAGGGCCTCAACCGACCTTGGGTTCATGTCACACTACAGGTGACCTACCTCTAGTCCTGATGAAGGGTTTTTGCCCGAAACGTCAATTTTCCTGCTCCTCAGATGCAAACTGACCTACTGTGCTTTTCCATCACCACTCTAATCTTGACTCTGGTTTCCAGCATCTGCAGTCCTTGTTTTTACCTATTGTTAAAGTTAACCTGAGAATGTAACTTTTAAAAAAACTTACATATGAAAGAAGTGAAACTAACATGGTCATTCTAACAGATGAGGGACTTAACAAACAATCCAGGTATTTTTCAATGTATAATTTGAGTTACATCACTCTGTAAATTCTGTGCCTTACAATTGTGTCCTCCACAACCACCCGATGAAGGAGTGACACTCTGAAAGCTAGTGCTCCAAGTACACCTGTTGGACTATAGAGGTAAAAACAATGACTGCAGATGCTGGAAACCAGATTCTGGATTAGTGGTGCTGGAAGAGCACAGCAGGTCAGGCAGCATCCAGAGAGCTTCGAAATCGACGTTTCGGGCAAAAGCCCTTCATCAGGAATAAAGGCAGTGAGCCTGAAGTGTGGAGAGATAAGCTAGAGAGGGTGGGGGTGTGGAGAAAGTAGCATAGAGTACAAGAGGAAACTATTGAAACGCACGTTGCAAGAAGTCTGTTTCAGGACATGGTTAAACAGCCTCAGGGCAGAGGAAATGACCTGGGAGTTGCAGTGAGAGAGGGACTCTCTGAGATTCCTGTAGAGAGAGGAGGAAAACTTCTTCAAGTCAGGCATCCTTGCAAGACGATTCGCAGTCGGGTTAAAATGTAAAGTGAATCAGACAACGTCAAGATTGAATGCAGGGGGTAAAAACAATGACTGCAGATGCTGGAAACTAGATTCTGGATTAGTGGTACTGGAAGAGCATAACCTGGTGTGTGATTTTTAACTAATTATTTTCTGAATCTTGTATATTTTAATCACCTCAGCTCTCAGTGTCTAAGGTAATCAGGACTGAACTTTTCATACTTGGCAGAATATCAGAAATAAATAATTGTTTATGTCTCCCCTACAGGGATGTGCAGTGTGGAAAAGTCCAGTGTGAAACTGCACAACAACATCCCCTTCAGATGCAAAGAGCAGATATCAAAGACATTCAGGTTTTGGTGATGCAAAACGTTTATAACTGCAAATCGCCAAAGTTAATTATGAATGAATTCAGAACTTCAGATTTAGTTCACGATGGAACCAAGTGTGGAGAACACAGGGTAAACATGCAATCATACAGTACAGAAAATATCCTTTGGTCCATTGAATCTGCATCAAGACAAAACCATTCTAAATCTACATCAGTCCCATTCTCGGACATGAGGCCTATGGCCTGGAATATTACAACATTTCAAGTAGAGTTTAAAACATAGAACATAGAACATTACAGAACAGTACAGACCTATCGGCCCTCGATGTTGTGCCGGCCTGTGGAACCAATCTGAACCCCATCTAACCTACACTATTCCATTCTCATCCATATGCCTGTCCAATGACCATTTAAATGCCTGTAAAGTTGGTGAATCTACCACTGTTGCAGGCAGGCCATTCCACCCCCCAACTACTCTGTGAGTGAAGAAACTATCTCTGACATCTGTCCTGTATTTAGTGCGTTGCAGTTTGGTGAAGCAAACCTGGGCGGGACTTACACAGTCAATGGTAGGACCCTGAGGAGTGTTATACAACAGTGTTATAGATCTAGGGGTACAGGTTCATAGCTCCTTGAAAATAGAGTCACAGGTAAACAGGGTGGTAATTAAAGCTTTCAGCATGCTTGCTTTCATCAGTCAGAGCATTGAATGTAGAAGATGGGAAGTCTTGTTGCAGCTGTACAAGACATTGGTGAGGCCACATTTGGAGTACTCTGTGCACTTTTGATAGCCTTCCTATAGAAAGGATATTATTAAACTGGAAACAGTGGGAAAATGATTTACCAGGATGCTACATGGATTGGAAGGTTTGAGTTCTAAGGAGAGGTTGAATAGGCTGGGACTTCTTTCATTGGAGCAGAGAAGACTGAGGGGTGACCTTGTGGAGGTCTATAAAATCATGAGCGGCATAGATAAGGTAGATATCAGACAGCTTTTGCACATGGTAGGGGAGTCCACAAGTAGAGGGCATATGTTTAAGGAGAGAGGGGAGAGATGTAGAAGGGTGCAGAGGGACACTTCTTTCACACAGAGGGTGGTTAGTGTCCGGAACTGTCCGGAGGTGAAAAGAAATACAATTTCATCATTTCAGAAACACTGAGACAGATACATAGATGGAATAGGTATGGAGGAACATGGACCAAACCCAGGCAAATGGGCTAGATTAAACCGTGAAAATGGGGTGGTGTGGGCCAGTGGGCTGAGGGTGCATTTTCAGGCTCTAAGGGCTCTAGACCTCTATGATTTGATGACCATAAGTATTCATTCAAGTTCTGTTTAAAACTTGTGTGGTTTCCCTACAGACCAGTCAGTAAAGAGTTGGAGAGGATTCTGAGAGAGAGGATTTATTATTACTTGGAAAACCATAGTTTAATTAGAGATAGTCAACATGACTTTGTGAGGGGCAGGTCATGCCCCACAAACCTTATTGAATTTTTTGAGGATGTGACAAAATACATTGATGAAAGTAGAGCAGTGGATGCAGTGTATGTGGATTTATAGAATATCGAACATGGAACAGAGAGCAGTACCACACAGTACAGGCCCTTCAGCCCTCGATGTTGGGCCCTTCAGTCCGACTCTAAGATCAGACTAACCTACATTTCCTGTATTGTACTATCTTCCACGTGCATATCCAAGAGTTGCTTAATGTCCCTCATGTCTCTGACTCTACTACCACTTTCCACACACCCACCACTTTCTGAGTGAAGAACCTACCTCTGACATCTCCCCTAACCCTTTCTCCAATTACCTTAATACACTGCCTCCTCATTATAGCCATTTCTACCCTGAGAAAAATTCTCTGCATATCCACTCTATCTATGCCTCTCATCATTATGTACACCTCTATCAAGTCAC
This sequence comes from Chiloscyllium plagiosum, assembly GCF_004010195.1. NCBI lineage: Eukaryota > Metazoa > Chordata > Chondrichthyes > Orectolobiformes > Hemiscylliidae > Chiloscyllium > Chiloscyllium plagiosum. The sequence continues at coordinate 403,779 of NC_057710.1, forward strand.
CTCTCATCCTTCTTTGCTCCAATGAGAAAAGCCTTAGCTCTCTCACTCTTTCTTCATAAGACATGCCCTCCAGTCCAGGCAGCATCCTGATAAATCTCCTCTTCACCCTCTCTAAAGCTTCCACATCTTTCCCATAATGAGATGATCAGGACTGAACAAATATTCCAAGTCTGGTCTAACCACATATCGAATGTGGATTTCCCTTCAAACAGCTGCTCCCAATCGACATTCCCCAGCTCCTGCCAAATTTTGCTATGGTTGGCCTTCCCCCAGTTTAGCACTCTTCCTTTAGAACCACTCTCGTCTTTATCCTTGATTATCCGAAAACTTATGGAGTTTTGATCCCTATTCTCAAAGTAATCCCTTACTGAAACTTCAACCACCCGGCCAGGCTCATTCCCCAACACCAGGTCCAGTATGGCCCCTTCCCGAGTTGGAGTATTTACATCCTGCTCTAGAACCCTCCTGGATGCTCTTCACAAATTCTGCTCCATCTAGACCTCTGACACTGTGAATCCCAGTCAATATTTGGGAAATTCAAATCTCCCGTCACCACCACCTTGTTGCTCCTGAATCTTTCCATAGTTTCTTTACTTGTTTGTACCTCTATCTCACGCTCGCTGTTGGGAGGCCTGTGGTACAGCCCCAACATTGTTAACGCACCCTTTCTATTTCTGAGCTCTGTCCATATTGCCTCACTGCGCGAGTCATCCATGGTGCCCTCCTTCAGCACAGCAGCTCTGTCCATATTGCCTCACTGCTCGAGTCCTCCATTGTGCCCTCCTTCAGCACAGCTATGATATCCTCTCTGACCAGTAATGCAATTCCTCCCCCCCCTTTTACCTCCCTCTCTATCCTATGTCCTGGGATATTTAGTTGACACATGCCCTTCCCTTAAGGGGGCAGCATGGTGGGTCAGCGCCCAGGACCCGGGTTCGATTCCCACCTCAGGCGACTGTCTGTGTGGTGTTTGAACATCTCCCTGTGTCTGCGTGGGTTTCCTCCAGGTGTTCCGGTTTCCTCCCACAATCCAAACGATGTGCAGATCAGGTGATTAGGCCATACTAAATTGCCAAGTCAGGGGTAAATATAGGGTAGGGGAATGGTTCTGGGTGGATTACTCTTCGGAGGGTCGCTGTGGAATTGCTGGGCTGAGGGTAAGTAATTGTAAGTAGTCTAATCTAGTTAAGCAAGTCTCAGTAATAGCAATAACATCACACTCCCAGGTACCAATCCAAGCCCTAAGTTTATTTACCTTACCAACTATACTCCTCACATTAAAATAAATGCCCCTCAGACCACCAGTCCCTTTGCGTTCATCCTCTGCTCCCTGTCTCCTCTTCCCCTTAGTCACGCTGACTTCATTATCTAGTTCCTTACAGGCTTTAGTCACTACCTCCTTACTGACCTTACGTCCACTAACCTCCGCATTTGGTTCCCATCCCCCTGCCCCATTAGTTGAAACCCTCTGCAACAGCATTAGCAAAAGCGCTCCAAGGACATTGGTTCCTGTCTGGTCCAGGTATAGACTGTCCAATTTGTATTCGTCCCAACTCCCCCAGGACCGGTTCTGATGTCCCAAAATCTGAACCCCTCCCTCCTGCACCATCTCTCATAGAACATAGAACATTACAGCGCAGTACAGGCCCTTCGGCCCTCGATGTTGCGCCGCCCTGTCATACCAATCTGAAGCCCATCTAACCTACACTATTCCATGTACGTCCATTTGCCTGTCCAATGACGACTTGAATGCACTTAAAGTTGGCGAATCTACGACCGTTGCAGGCAAAGCATTCCACACCCTTACTACTCTCTGAATAAAGAAACTACCTCTGACATCTGTCCTATATCTATCACCCCCTCAATTTAAAGCTATGCTCCCTCATGCTCGCCGTCATCATTCTTGGAAAAAGGCTCTCCCTGTCCACCCTATCTAACCCTCTGATTAT
>NC_057710.1:406040-407638 GCF_004010195.1 Chiloscyllium plagiosum
TACTTTGCATTCCGGTTACTCCGACCAAAGTGAATCACCTCACACTTGTCTGCATTAAACTCCTTTTTCCACCTCTCAGCCCAGCTCTGCAGCTTATCTATGTCTCTCTGTAACCTACAACATCCTTCGTCACTATCCACAACTCCACCGACCTTAGTGTCGTCTGCGAATTTACTAACCCACCCTTCTACGCCCTCACCCAGGTTGTTTATAAAAATGACGAACAGCAGTGGACCCAACACCGACCCTTGCGGTAGACCACTGGTAACTGGACACCAGGATGAACATTTCCCATCAACCACCACCCTCTGTCTTCTTCCAGCAAGCCAATTACTGATCCAAACTGCTATATCTCCCACAATCCCATTCCTCCACATATTGTACAAGAGCCTACTGTGGGGAACCTTATCGAACACCTTGCTGAAATCCATATACACCACATCAACTGGTTTACTCTCATCTATCTGTTTGGTCACCTTCTCAAAGAACTCAATAAGGTTTATGAGGCACTACCTACCCTTCACAAAACCGTGCTGACTATCCCTAATCAAATTATTATTTTCGAGATGATTAATAAATCCTATCTCTTATAACCATTTCCAACATTTTACCAACAACTGAAGTAAGGCTCACTGGTCTATAGTTACCAGGGTTGTCTCTAATCCCCTTCTTGAACAGGGGAACCACATTTGCTATCCTCCAGTCTTCTGGCACTATTCCTGTAGACAATGACGATTTAAAGACCAATGTCAAAGGCTCAGCAATCTCCTCCCTGGCTTCCCAGAGGATCCTCGGATAAATCCCGTCCGGCCCAGGTGATTTATCTATTTTCACACTCTGCAGGATTTCTAATACCTCTTCCTTGTGAACCTCAATCACACCTAGTCTGGTAGCCTGGATCTCAGTATTCTCCTCAACATTGTTGTTTTCTAGAGTGAATACTTTCGAAAAATATTAATTTAGTCCTCTAACTCCACACACAACTTCCCACTACTATCCTTGATTGGCCCTAACCTTACTCTCGTCATTCTTTTATTCCTTAAATACCTATAGAAAGCCTTAGGGTTTACCCTGATCCTATCCGCCAACAACTTCTCATGTCTCCTCCTGGCTCTTCTGAGCTCTCTCTTTAGGTCTTTCCTGGCTACCTTGTAACTCTCAAGCACCCTAACTGAACCTTCACATCTCATCCTAACACTAGCCTTCTTCTTCCTCTTGACCAGAGATTCCAATCTCTTCGTAAACCTCCCTGCCTGACAGGTACATACTTATCTAGGACACACAGGAGCTTTTCCTTGAATAAGCTCCACATTTCTAATATGCCCATCCCCTGCAGTTTCCTTCCCCATCCTATGCTTCCTAAATCTTGCCTAATCATATCATAATTGCCTTTCCCCCAGCTGTAACTCTTGCCCAATGGTATACACATATCCCTTTCTATCACTAAAGTAAACATAACAGAATTGTGATCGCTATCACCAAAGTGCTCACCTACTTCCAAGTCTAACACCTGGCCAGGCTCAATACCCAGTACCAAATCTAATGTGGCTAGTTGACCTGTCTACAGACTGTGTCAGGAAGCCCTCCTGCACACACTG
>NC_057710.1:407910-419457 GCF_004010195.1 Chiloscyllium plagiosum
CTCCCTACTCTCAACCTTTTCTATACTTGAACTACAATTTTGGTTCCCATCCCCCTGCTAGATTAGTTTAAACCCATCCCAATAGCCTTAGCAAATCTCCCCCCCCAGGATGAAGACCATCCTGCTTGTAGAGGTCCCACCTACCCCAGAAAGAGCTCCAATTATCCAAGAATCCAAAACCCTCCCTCCTGCACCATCCCCATAGCCACGTGTTCAACTCCTCTCTCTCTCTATTCCTCGCCTCACTAACACGTGGCACGGGCAACAAACCAGAGACAACAACTCTGTTCATCCTTGCTCTAAGCTTCCATCCTATCTCCCTGAATTTCTGTCTTAAATCCCCATCTCTCTTCCTACCTATGTCGTTGGTGCCTATGTGGTCCATGACTTGGGGCTGCCCCCCGCCCCTCCCCCTTAAGGATCCCAAAAACACGATCAGAGACAGCACAAACCCTGGCCCCTGGGAGGCAACACACCCACCGTGAGTGTCTCTCATCCCCACAGAACCTCCTATCTGTCCCCCTAACTATGGAGTCCCCAATGACTACTGCTCTGCTCCTCTTCCCCTTCCCTTCTGAGCAACAGGGACAGACTCTGTGCCAGAGTCAAGCATGCATTCATCCTGAATATTCTATCATTCCTACTCTGACTTGCCTGTGGCACTGGTAGCAATCTTGAGGTTACTACCTCTGAGATCCTACTTTTTAACTTGATTCCTAACTGCCTAAATTTTGCTTGTAGGACCTCATCCCATCTATTACCAATATCATTGGTGCCTGTATGCTGTTCACCCTCCCCCTTCAGAATGTCCTGCAGCCGATCTGAGACATCCCGAACCTGAGCACCTGGGAGGAAACATACCTTAACATCCCATAGAGGAATTGAATTCCGGTGCCACAATATCATGCTGTAACTATACAAAATGCCAGTGCGGCCAGACTTGGAATATTGTGTACAGTTCTGGTCGCCATACTTCAGGAAGGATATAGAAGCACTGGAAAAAGTGTAGAGGAGATTTACCAGAATGTTGCCTGGTCTGGAGGGAAAGTCTTATGAGGACAGGCTGAGAGACTTGGGTCTGTTCTCATTGGAGAGAAGAAGGCTAAGGGGGGATTTGATAGAGACATACAAGATAATCAGAGGATTAGATAGGGTAGACAGTGAAAGTCTTTTTACTAGGATGATGACGTCAGCTTGTAAAAGGGGACATAGCTACAAATTGAAGGGTGATAGATTTAAGACAGATGTCAGAGGTCGGTTCTTTACTCAGCGGATGGTAAGGGTGTGGAATGCCCTGCCTTCCAATGTAATTAATTCAGCCAAATGAGGGAGATTTAAACAACCCTTGGATAAGCACATGGATGATGATGGATAGTGTAGGGGGATGAGCTGAGAATAGTCCACAGGTCAGCGCAACATTAAGGGCCGAAGGGCCTGTTCCGAACTGTATTGTTCTATATTCTACCATCCCTTCCTTGCCTCAGTGGGACAAACCTTTCCAGCACGATCAGCAAGTGCTCCCTAAACAACCTCCAAATTTCTGTCACGCCTTTCCCGAAGATCATCTGCTCCCAATTTATGCTCCACAGTGCCTGCCTATTAGCATTTTAATTCTCCCTCCCCCAATTAAATGCTTTCCCATATAATCTGCTCCTATCCCGCTCCATTACTTTCGTAAAGGTCAGGGAGTTGTGATCACTATCACTGAAATGCTAATCACTATCCCACTGAGAGATCTGACACCTGGCATGGTTCGTTGCCAAGCACCAAATCCAGTGTAAATGGCATGTTAAAAAAAAGTGGTTAGCACTGCTGCTTCACAGCGCCAGGGACCCAGGTTCGATTCCTGCCTTTGGCGACTGACTGTGTGGAGTTTGCACATTCTCCCTGTGTCTGTGTGGGTTTCCTCCTGGTGCTCTGATTTCCTCCCACAGCCCAAAGATATGCAGAATTGGCCAGCTATAATGCCCATAGTGTTAGGTGCGTTAATCAGGGTTAAATATAGGGTAGGGCAATGGGTATGGGTGGGTTACACTTCAGAGGGTGGACATGTTGGGCTGAAGGGCCTGTTTTCATACTGTAGGGAATCTAATCAATCTGATCTTCCCTCTAGTCGGCCTATATACATATTGAGTCCTGAACCTCTCCTGGATACCATCTGCTCCATCCAAACTATTTGACCAAAAGAGGTTCCAAACAATATTCAGGAAGTTAAAATAACCCATGACAACAACCCTGTTACTTCTTCACCTTTCCAAAATCTGCCTCCCAAACTGCTCCTCCGTGTCTCTGTTACTGTTTAGATTAGATTACAGTGTGGAAACAGGCCCTTCGGCCCAACAAGTCCACATGTCCCCTTCTAGCTCTCCTAAGTCCATTCTTCAGTTCCTTCCTGACTACCTTGTAACCCTCTAGAACCCTGTCTGATCCTTGCCTCCTCAATCTTAAGTAAGCTTCCCTCTTCCTCTTGACGAGATGTTCCACATCCCTTGTTACCCAAGGTTTCTTCACCCTGCCATCCCTTCCTTGCCTCAGTGGGACAAACCTATCCAACGAGTGCTCCCTAAACAACCTCCACATTTCTGTTGTGCATTTCCCTGAGAATATCCGCTCCCAATGTAGGTGCCCCAGTTCCTGCCTAACAGCATTGAGTCAGGAACCCTTCCTAGTCACACATGACAAAAGCTACTCTATCCAAACTATTTGACCAAAAGAGGTTCCAAACAATATTCAGGAAGTTAAAATAACCCATGACAACAACCCTGTTACTTCTTCACCTTTCCAAAATCTGCCTCCCAAACTGCTCCTCCGTGTCTCTGTTACTGTTGGGGGTCTGTAGATAACTCCCAATAAAGTGACTGCTCCTTTCCTGTTCCTGACTTCCACCCATACTGACTCTGTAGACAAACCCTCCTCGAAAACCTCCCTTTCTGCAGCTGTGATACTATCCCTGATGAGCAATGCCACTCCTCCACCTCTTTTACCTCCCTCTCTATTCCTTTTGAAACATCTAAACCCTGGAACATCCAACAACCATTCCTGCCCCAGTGAGGTCCAAGTCTCCGTAATGGCCACAACATCATCGTTCCAAGTACGGATCCATGCTCTGAGTTCATCACCCTTATTCCTGACACTTTTTGTGATAAAATAAACACACTTCAACCCATCACACTGACTGTATCTTTGCCCTATCAGGTGCCTATCCCACCTCACAGACTCTCTGTTCTCTGTCTCTGGCTGCTCACTACCCACCCCATCCTCTGATCCATCGCTCAGGTTTCCTCCCCCCCTCCAATCTAGTTTAACCCCTCCCAAAGAGTTCTCGCAAGCCTCCCACCCAAGGTATTGCTGCCCCTCCTGTTCAGGTGCAACCTGTCCTTCTTGTACACGTCCCACCTTCCCTAGACCTATCCCAGTGATCCACATATCTGAAGCTCTCCCTCCCACAGCAGCCCTGCAGCCACATGTTCACCTGCACTCGCTCTCTATTCCTAGCCTCACTAGCCCGTGGCACTGGTAGCAATCCTGAGATTACTACTCTGCTCGTCCTGCCTTCTAGCTTCCACCCTAACTCCTTTCTATGTCATTGGTACTGATGTGTACCACAGATTGGATATAAATGCCTCTGATCCTGACTGGCTGATATTGACAAATGGTTTCCATGGATACAGTAACAACAATAACCTTCTTTTCTGTCATTTCCAGGCCTGCAAGGATAAAAAATGTGTTGATATAGGCCAGTTTGGTGTCGAACCATGTGAAAGGAGATGTAATGGCAGAGGGGTATGAACATAATTTCACTTTTCAGTCCTGATGGATTCATTGGATGCACAATGTTGTCTGATGATGTTATTAAGTTTCTTCTTAAACTCTCTCCCTGGAGGCAGCTCCTTGATGATTATTTGCAGAAGTGTGGGGAAATGGTCTGAATTTTGACCATATTTTCAGTGAGGAGGCAGTCTCCTTCTCTACTACAGCATGACAAGTGATCAAACATGATGCTATTGGTGCTCATCGAAACCACATGTTACTGGGCATGAGCCCATTGTGAGGTTAATTTAGAGGTTATTGGTTTTGCCTCTGATGGAGCATGATGTGTAATTCTTGTGCTATCCTTCAATGATGCTGGATTTATCTGACTGACAAAAAACATCAATGATTGGCGAGATGGAAGAAACTGGCCCTGGTTCTTAATTAGCACAGAGGACATTGAGGGGACATTGTTCCTAATTTTTTCCCAATCCTCAAACTCACTGGTCCATTTCACTTCACTTCTTCCCAAGACATCTCTGTTTTTGTTGTGGGGATTGAGTCATCAAATCATAGAATTCATACAGTGTGGAAGAAAGGCCATTTGGCCCTTCAAGTCTGCACTGATCCTCTGAGGACCATCCCTCCTAGACCAAGCCCTTCGCTTTATCCCCATAACCTTGCATGACCTGGACATTACATGGCAATTTAGCATGGCCAACCCACCTTAGTATCCACTAATATCCAATTCAGAGCGAGCTCACCTACCTCCTCACACCCTGTTTCCTGAAAGGTCTTCATTCCATTCTCCCAGTTTCTCTGTCTCTGTTGTGTCTGTTCTGATAGTGTTATCACTCACACCAGCACTTCCCACATTTGTTTTTATTCACTTGTAGAACATTGGCTGGGTCCAGCATTTATTGTCTGTCCCTATTTGCCCCTTGAGAAGGTGGGGTTGAGCTGCCTTCCTGAACCACTGCAGTCTATGTGCTGTGGGTTGACCCATTTTGTCATGAGGGAGGGAATTCCAGGATTTTGAACCAATGACAGTGAAGGAACGATGATATATTTCCAAGTCAGGACCGTGAGAGGTTTGGAGAGGAGCATGAAGGGGATGGTGTTCCCATGTAGTGGAAATGGCAGTGAGGTTGGAAGGTGCTACAGTGTATCTTGTAGATGGTACACACTGCTGCTACTGAGCGTTGGTGGTAGAGGGAGTGGATGTTTGTGGATGTGGTGCCAATCAAGTGGGCTATTTTCTCCTGGATTGTATCAAGCTTCTTGAGTGTTGTTGGAGCTGCACTCTTCTGGGCAAGTGGGGAGTATTCCATCATTCTCCGTACTTGTGCCTTGTAGATGGTGAAAAGGTTTTGGGGAGTCAGGAGGTGAGTTATTCTGACCTGCTTTTGGCACCATTGTGTTTATGTTATCGAGTCATACAGATATACAGCACAGAAACAGACCCTTCGGTCCAACTCATCCATGCTGACCAGATATCCTAAATAAATCTAGTCCTATTTGCCAGCATCTGGCCCGTATCCCTCCAAACCCTTCCTATTCATATACCTATTCAGATACCTTTTAAATGTTGTAATTGCACCAGCCTCCAGCACTTCCTCTGGCAGCTCATTCCATACACAGGAAAAAGTTGCCCCTTAGGTCCCTTTTAAAACTTTCCCCTCTCACCCTAAACCTATGCCCTCTAGTTCTGGACTCCCCAACCCCAGGGAAAAGATCTTGACTGTTTATCCTATTCATGCCCCTCATGATTTTATAAACCTCTATAAGGTCACCCCTCAGCCTCCGACGCTCCAGGGAAAACAGCCCCAGCCTGTTCAGCCTCTCCCTATAGCACAGATCCTCCAACCCTGGCAACATCCTTGGAAATCTTTTCTGAACCCTTTCAAATTTCGCAATATCTTTCCAATAGGAAGGAGACCAGAACTGAATGCAATATTCCAAAAGTGGCCTAACCAATGTCTTGTACACCTCCCAATCAATGTATTCAATGCACTGACCAATAAAGTTAAAAATGACACAACATCAGGTTATGGATTCTGGATCAGTGGTGCTGGAAGAGCACAGCAGTTCAGGCAGCATCCAAGGACCAGCGAAATCGACGTTTCGGGCAAAAGCCCTTCATCAGGAATAAAGGCAGTGAGCCTGAAGGGTGGAGAGATAAGCTTGAGGAGGGTGGGGGTGGGGAGAAACTGTTGAAGTCCACATTGATGCCCTGGGGTTGAAGTGTTCCGAGGTGGAAGATGAGGCGTTCTTCCTCCAGGCATCTGGTGGTGAGGGAGCGGTGGTGAAGGAGGCCCAGGACCTCCATGTCCTCGGCAGAAAGGTCTAGCTTTTCTAACAATAGGTGACAGCTCAGCTCAGACAATGCATGAAGGTGTGAGGTCTGTCTATGTCCCAATGTTAGGTTAGACTGGTTTGATTTCTAAAGTGGATTTACAGAGTTTTACGTGGATTCATGCAGTTTGTGAGCAAAACAAAATGTAATTCTGCAAAAAGAAATTGACTCCATAAATGTGTACGTGTGCGCCTGTAAGAGAGACAGAGTGAGTGTGTGCATGTGAGTGCATGTGTGTGGATGTGAGTGCATGTGATAGAGTGTGTGTGTATATATGTGTGTCTATAGGCTTGGTTAAATGTGTGTGTGAGTGATAGAGGGATGGTCATTGATGAATTAGCTGAAGATGGTTGGGCCCAGGACACTACCCTGAGGGACTCCTGCAGAGATGTCCTGGAGCTGAGATGACTGACCCTCCATCAACCACAACCATCTTCCTATGTCTCAGGTTTGACTCTAACCACCAAAGAGTATGCCTCCTTATGCCCATCGATTCCAGTTTTGCCCAGGCTCCTTGATGCCACACTCTGTTGAATGCAGCCTTGATGTCAGGGCTGTCCCTCTCCCCTCCCCTCTGGAATCCAGCTCTTTTGTCCGTGTTTGACCCAAGGCTGGAATGAGGTCAGGAGCTGAGTGACCCTGGGGGAACCCAAACTGGGCGTCACTGAGCAGGTTATTGCTGAGCAGGTGCTGCTTGATAGCTCTGTTGATGACCCCTTCCATCACTTTACTGATGATGGAGAGTAGGCTGATGGGGCGGTAATTGATCAGGTTGGATTTGTCCTGTTTTTTATGCACAGGACATATGTGAGCAATCCGAAAGTGGAGTCCCAGGTAAACAAGGCAGTGAAAAAGGTTTTTGGCACACCCGCCTTCATCAGTCAGGGCATTGGGTGTAGAAGTTGGGGAGTTATGTTGCAGTTATACAGGACATTGCTGAGGCTGCACTTGGAGGATTGTGTTCAGTTTTGGTCATCTTGCTATAGGAAGGATGTTATTAAACTGGAAATAGTGCAAAAGAAATTTATATGGATGTTGCCTGGACTCAATGGTCTGAGTTACAGGGAGAGGTTGGACAAGCTGGGTCCTTTTTCTTTCAAGCTTAGGAAACTGAGGGAGGATCTTAAATTCATGTGGAATGAGCTGCCAGTGGAAATGATTGAGGCAGGTACATTAACAACATTGAAAAGGAATTTGGACAAATACATGGATACAAAAGGTTGACAAGGATCTGGGCCAACAGCAGGGAAATGGAATTAGTGTGGATGGACATTTTGGTTGGCATGGAGCAGTTTAGGCTAAAGGGCCTGTCTCTGTGAATTAGGACCCTATGACTCTATAACTCGAAGAAAGATTTAAAAGGGATTAGAGGGGGCAATGTTTTCACACAGAGAGTGATTTGTATATGGAATGAAATATCAGAGGAAGTGGTGGTTGCAGGTACAATCAGACTTAAAAGCTATTTGGACATGAACACAAACATCAAAGGATTAGAGAGATAGAATGCACCTAAACACCTAAAATACCTCACAAAAGGAGCAGCTCTTACAGCCACAATTTTTCCCGTCCTCCATCTTGGATTACCCAGAATCCTTTAATCCCTAGATTAAATTGGAAAGCTTATTCGGCATAGACGGATTGAATGTAAGGATGTGTTTCCATGCTCCATGACTCTATGGTATGTGTGATGCTGGGCCCACTGGAGACAGCAATGAAGGACCATTCACACAGCACTTCTGGCTGAAGATTTTTCCTTAACTGAAGCGTCCCTCAACAATGTCTAATTTATTTCACACACCTCTACTCTTCCTCCTTCCTCTCCCTCCCAGAACATGAGAAGGCTCCCCACGTTCTCACCTTCAACTGGATCCAGCCACTGCATCCAAAGGATCAGCCTCATACATTTCTGTTACCTCCAGTAGGTTGCCACCAGCAAACCACCTTTCCTTTTCTTTCGCTTTCAGCATTCTGCAGGGTTCGTTCCCTGTCTGGCAATCAAGTTCACTCCTCGATCACCCTTTACAAAAATTCTGTATCTTCAGCAAGCAATGGAGATAGAGCATAAAACATAGAACAGTACGGGCCCTTTGGCCCTCGATGCAGGGCTGAGCATTTATCTTCATCTAAGACCCATCTAACCTACACACCCCTCAATTTACTGCCGCCTATGTGCCTATCCAAGAGTCACTTAAATATCCCTAATGTCTTTGACTCTACTCCTACCGCTGGCAGTGCATTCCACACACCCACCACTCTCTATTAAAGAACCTCCCTCTGACATTTCTCCTATACCTTCCTCTAATCACCTTAAAATTATGACCTGTTATCATTTCTGCCATGGGGAAAAGTCTCTGGCTACCTACTCTTTCTATGCCTCTCATTACCTTGTACATCTCTATCAAGAGTGTTGCTGGAAAAGCACAGCAGTTCAGGCAGCATCCGAGGAGCAGAAAATCAACGTTTCGGGCAGAAGCCCTTCATCAGGAATCTGGTACCAGCATCTGCAGCCCTTGTTTTTACCCACCTCTATCAAGTCACCTGTCTTCCTTCTTCTCTCCGGTGTGAAAAGCCCAAGCTCACTCAACCTCTCTTCATGAGACAAGCTCTCCAATTCAGGCAACATCCTGGTAAATCTCCTCTACACCCTCTCTTAAGCATCTACATCCTATAATGAGGCGACCAGAACTGGACACAATGTTCCAAGTGTGGTCTAACCAGGGTTTTGTAGAGCTGCAGCATTACCTCACAGTTTTTAAACTCAATCCCCCTGTTATTGAAAGCCAAAACACCATAAGCCTTCTCAACAACCCTATTGACTTGGGTGGCAACTTTGAGAGGTCTGTGTACGTGGACCCCAAGATCCCTCTGTTCCTCCACACTGCCAAGAATCTTACCTTTAACCCTGTATTCAGCATTCAAATTCAACCTTCTAAAATGAATCACTTCACATTTATCCAGGATGAACTCCATCTGCCACTTCTCAGCCCAGGTCTGCATCCTGTCAATGTCTTGTTGTAGTCTGCAAAAGCCCTCAACACTATCTACAACAACAGTGACCTTTGTGTCATCAGCAAACTTACTAGCCCACCCTTCCACTTCCTCATCCAAGTCATAGAGTCATGTACAGCACGGAAACAGACCCTTCTATGTCAACCAGTTATTCTAACCTAACTTAGTCCCATTTGCCAGCACTTGGCCCATATCCCTCCAAACCCTTCCTATTCATATACCCATACACATGCCTTTTAAATGTTGTAATTGTACCAGCCTCCACCACTTCCTCTGGCAGCTCATTTCAACTATGCACCACCTTCTGCGTGATATAGTTGCCCCTTAGGTCTCTTTTATATCTTTCCCCTCCTACCCTAAATGTATGCCGTCTAATAATCCCCCACCCCAGGAAAAGACCTTGTCTATTTCCCTATCCATGTCCCTCATGATTTTATAAAACTCTGTAAGATCATCCCTCAGCCTCCAATGCTCCAGGAAACAAAGACCCAGCCTATTCATGAAGAACTTTGTCTAACGCCTTATGTAAGTCCATATAAAACTTTCCATCCAGTACCACTCACTGTCTTCTTTGAGCCAGCTAGTTCTGTGTCCAGACAGCCAAATATCTCTGTATTCCATACCTCTTAACTTGCTGAATGAGCTTACCATTCGGAACCTTATCAAATACCTTACTGAAATCCATATACAGCACATCCACTGTTCAACCTTCGTCTCATCTCATCATATCCTCAAAGAACTCAATAAGGCATGTGAGACATGACCTGCCCCTCACAAAACCAAGCTGACTATTCCAAGTCAAACTATGTTTTCCCAAATAGTCATAAATCCTATCTCTCAGAATCCTTTCCATTACCTTGCTTACCACAGATGTAAGACTGACCGGTCTGTAATTCCCAGGGATTTCCCTGCTCCCTCTCTTGAACAAAGGAACAACATTTTCCTCCCTCCACCATCCCGGTAGTACTCCCGTGGAAAGTTAGGATGCAAAGATCATCACCAGAGGTTCAGCAATTTCATTCCCTCACTTCCTGTAGTAACCTTGGATATATCTGGTCTGGCCCTGGGGACTTGATGCTTCCCAGAATTTTCAGCACATTCACTTCCTTCACATCAATCTGTTCAGCTGCCCTGGTTACCTCCAACCTCCTCACTGTCCAAGGTCCCAAACATACCTTACCGCTGCATTCACTGAATCTCATCCTCTACACATTCACTGCTGGTCTCCTCTTCAGTGGTAAGACCAACCGCAGACTGGGTGAAACTCTCCAGCCCAGGCAAAATCCTGGGAAATCTGCTGTGCACCCTCTCCAGTGTTATGGACCAGATCAGAGACCACCCCACCACTCTCCAAAACATAAGCGATTGCTTAAGCCCTAGTTTTTATATAGATGTAAAGGCAAGTGTAAGATGCTGTGTTCCAGATGTGATTTGATTCGTCCACCCACTTGGCTTTAATCAAGCACAGTTTATTCATACAACACAGATAAATGCAAAGAAAAGGTATAATCTTTACTCCATTGAAATACTTAAGATTTTATAACCACTCATCATTAACAGTTCCAAGATAAGCAGCATTCCACAAACATACCCTTTGGCAAGGCAACTCAGCAAAACAGTTCGGATTATCGCATGCTGTCTCTCTCTCCAGTCCAAAAGAAAGAAACAGTCTGTCTTTTTGGTTTTGTAGATGATGCCACACTCTCTAAGTTGTGAAACTTGAAAGGGTTCAGAAAAGATTTACAAGGATGTTGCCAGGGTTGGAGGATTTGAGCTACAGGGAGAGGCTGAACAGGCTGGGGCTGTTTTCCCTGGAGCGTCGGAGGCTGAGGGGTGACCTTATAGAGGTTTACAAAATCATGAGGAGCTTAGATAATGTAAATCGTCAAAATTTTTTCCCTGGGGCTGGGGAGTCCAGAACTAGAGGGCATAGGTTTAGGGTGAGAGGGGAAAGATATTAAAGGGACCTAAGGGGCAACATTTTCACTCAGAGGATGGTACGTGTGTGGAATGAGCTGCCAGAGGAAGTGGTGGAGGCTGGTACAGTTATGAATAGGAAGGGGTTTAAAGGGATGTGGGCCAAGTGCTGGCAGATGGGACTAGATGAAGTTAGGATATTTCGATGGGAGGGATGAGTTGGAGCAAAGCGTTTGTTTCCGTGCTGTACATCTCTGACTCTGTGACTTCACTTTAGAAGTCAGGAAGTCATGCCTTTAGCTCCAGCAGCAGCAGCAGAAACCTTCTCACTTACTGAAAACAAAGCTTCAAACCTTCCTGAATACAACCCTGAAAAACTGTGGATGTTCTGGAATTTTTTGAGGATGTAACTCTGAAGATAGACGAGGGAGATCCAGTGGATGTAGTGTACCTGGACTTTCAGAAAGCTTTTGATAAAGTCCCACATAGGAGGTTAGTGAGCAAACTTAGGGCGC
>NC_057710.1:422604-440183 GCF_004010195.1 Chiloscyllium plagiosum
GGTGACTTGATAGAGGTGTACAAGATGATTAGGGGTTTAGATAGGGTTGACCGTGAGAACCTTTTTCCACGTATGGAGTCAGCTATTACGAGGGGGCATAGCTTTAAATTAAGAGGTGGTAGGTATAGGACAGATGTTAGGGGTAGGTTCTTTACTCAGCGAGTCGTGAGTTCATGGAATGCCCTGACAGTAGCAGTGGTGGACTCTCCCTCTTTTTGGGCATTTTAGCGGGCATTGGATAGGCATATGGAGGATAGTGGGCTAGTGTAGGTTAGGTGGGCTTGGATCGGTGCAACATCGAGAGGCCGAAGGGCCTGTACTGCGCTGTATTCTTCTATGTTCTATGTTCTATGATTTTTTAGTTTAAAAAGAAGCATCCAGGGAGAACTCTAGGCTGTTTACCGACTGCCTTTCTAATGGAGTTATTCGAGCCCCACTGTGATTTTCCTGCTCCTCGGATGTTGCCTGACCTGCTGTGCTTTTCCAGCACCACTCTAGCCTTGGCCCCACTGTGACAAAAGCCCTCTGTAGGAGATAAAGCACAGAACACGGCTCTCTGAAAGGCACTGAACCATCACACCAGTGTAACCGCATCCCTCCTGTAGTGTGGATTACAGACCTGCACACAATACACTTGCTGGGGCCTATAATCTGACAGCATCACCTCCCTGCTCTTAAACACTATACCTCTACTAGTCAAGGCAAGTTGGCTTCTTTACCATTTTATTCAGCTGTCCTGATACCTTAAGAGACCAGTGAACATGTCCACCAAGGTCTGTCTGATTCCCAGTGCTTCCCAGGCTCCTAATCTTGGATTCCCTTGCCTTGTATGGCCAGCATGAGTGTATCATCCCATAATTATCCCGATTGAATTCCATTTGCCACTGATCAATCCATCTGACCAAGCCATCACAATCCTCTGATCCTTTTCCTAGAGATCTCGTTTCACTTTTTCTAAAATTTGTCACTGTTTGTTATTCTGTAAATCTAATTAATGTTACTGAAGAGTGTTCACTGTTGTGGGTTTTGTTTCAGGTTTGTAACTATTTTGATCACTGTCACTGTGAAATGGGCTGGTCTCCTCCATTCTGTGATGTTGAAGGGGTTGCTGGCAGTTTTGAGAGTGGACCATTGGTTGAGATCCCAGGTAAACATTTCAGTTCCTGTGCTCTTTCCCATCTACACATTCTCCCTGCTGTGTCTTTCTCTGCTGTTTCTCCACGTCAGCTCCACTTGTACCATGAAGCATATTTACGAGGTTTCTGAAACACAAATTAAACGAGCCACTTCAGCAGGATAAATGAAGCAGAAAAGAACTTTAAAAAGAAATTGGGAGTCCTCCCACAGTCCAAAGATGTGCAGGTTAGGTGAATTGGCCATGCTAAATTGCCCATAGTGTTAGGTAAGGGGTAAATGTAGGGGTATGGGTGGGTTGCGCTTCGGCGGGTCAGTGTGGACTTGTTGGGCCGAAGGGCCTGTTTCCACACTGTAAAGTAATCTAATCTAAAAAAAAGCTCGAGCAAGCCAGAAGATGACCTTGGTAAATAGGATTAAGGAAAATATTAGGAGCATATTAGGAGCCAGAGGGTAGCTAGGAAAAGGGTAGGCTCACTCAGGATAAAGCAGGGAATTATACATGGAGCCAGAGGCAGTGGATGAGATCCTTCATGAATATTTTACTTCAGTACTCACCAATAAGAAGGATATGGATAACAGTAAGGTTAGGGAGAGGTACATTGATATTCCAGGGCAGGTTAATATTAAGAAGGAGGCAGTGTTGAAAGGGTGTATTGAAAAGTGTATTTTTAAGGTTGATATGTCCCCAAGGCCTGATGGGATCTATCCCAGGATACTAAGGGAGGCAACGGAGAAGATAACTGAGGCCTCAACAAAGTTATTTATACGCTCTTCAGCCTCAGGTGAAATCCCAGACAAACGGAGAATAACCAATGTTGTTCCTTTGATTAAAAAGGATAACATGGATAATCCAGGAAATTACAGTCCAGTGAGCCTTACCTCAGTGGTAGGGAAATGACTGGAAAATTATTTTTAGGGATAGTATTTACTTGTTTTTGGAGAAGACTAGACTTATTTGGGATAGTCAGCGTGGCTTTGCGCAGGGGAGGTTATGTCTCAGAAATTTGATTGAATGTTTTGAGGAAGTAGAAAGATGACTGATGAAGGCAGAGCGATAAATGTCATGCATATGGACGTTGGGAAAGCCTTTGACAAAGTCCCTCATGGCAGGCTGATGCAAAGGGGAATTCACATGGGGTTTGTAGCGAGCTGGTAAGATAGATGAAGAACTGCCTTTGTCATAGAAAACTGTCAGAGGAAGCATGTTTTTCTGAGTGAAGATCTGTGACCCGGTGGTGTTCCATATACAGAGGGAGGTAAGTGCCAGAGGCAATGGCAACATTTTAAGAAACATCTTGAAAAATATATGAATATCTGTGAGGCACTGCTGCCTCACGGCGCCAGGGACCTGGGTTTGATTTCAGCCTCGGGCATCTGTGTGGAGTTTGTGCATTCTCCCTGTGCCTGTGTGGGTTTCCTCCTGGTGCTCCGGTTTCCTCCCACAGTCCAAAGGTGTGCAGGTTAGGTGAATTGGCCATGCTAAGTTGCCCACAGTGTCCAGGGACATGCACATTAGGTGCATTAGTCAGGGGTAAATGTAAAGTAATAGGATAAAGGAAAGGGTCTGGGAGGATCGGTGTAGACTTGTTGGGCTGAATGGCCTGTTTCCACACTATAGGAATTCTTAAGAAAAAGGCAGGGAATAAAGAGATATGGACTGTGTGGAGGCAAAAGGCTTTTAGTTCAGAAAGGTATGGGTACAGTCTTGGTGGCCAAAGGGTCTGTTCCTGTGCTGTACTGTTCTTCGTTCTTTGAATCCATGGTGAGTTGGTAATTTTAATACAATAGAAGACAGAGGTTCATCCTAGAGGGATATTTTTCTGACTGAAGACCTGTAACCAAGGGTATTCCACAAGGATCACTGCTGGGACTCCTGTTGTTTGTAATTTCTATTAAAGATTTGGAAGAAAATTCTGATCAGTTAGTTGGCAGATGGTACAAAAATTGGTGGAGTCGTGGATAGTGAAGAAGGTTATTAAATGGTTTTGGTGCCTGGCATGTGCTGTGCAGGGAGGTAGTCGAAGCAGATAGCAACATTTAAAAGGCATTTAGATCATCACATGAACAGGTAGAGAATAGAGGGATATGAACCATGTGGAGAAACAGACTGGGAGAAATTTAATCTTCAGCAGAGGAGAACAAAGAGTTTATTTCAGAAAATAGAATATGGAAGTAAGCTTGTGGAAAACATACAAACTGACTGTAAAAGCTTCTGTAAATACATGAAGAGAAAAAGCCTGGTGAAGACAAACGTAGGTCCCTTCCAGTTAGAATCAGGTGAATTCCTAATGGCCAACAAGGAGCTGGCAGAGCAGCTGAACAAATACTTTGGATCTGTCTTCACTGAGAAGGAAACAAATCACCTTCAGGAAATGCCAGAGGACAGAGAGTCAAGCATGAAGGAGGAACTGAAGGGAATCCTTATTAACCAGGAAATGGGATTGGGGAAATTGATGGGATTAAACCCATAAGGTCCCAGAGCCTGCTGCTCTACATCCCAGAATACTCAAGGAATGGTCCTAGAAATAGCAGACACAGTGGTGATCATTTTCCAGCACTCTGTCATCTCTGGAAGAGTTCCAATGGAGTGGAGGGTCGCTAATGTAACCCCACTCTTTAAAAAAGGAAGGAGAGAGAAAATGAGGAGTTATCGGCCAGTTAGCCTGAGATCGGTGGTGGGGACAATGCTGGAGGCAATTTAGTCCATATCCCTCTAAACCCTTCCTATCCAAGTTTTTTGTAAATGTTGCTATTTTACCTGCCTCGACCATTTTCTCTGGCAGCCCATTCCATATACTCACCACTCTCTGCGTGAAGAAGTTACCCCTCAGGGCCTTCTTAAATCTTTCCTCTCTCACTTCAAACCTATGCCTTCGAGTTTACAATTCCCCATCCCTGGGAAAAAGACTGTATATATTCATCCTATCCTATGCCCCTCATGATTTTATACACCTCAATAAGGCCACTCCTCATTCCCCTACATTCCAAGGAATAAGGTCCTATCCTGGCCAGCCTCTCCCTATAACTCAGGCCTACTAGTCCTGGCAATATCCTTGTAAACCCTCTTTGCACTCTTTCCAGTTTAACTATGTCTTTCCTATAACACGGTGACCAAAACTGGACACAATACTCCAAGTGTGGCCTCACCAATGACTTATACAACTGTAACATAACGTCCCAACTCCTGATGCCTTGACGGATGAGGACCAGCATGCTCAATACCTTATTCACCGCCCTGTCCAGCTGTGACACTGCTTTCAACAAACTGTATACTTGTACAAAGTTAAAAATCACACAACAGCAGGTTATAGTCCAACAGGTTTAATTGGAAGCACACTAGCTTTTGGAGCGTCACTCCTTCATCAGGTGATAATGTAGGAGGAGTAAGTTTGGGTGGGATACTCTTTGGAGAATCAGTGTGGACTTGTTGGGCCGAATGGCCTATTTCCACACAATAGGGATTCTATTCTAACCAAATTATTGTATAATCCGTTATTTGTTATTGACAAAAATGACCTGGATGTGAATGTACAAAGCATGATTATAAAGTTTGTGGATGATACAAATTGAGGAGGTATCAGGTGTGATTTTTAACTTTGTACACCCCAGTCCAACACCGGCATCTCCAAATCATGTATACTTGTACTCCTAGGTCCCTCTGTTCTACAACACACCACGGGAGTTTACCATTTACTGGATAAGTCCTACCTTGGGTTGATTCTCTAAAGTGCAACACGTCACATTATTCTATATTGAATTGCATTTGCCAATCCTCAGCCCACTTCCCCATCTGATCAAGGTCCCTCTGTAATTTTTGATAACCCTCCTCACTATCAACGATACCTCCTCAATTTGTATCATCCACAAACTTTCTAATCATGCTTTGTACATTCACATCCAGGTCATTTTTGGTCAATAACAAATAACGAATTATACAATAATTTGGATAGAATAGAATCCCTATTGTGTGGAAACAGGCCATTTGGCCCAACAAATCCACACTGATTCTCCAAAGAGCATCCCACCCAAACTTACTCCTCCCACCCTATGACCCTGTATTTCTCATGGCTAATCCACCTAACCTACATATCCTTGGACACTAGGGCTAATTTAGCATGGCCAATCCACCCTAGCCTACTCATCTTTGCACTGTGGCAGGAATCTGGAGCACCTGGTGAAATCCACACAGACATGGGGAGAACGTACAAACTCCACACAGTCACCCAGGACTGGAACTGAACCCGGTTCCCTGGCTCTGTGAGGCAGCAATGCTTACCACTGAGTCACCATGCTGCCCCAAAGGCTGGGCTTATTTTCTGGAGCATAAGAAATTGAGGGTTGAATTTACAGAAGCTTATAACATCATGAGGTTCATAGATAAGGTGAACACCAAAGGTCTTTTCCCAGTGTGGAGGAGGTCAAAACTATGCGGCATATTTTGAAGATGAGAAGTTAATGAATTGAAAGGGACCTGAGAGGCAAGTTTTTTATACAGAGGGCGGATCATATGTGGGATGAACTGCCACAGGAAGTTGTAGTTGCAGGTACATTAACAACATTTAAAAGGCATTTGCACAGGGACAATGAATTGGAAAAGATTAGAGGGATATGGGTCAAATGCAGGCAAATGGGACTAGTTTAGTTTGGGAAACTTGGTCGTTATGGATGAGTTGGACCGAAGGGTCTGTTTCGTGTCGTATGACTATATGTGTCTAAATTCAGCTAATCTGGTGGCTGGCTGGGTTCAAACCCCACCGTAGCAGGCGGTGGAATTTGAATGAAATAAAAACTCTGGAATTAAGAGTCTGATGATAAACATGTCGATTGTCAGAAAATCCCATCAGGCTCCTTTTAGGGAAGGACATTTATCATCCTGATGTGGTCTGGTCTACATGTGGCTAAAAACCCATTGCAATTTCATTGAGTCGTAACTGCCCTCTGGGCAATTAGAGATGGGCAATAAATACTGACCTAGCCAGAGCTGCTTATATCCCAAGAGAACTAAAAAAGATTTCAAGAGCAGAGAGAAAAGAGAAATCTCATTGTAATCAGGGATAGTATAGTCAGGGAATAGACACAGTTCTCTGTGAGCAGGATTGAGTCCTGTCTGGTATCAGTGAGGATAGGTTTGTTGGTTAGTGATGGGCCTGATTGCCACCAGAAAACCAAAGGGACAGAATGTGTGAATGTCAGGTTGCACCTTAAAAGTGGAGGGACATTCAATACTAGAACAAACTGAAAGGCATTGTGTCTTCATCCTTGAAGATCTGGATTACTGCAGATCATCACGCTGTGCTCTGGTCATCTTTCTTCGCCTTTTGTCGCCTGACACAAGGCTGACCTGAGCACTCATCCCAGACCTTACACTTACACAACATCCCAAAGTGTATTACTTTGTAGTTATATATTCATACCCTTTGAGACCTACTGGTCTCACACAAAGAAAGGACACAATGAGGCTAGTACTTCAGAACCCAATTCATGTAGCTGCAGGCCCGATAATGGGCAGAAGAACATTTAGAAGTTCAGTTCTCAAAGGGTTCTTCCTCTATCCCTGGAGTTTCCAAGCCAAAAACCCTCCCCCATTGTCTAGAACAGGAAAAAAACAAACAAGAAACTCTGACAGGCTAAGTTTAAGGCAAAAAGAAACAGAAAAAAAAATTCAAAAAGTCATTCAACAAGCCGTCAGCACTTCAGTGGACAGCAGGTCATAACAAGAAAGTGTTGGAACCTTTTCTGCAATGGGGGACAACTCAGGAGAGACCGGCCCAATGAGGATTTGCTTTGCAGCGATGCGCACTGATAAAAGACTTAATGAGAAGTAAAGCACAGCATAGCACAACATTAAGGACAAGTCACACAACAGCAGCAACGATTCCAATCTTGGCAAACCAACCCCTCCCCCAACCTCCGCAGACACTGTCTATCCAGTCAAAGAACTGATGACCAGGCCCCACATTTTCCTTAAGCTCTCTTCTCAGATCTCTCAGCTTATCCATTGCCTTAGTAAATAACCCCTCAGGACTAGTGTTATTAGGTATGAAGGTACAGCAATGTTCCCCAAACATGACACAGACACCACCTTTCCTAGACAACAGCCAGTCCATGACCTGCCTAGTTTGCCATGCCATTTTGCTGGTCATATCCAACTGCTCCCCTAATACTGAGAGGGCATTATCAGTGTAATTAATAAATCTCTGCTGGTTAGAGTCAATATAATTAATCCATTCAGCATTCTTGCTAACACCAATGGCAGGGATAAGTGTTCCCCAGCCTACAGTAATCTCGTTTCTGGCCTTGACTTCATAAGGGATGCCCCTTGCCTGCCCTGTACTGTTACTGTGGATCACCGAGTCAGGGACGTAATCTTTCCTGTGGCGATGCAGTATTCGTTGAAGTGGTGTGTCAAACTGAGCCTTTGGGGAGATAACAATTTCCTGTAGTAGTATCCCTCAGGTGCAGGGGAAGTGTTGGCCTCAATCCCACTTCCATGCCACATAACCGCCAGGTACCTGCTAACGGGATAGGCTGGGCATTGAATGCATCATCTAGGGGTGGGACACCTGCACGAGTGTGACGTCCCATGTCCGGATGCACTTACCCACAAAGTGGCCAATCAGCACACCGCGTGAAACACTCATAGGCCAAATGGTGATGGAGGCCATGGGCCTGTACTGGTCTTTGCAGGTAGACCAAGGAGTACTGTCATTACATTCTCAATGAGTTCACTTCGTTCATATTGGGACATTGCCTGGTACAACAGATGGCAATTTGGGCAATAGGGCATATTGCTAGGACAATTGAGCTAACACGGGTCATTGATGAGGCAGTGCTTTCTTCTACAAGGCGTAATCACATCGGGGCATTGCCCTATCATATTGACTTCTGTACATTTGTTAAAACATTCACAACCGTTCCAGCACCTGAATCTTCTGAGGGTGTTGCCTCCACCCATCTATTGAATCTATCAACCACCACCAACATATATCTGTCTCTCACTGTCTTTATCACATCCACATAGTCAATCACCGAATGTTCAAACAGCCCTTCAGGTACTGGTATGTGACCTCTCGGGCTCAATATTCCCTTTCTAACATTGTTCTGAGCACATACTTCGCATTGTGACAGGATGTAATCTGTTGTCTTGTTCCCAGTCCCAAAGGTGTAATGCTGGGTCCTGCCTGTCTCCACTTCCAGGGTCCCCTTGGGAAACAGTTGCTCAACAGTGGTTGCTGGGTGGGCATCTGAGGTAGGTTCTGAGCCCAGTGGGTATCCTGCTCCCAATCTACCCTGTCAGGGCTGGCACACGGCATTTGGGATCGTGAGGACGCTGGACATAATCAGTTTTACCTGTAACTTGCATCATGGTTTGGTCTGGTTCTGGCCATTCCAATAGAAAACCACTGCTCACCTCATGTGCGACTGGAAAATGCTGGACTAGTTCATACTGTTTGTCCAGATCATGTCAGCGACACCAGGAGGAAAACATTGCAAAAGCATCGGCTTAAACAAAGGTGAATCAGCTTCTCGATTATTTTTCAATTGTGGGCTGTATACCACTGCCATCAGACAGCTGGCCATTTATTTCAGTCTCACAACACAAGCCATTCTTATTCAGGCCACTCCCAGAATTCTGCTGCCTTTACATCTGTATTGTCCCGTGGACGTATGAGCAAATTGGGCCAGTTTCTCCTTGTGGTCAGGGGCTTGGTTCATTAACATTACTCTGATTCCCAGGATGGCCCCTGCTTTAGGATGGTTCAGGCCTCTGATCCCCATGGTATCGGCTCTGAAGCTGTTTACCGGTACTGAACCCTTCATCTTCAGAGTAAGGGAAGGTTTATAATCAGAGGGGTGTGCTGGGGACTGTCAGGAGATGTTAGGGGCTCAATGGGTATCCTGGAATAAAACCCCCATCCCTCATCCCTATCAGTGTCATCCCCTTGTCAGTAGGATCAGTATGCCAGACATAGACTAGGGATTCTGAGTAGAATGTAAGTTCTTTTTATTTTACAGTGTTGTTGCTTTAACCCCGTTTGTATATTCCTCAGCCTTAGTGGCATTCCACTGTTTCTCCTGTTCCCCATTCACAGTCAGCTTTTAACCTCTCCCATCTGCTGTACATAACTTCTATCCCCCAATCACAGGCAGAATTGCTCCAACCAGCCAGTAAGGATTCTTTCCATTTACTATCGGCTTCATCCTTCCATTCTTTAATAAATAATTAATCAATGCAATCACACAGGTCACTGACAATGTATAAAGGTATAAAGCTAATCGATCCTGCCAATTCACTCTGATTTTGTGATTCAGGCTAATACAATTGGTTATTTTAAAAAAAAACTAATATAATCATTATCTGTAATTTAGAGGTGGAAACTGAACAAGTGATTAAGACATTTTAAAAGTCATCAATATAAACTGGAAATTCATTTATTCAAAAATCAATTTTAAAATATAAAATTTTATACATTTTAAGCAACCTAGACCAGTCATTGCTCATTTACAATGCTGTATGCTGTGAAATAACTGCAGCAGCATTAAAAGGTCTTGTCTACTCACATGGCAACAAAATACTTTGAATGCACAAATAATGGCCGAATCCAGAGAAACAGATATTAACAATAAGCTTTGTTACATGATTTCCACAACATAATGTTCAACCAAAACTTCAATTCTCAGTGAGAGAGGGAAATTGAAATAGAATACAGCTGTGACTGGCACTCCACCGTCACCGATGAGATGCAGCAGTCTTAAATGGAAACAAACAAGTCTGAAACTAAAATAAATGAAGTCTACCAGTCTAATTTTCTGAAAGCAATATTGTTTGTTTGGAATATTTTGGATCGATCTTTATACTTTCAATTTTATTAGATTTAACTAAATTCTGTAAAGTCCATTTAATTCCTCCACTCAATGAGCAAATGTTAAAGTCAGAGGTGATTTTCCTCAATGTTGGGTTTGAATTATTATTACACAAAAATTGAGCAGAGACCTGCTGAGGCCAGGATTTACAGTGCTATGGCTTTTACTGCCTTTGGTCAATTCGTTTATTAGTCCAACACCTGGGAGTGAAAGGGGTGAAACAATAGCATGAACTTATGGGAGATTTGAGAGCAGGTTTATACTGGGGTCAAATTGTAATATCATCTTCCTCCTCTTCTTCATCGGCTGTCATGTCAACATAAAATGTGGCTAGTTAGAAATTGACAGTAGGGCAGTCATGGTCTGTAAGGAAAATGAGTGGGTTAATGTTTCATTAATATTACCTTTTTCTTCCAAAATTTTCTCTCTCTCACTTCGTCTCTCTCTCTCTTCCTCATACACACACATATATGAACATTTTCTAGCTTTCTTCCTGTCTCCATTTATAGCTTTAGTTTATTCCTTGCTTGTGAGGGTAATGAGGTACTCACATTCCAGAACAGTTAGAGAGTTTAGCCTCATCAATCCTGGCTGTGACACATAGCTGCTGAACCAAGTGGGTGTAATCGAGATACATCTCAGCGGTTCCATTTGCAATTCTAACAATATTTTCAAAGTAAATTGTTCATGCCTCTGCATTAGCCTGCAACTGAACTTCAGGAGCCCTGTCCCCTGTAATAGCAGTGCCTTTACATTTCCCATACCCAACAATAGTCCTGTGGTTTGGTCATCAAAGGCTCTAATCCACTTTCCTGCACTTTCATGTATACTGAGCAATAAATTTCACAGATCCCACCCCTCGCCCTCCCCCCCACTACCATTTTAAGAGCAGGACTACCATTCCTTTTTCATGTGGGAGCTCTTCCAGGGAATCCCATTTCGGAACCTGACCCTGATTCCACCCTCATCCAGGGAATCCCATTTCGGAACCTGACCCTGATTCCACCCTCATCCAGGGAATGCCATTTCGGATCCTGGCCCTGATTCCACCCTCATCCAGGGAATCCCATTTCGGAACCTGACCCTGATTCCACCCTCGTCCAGGGAATGCCATTTCGGAACCTGACCCTGATTCCACCCTCGTCCAGGGAATCCCATTTCGGATCCTGACCCTGATTCCACCCTCATCCAGGGAATCCCATTTCGGATCCTGACCCTGATTCCACCCTCATCCAGGGAATCCCCTTTCGGATCCTGACCCTGATCCTATCTCCAACTCTCTCCCAGCTGTCTCCTGCTGGTTCTCTTGTGTACATGCTATGCTCCTCCCTTTTTTCCCTTCCATGGGTCACCTTCCCTCGGACCCCCCATTCAATACTCCTTTATAGTTTAGAATGTTCTCGGGCTATTTTTGTTCTGGTACTGTCCGCAGTAACCTGTGTTCCTCCTCCAAATTCTCCTTTTGTGTTTTTGTTTTTTCTACTTCCTCTGGTAACATTTTTCTTTGGTTCTGCATTTCCTTGATTAACCCCTTCACTTCCTCCCTACTCAGGTTCAATTTAGCTTCATCGTCATTGTTCTCAACCCATGCAATTTCTCTTTCTATTTCCTCCATTCCCTTTATGAAAGGACATTGCTCAGTGTTTTGTGTTTGAGTAGGAAGGGTCTGTCGAGCCTGGATACAAAGGAAGTTTCTGGATTAGAGTGGTGCTGGAAAAGCACAGCAGTTCAGACAGCATCCAAGGAGCAGGAAAATCGATGTTTCTGGAAAAGCCCTTTACCTTTTTACCTACAAAGGAAGTTTGTCTTCCAGACCTTCGGTTTCCACAGGCTGCGCTTGTTGATCCTTGACAGCTTGCCTGGTCACTACAGGGGCCTGGTACGCTCTTATCAGTTTCTCTCCCTCTTGTCTGAAAAGTTTTAAAATGTCTACCTCCTGTTCCCTTTTCTGATTCCTCTTATTAGAATCATCTTTTGTTTAGTGAGTTTTAATTAATCCCTCCATTTCATCATGAATGTTTATATCAAAGGTGCCTGATTTTGGCCACTTAGTTAATAGGTTCTTTGTTCTTTTTTCCCATTTCTCAGAGATCCTCATGATGTAATGTTTTGATACAGGGAATCTTTTACCCAATATTCCAACTACTGTTCCTTTATTCATCCTGATATATATTTCAGTCCAGCTGATCTATTGCCTCTGTTCACACCGTTCACTCCTCTTTGCCTTAGAGGTCCAGTAGCACCTCATCAATTATTACAAGTTAACCTATTATTTACTGATTTACTTATCTAAGCTACTTAACTCTGTGATCTGCCTGTATTGCTTGCAGGACAAAACTTTTCACTGTGCCTCGGTATACGTGACAATAAATACAATTTAATTCAAGTATTCCCTAACTCTACAGCTTGTAATTGTCCCTTATCAATCTGTCAGTCCCTAAACTGTTTCAACTAATTAATAAAGGCAATCTATTCTCATTCATTCTGCCTGAAAAGAAATTATCTTAAATTCTCAAAGTGCAAATTAAAATCAAAACACTCCTGAATCTCGAGCTGCAGGGAACAAAATACAAGCAATCAATCACCGACAAGCAAAAGTGCACTCAAAATCAGACCACAAAAAGTTAAACTCAAAGTCTCTCTCTCTCTCTCTCTCCCTTACACACACACACATACACACACACTGCCCTGCCTGTGTAGACCCTCACGACTGGTGGGTGGTATCCACAGGGACAAATGAACACTACACTGCCTTGCCCGCACAGACCCTCGTACTCAGCGAGGTGGTATCCACAGGGACTTACTAACACTACCCCACCCTGCCCATGCAGCCCCTCATGACAAGTGGGTGATATTCATAGGGCCTTACTAACACTACACTGCCCTGCCTGTGTAGACCCTCACGACCGGCGGATAGTATCCTACGGGAATTACTAACACTACACTGCCCTGCCCGCACAGACCCTCACGACCAGCGGATGGCATCCACAGGGACTCACTAACATTACACTGCCCTGGCCATGCAGACCCTCGCGACCGGCGGCTTGGTATCCACATGGGCTTACTAAAACTACACTGCCCTGTCTGTGCAGACCCTTGCGACCGATAGATGGTATCCACAGGGACTTACTAACACTACACTGCCCTGTCTGTGCAGACGCTCACAATTGGTGAGGTGGTATCCACAGGGACTTACTAAAACTACACTGCCCTGGCCATGCAGACCTTCACGACCGGTGAGGTGGTGTCCACAGGGATTTACTAACACTACACTGCACTGGCCGTGCAGACGCTCACAACTGGTGAGGTGGTATCCACAGGGACTTACTAACACTACACTGCCCTGCCTGCACAGACCCTTATGACCGGCGGGACATATCCACAGGGACTCACTGACACTACACTGCCCTTCCCATGCAGATCCTCACAACTGGTGGGTGGTATCCACAGAGACTTTTTAACACCACATGGAATTTTATATCAGACAATTTCTACTTTCTACTCCTACTTACCCCACTGCACAGTTTTCTTGACCAATTCTCTGAGTCTCCTCAAATTTCAATTTATTACTGGACTCTTTGGTTTTTTGGATCCGAGAGACCTTTCAGTCAATAATAGGAAAATTAAAGATATACTTGCCTCCCTACTCCTATCAGTGTTCTAGAGAGACCATTCCCTCTGCAACCCCCTCATCAGGTCCACGGCCCCACCAGCCCACACCCCACTCCTTGTACCTTTCCCTACCACCTCAGGAATTGTAAAATCTGCATGCACACCACTCCCCTCACCTCCATCCAAGGCGATAAGGTATCTTTCCACATCAGTCAGAAATTAACTTGTACCTCTACCAATGTCATCTACTGTATCTGTTGCACTCAGTATGGTCTACTCTACACTGGGAGACAGGATGCCTTCTTGCGGATCGTTTCAGAGAACATCTCTGGGACACCCACACCCACCAACCCCAAATCCCCGTGGCTGAACACTTTAACTCCCTCTCCCACTCCACCAAGGACATGCAGGTACTGGGCCTCCTCTACCGCCAAACTGTTACCTCCCAATGCCTATAAAGGAAAACCTCATATTCCAGCTTGGAACCCTGCAACCACACAGGATAAACATGGATTTCACCAGCTTCCTCAA
Source organism: Chiloscyllium plagiosum (assembly GCF_004010195.1). Taxonomy (NCBI): domain Eukaryota; kingdom Metazoa; phylum Chordata; class Chondrichthyes; order Orectolobiformes; family Hemiscylliidae; genus Chiloscyllium; species Chiloscyllium plagiosum. Next base: position 436,750 of record NC_057710.1, read on the forward strand.
TTCCCCTCCCCCTCACACATTAACCCAGCCCCAAGCCTCCAACTTGACACCACCCTCCGGACCTCTCCATCATTCCCCCCTCTGACCTATCACCTTTTTCCTCACCTTTATCCACCTATTGCTTTCTCAGCTACCTCCCCCCCATCCCCAACACCCCCATTTATGTCTCAGCCCCCTCGGCCCACAAATCTCATTCCTGAAGAAGGGCTTATGCCTAAAACATTGATTCTCCTGCTCCTCGGTTGCTGCCTGGCGTGCTGTGCTTTCCCAGCCACACACTCTCGACTCTGACCTCACTTTCTCCTATAATTCTTAAGGGGCTTGATAGGGTCAATGCTGAGAGGATGTTTCTCCTGACGGGAGAGTCCAGGGCCAAAGGGCACAGTCTCAGAATACAGGTGCACCAATTTAAACTGAGATGAGAAGGAATGCTTCTCTCAGAGTGTGGTGAGTCTTTGGAATTTCTTGCAGCATAGAGATGTGGGGCAGAGATCTTGTGTATATTTGAGCCTGAGATAGAGAGATTTTCAATCGGTCAGGAATCTAAGCTGATAGGGAAAGTAAACATGAGCAATGTCAGATCAGCCACAATCCTATTGAGTGGCAAAGCAGGACTGTGGGACTGAACTGCGATTCTGATGTATTGCAGAAAGTCACAAAAGCAATCTGGTGACAGTGGCTTTGAAACACACAAAGGACAAGGGCAGCAGATACATGGGAACACTGTCCACTGCAGGTTCCCTCCAAGCCACTCACTATCCTGACTTAAAATATATCGTACATCATAGAATCACTGCAGTGTGGAAACAGGCCTTTTGGCCCAATAAGTCCACACCAAATCTCCAAAGAGTATTCCACCCAGTCCCATTCCCCTCCCCTATTACACTACATTTCCCTGTTTCATCCACCTGACCGACACATCTCTGAACACTATGGATTATTAAGCATGGCCAATTCACCTGAGCTGCATCTAAGCTTTAGTCAAAATCCTAGAATATCTAAGAACATGGTGGATCAACCTATAATGACAATCACAAGGACTGCAGTGATTCAAGAAGGCAGCTCTTCATCACGTGATCAAGGCCACCTATTCCCAGGACCCACTCAACTGGTATCTCAGAAGATAAGAAAAGCCCCCAGGTGGGGCTGTTGGTTCAGACTCTGCAACAATATCACATAATAGAGTATCCTTTACGGTCACGTGTACTCAAGTACAGAAAGCCAGGAGAACAGTGAAAGGTTTTACAATTTCGACTCCCTGAAATCATTGGGAGGCAGACTGTTGGAAGGGATTCTGAGGGATAACATTTACATGTATTTGGAAAGGCAAAGACTGATGAGGGATAGTCAGCATGGCTTTGTGTGTCGAAAATCATGTCTCATGAATTTTTTTTGAAGAGGATTGATGAGGGCAGATTGGTGAACATAATCTTATATGGACTTCAGCAAGGTGTCCGACAAGATTTCTCATGGTAGGCTGGTAAGCAAGGTTAGGTCACATTGAACAGAGAGAGAACCAGCCGTTGGGAAACAGAGTTGGCTTGAAGTTAGAACACAAAGTCCCATATTCATTGAGATTATTTCTATTTGTTATTTTCCAACAGATACAACAATTATCACTACTACCTTACTCACAACGGAGCCTCCAACAACTACTGAAGAGACAACAGGTTAGTAATCTTCTCCAACAAACCTCTCAAATGTCATACACATTCAGTCAATGGGCTTTGCCGTATGGGGAATGTATGAATGATGTCTTTCCACACCCAGGGTTGTGTTTTATTCCTGCCCATTGCATGTTGGGATTCTCAGTCTGGGGAATGATGGGTAATGGCAATGAGACTTTCACAGGGCACTCCGCTTCAGACAGATTCAAAACTGGAGTTCAAGCAGTGCACGTGTAATGTTGAAGAGATTGTTCACACAATAACATCTCAGTGCCCGCTCAGTGTCCCTGGGTGAGAACCCTGGCTCTCTCTCCCTAACTGCATTGGGGAAACATCCAGACAAGGAGCAGGGGTAGGCCATTCGGCCTTTCGAGCCTGCTGTACCATTCAATATCATCGTGTCTCATCCTCAATCAAAACGTTACATTCCCTTTTCGATCCATAATCCTTGATGACGTTAAATCAAGAAACCTAATTATCTCTCTCTCTGTATATATTCAGTGCCTTGACTCACGTGGCCTTCTGTGACAGAGAATTCCACATTTTCACTGCCCTTTGAGTGAAGAATTCTTTCCTCGTCTCATCCTTAATTGTGGAGGTGCTGGACTGGGGTGAACATGACTCCACCTGACCAAGGGGCAGTGCCCCGAAAGCTTGTGATTTCACATTAACCTGTTGGAATATAACCTGGTGTCATGTGACTTCTGACCTCATTCTGAAAATGGTCTCCCCTGTATCCTGGGGCTGTGACCCTGATTCTAGTCTCCCCAATCCAGGGAAACACCCTCCCAGCATCCAAACTGTCCAGCTCTGTTAGAGTGTTTAAATCAAACTCCACTGAATACAGGGCCAGTTGAAACTTTCCCTCCTCATGGGACCGTCCTGCCATCCTCAGTATCAGACTAGTGACCCTCCCTATACTCCCTCTATGGCACGTCTGTCCTCTCATAGCTGGGGGGAACCAACCCTGCACACAACCCTCCAGCTGTGCTCTCCCCAAGGCCCAGTATAACTGCAGCAAGACATCCCGACCTCTGAACCCAGATCCTCTTGCCCTGAAGGACAATATACAACTTCCCTTCCTCAGTGCTTGGCTGTGCCTATAGCTGTCTACTGTCATTAAGTGGTGCACAAGGACACCCTTTGTACATCCAAACTTCCCAAGTATCATCGAGCTCATGTGCATATATTGTGAATAGCTGGTGCCCAGCAGAGATCCATGTGGTACCCCACTGGTCACTGGCTGCCATTTCGAGAAAGACCAATGTATTAAAACTCCAACAGTCTGTCAAGCAACTCCCAAAACGTGTCAATATATTACCCCCTATCCCAGGTGATTTAATTTTACTCATGACCCTGTAATAAGGGACCTTATCAAAGGGGTCACTCCAGACAATGGGAGATCAAGAAGGCAGCTCACCATCATTGGGCAATTCAAGGGACAGTTAGGGACAGGCAATAAATGCAGGCCCATCCAGTGACTCCCATATCCCGGGAATGAATAAAAAGGAGGTGTCAGGAACCAGTGATGCCGTTCAAGTGTTCCATTCACAAGGCCATCTGCACCCAGGAGATTTAAAATTGAGCCCATAGCTCCGATCAGCCTGACCCTCACACTCCCGAGACACCAATGCAGGAACAGGGTCCCACATTCATTGAGATTGTTTCTGTTTGTTCCTTTCCAACAGTTGCCACAACACCCACTACTACAATTCCCACAACAGAGGCTCCGACAACTACTGAAGAGACAACAGGTTAGTAATCTTC
>NC_057710.1:444316-450125 GCF_004010195.1 Chiloscyllium plagiosum
CCCCGTGCATACACACACACACACATATACAAGTTTGTGGGGTGAATTTGTACATTTTATTTTGCTTAAATAAAACTGCATGATCCCATGTAGGATTCTGTAAATCCCTTTTTTAGATTAGAATCAGTCTGAACATTGGCTTAAAAAAAACTGCATGATCCCATGTAGGATTCTGTAAATCCCTTTTTTAGATTAGAATCAGTCTGAACATTGGGACACAGACAGCCTCACACAGGGCACCTCACACCTTCAATACATTATCTGGGCCGACATGGCACCTATTGTTAAAGTTCACTTGAGAATGTAATTTTAAGAATGTTCTGTGATTTACATATGACAGAACTGAAACCATTCCAAAAGGCGAGAGACTTTAAATAAATAATCCAGGTCTTTTTCAATATCCCATGTCAGTAAACATTTGCTGGAAATTCTGTGTCCTACGATCTTATACTCCACAACAATTTGATGAAGGAGCAGCATTCTGAAAGCTAGTGCTTCCAAATAGACCTGTTGGACTATAACTTGGTGTTCTATATATTCAGTGCCTTGTCTCACATGGCCTTCTGTGACAGAGAATTCCACATTTTCACAGCCCTTTGAGTGAAGAATTCTTTCCTCGTCTATCCTTAATTGTGGAGGTGCTGGACTGGGGTGAACATGACTCCACCTGACCAAGGGGCAGTGCTCAGAAAGCTTGTGATTTCACATTAACCTGTTGGAGTATAACCTGGTGTCATGTGACTTCTGACCTCATTCTGAAAATGGTCTCCCCTGTTTCCTGGGGCTGTGACCCTGGTTCTAGTCTCCCCAATCCCGGGAAACACCCTCCCAGCATCCAAACTGTCCAGCTCTGTTAGAGAGTTTAAATCAAACTCCACTGAATACAGCGCCAGTTGAAACATTCCCTCCTCAGTATCAGACTAGTGACCCTCCCTACACTCCCTCTATGGCAGGTCTGTCCTCTCATAGCTAGGGGGGACCAACCCTGCACACAACCCTCCAGCTGTGCTCTCCCCAAGGCCCTGTATAACTGCAGCAAGACATCCCGACCTCTGAACTCAGATTCTCTTGCACTGAAGGCCAATATTCAACTTCCCTTCCTAATTAAATAAATGCAAATTACTGCGGATGCTGGAATCTGAAACCAAAAGAGAAAATGCTGGAAAATCTCAGCAGGTCTGGCAGCATCTGTAAGGAGAGAAAAGGGTCAGTTAGACTCGAAATGTCAGCTCTTTTCTCTCCTTACAGATGCTGCCAGACCTGCTGAGATTTTCCAGCATTTTCTCTTTTGGTGACCTTTCTCATTGCTTGGCTGTGCCTAACTGTGCATGAGGATCCCTACATACTTTTGTGCTGCAGCTTTCTGCAGTTGTTTCCCCACTTAAGGAATATTGAGCTCCTCTATTCTTCCTGCCAAAATATGTAACCTCATATTTTCTAAGATTACATTTCATCTGCTGCGATTTAGTCCCTTGACTCCCTCTGCAGACTCTTTATGTCATCTTTACCACTGTCATCCTTACTACTGACCTGTGAAAATAATCTGATGTTCATCTAACCTACACCGTTCCATTATTATCCATATAACACTGCTGCCTCACAGCGCCAGGGACCCAGGTTCGATTCCAGCCTTGGGCAACTGTCTGTGTGGAGTTTGCACATTCTTCCCCAGTCTGTGCGGGTTTCCTCCGGGTGCTCTGGTTTCCGCCCGCAGGCCAGGTTGAACTAACCATGCTAAATTGCCCATAGTGTGAGGTGCATTAGTCAGGGGAAATATAGGAAAGGGGAATGGGTCTGGGTGGATTACTCTTTGGAGGGTCACTGTGGACTTGTTGGACCAAATAGCCTGTTGCCATACTATAGGGATTCTAATCTAAATGCCCTTAATGTCGGTGCATCTGCTACTGTTGCAGGAAGGCTGTTCCATGCCTCTTCTACTCTCAGTGAAGAAACTACACTTAATACCTGTCCTAAATCTATCACCCCTCAATTTAAAGCTATGCCCCCTCATGTTAGCCATCACCATCTGAGGAAAAAGGCTCTCACTGTCTACCCGATCTAACCCTGTGATTATCTTACACATCTCAACCTTCTCTCCAACGCAAACAGCCTCAAGTCCCTCAGCCTTTCCTCGTAAGACCTTCCCTCCATACCAGGCAAAATCCTAGTAAATCTTCTCTGAACCCTTTCCAAAGCTTCCATGTCCTTCCTATTATGCAGTGACCAGAACTGTACACAATACTCCAGGTGCGGCCGCACCAGTGTCTTGTACAGCTGAAGCGTGACCTCGTGGTTCTGAAACTCAATCCCTCTACCAATAAACGCCAACACACCATATGCCTTCTTAACAATCCTATCATCTTGTTGTGGGCCCTATTGTGGGCGGCACAGTGGCACAGTGGTTAGCACTGCTGCCTCACAGCGCCAGACACCCGGGTTCAATTCCCGCTTCAGGTGATTGTCTGTGTGGAGTTTGCACATTCTCCCCGTGTCTGCGTGGGTTTCCTCCGGGTGCTCCGGTTTCCTCCCACAATCCAAAAAAAAATGTGCAAGTCAGGTGAATTGGCCGTGCTAAATTGCCCGTAGTGTTAGGTGAAGGGGTAAATGTAGGGGTATGAGGTCTGGGTGGGTTACGCTTCGGCAGGTTGGTGTGGACTTGTTGGGCCAAAGGGCCTGTTTCCACACTGTAAGTAATCTGATCAACCTGACTGGCAAATTTCAGGGATTTATACACTTGGACACTAAGATCTCTCTGTTTATCTACACTGCCAAAGAATTTACCATTAACCCAGTACTCTACATTTCTGTTACTTCTTCCGAAGTGAACTACCTCACACTTTTCCACATTAAACTCCATTTACCACTTCTCTGCCCAGCTCTGCATCTTATCTACGTCCCTCTGTAACCCACAACATCCTTTGGCACTATCCACAACTCCACCGACTTTAGTGTCATCCGCAAAGTTACTAACACAACCTTCTACATCGACATCCAGATCATTTATAAAAAGGACAAACAGCAGTGGCCCCAAAACAGATTCTTGCGGTACACCGCTGGTAACTGAGCTCCAGGATGAACATTTCCCATCAACCACCACCCTCTGTCTTCTTTCAGCTCGTCAATTTCTGATCCAAACCACGAAATCATGTTCAATCTCATGCCCTTGTGCAATAGCCTACCATGGGGAACCTTATCAAACACCTTACTGAAATCCATGTACACCACATCAACCGCTTCACCCTCATCCACCTGTTTTGTCACCTTCTTGAAGAATTCAATAAGGTTTGTGAGGCATGACCTACCCTTCACAAAACCGTGTTGATTATCCGTAATCACATTATTCCTTTCTAGATGGTTATAAATCGTATCTCTTATAACTTTTCCCAACTCTTCACCCACAACCGAAGTAAAGCTCCCTGATCTATAGTTACCGGGGTTGTCTCTACTCCCCTCCTTGAACAAGGGAACCACATTTGCTATCCTCCAGTCTCCTGGCACTATTCCTGTAGACAATGACGACATAAAGATCAAAGCCAAAGGATCGGCAACCTCATCCCTGGCTTCCCAGAGAATCTGAGGACAAATCCCATCCGACCCAGAGGACTTACCTATTTTCATATCTTTCAGAATTGCTAAAACCTCCTCTTTGTCAATCCCATCTAACCTTGTAGCCTGTATCTCCTTGCTAACATTGCTAACATTGCTCTTTTCCAATGTGAGTACTGATGAGAAGTATTCATTAAGGGCTTCCCTTATGGCCTCAGATTCCACACACAACTTTCCACCACTATCTTTGATTAGCTCTAATCTTACTCTAGTCATTCTTTTATTGCTGATATACCTGTGGAAGGACTTATGGTTTTCCTTGATCCTATCTGCCAACAACTTCTCGTGTCCCCTCCTGGCTCTTCTTAGCCCTCTCTTTTGATCTTTTCTGGCTAATTAATAACTCTCAAGCCCCCCATCTGAGCCTTCATGCTCATCCACGACATAAAGATCAAAGCCAAAGGCTCTGCAACCTCATCCCTGGCTTCACAGAGAATCTGAGGACAAATCCCATCCGACCCAGAGGTCTTATCTATTTTCATATCTTTCAGAATTGCTAAAACCTCCTCTTTGTCAATCCCATCTAACCTTGTCGCCTGTATCTCCTTGCTAACATTGCTAACATTGCTCTTTTCCAATGTGGATACTGATGAGAAGTATTCATTAAGGGCTTCCCTTATGGCCTCAGATTCCACACACAACTTTCCACCACTATCTTTGATTAGCCCTAATCTTACTCTAGTCATTCTTTTATTGCTGATATACCTGTGGAAGGACTTATGGTTTTCCTTGATCCTATCTGCCAACAACTTCTCGTGTCCCCTCCTGGCTTTTCTTAGCCCTCTCTTTTGATCTTTTCTGGCTAATTTATAACTCTCAAGCCCCCCATCTGAGCCTTCATGCTCATCCTCACATAAGCCTTCTTTTTCATCTAGAGAAAACCTTCAACTTCTTTAGTAAACCACAGCTCCCTCTCTCGACAGCTACCTTCCTGCCTGACAGGTACATACTTATCAAGGACCCACAGTAGCTGTTCCTTGAATCAAGTGTGTCCATCCCCTGCAGTTTCCTTCCCCAGCCTATGCATCCTAAATCTTGCTGAATCGCATCATAATTGCCTTTCCCTCAGTTATACCTCTATCACTGCAGTATATACCTATCCCTGCCCATGCTAAAGTAAACATAACTGAATTGTGGTCACTATCACCAAAGTGCTCAACTGCCTCCAAATCTAACACCTGGCCGGGTTCATTCCCCAGTACCAAATCCAATGGCCTGTCTACATACTGGGTCAGGAAACCCTCCTGCACACATTGGACACAAACTGACCCATCTAAAGTACTCAAACTATTCCCAGTCAATATTGGAGAAGTTAAAGTCTCCCACAACAACGATCCTGTTACTCAAAGTTTGTGAGAAGATTTGTAGCTCGGGTGCCCGTTGTTGTGGTTCAGTTCGCCGAGCTGGGAATTTGTGTTGCAGACGTTACGTCCCCTGTCTAGGTGACATCCTCAGTGCTTGGGAGCCTCCTGTGAAGCGCTTCTGTGATGTTTCCTCAGGCATTTATAGTGGTTTGTATCTGCTGCTTCCGGTTGTCAGTTCCAGCTGTCCACTGCAGTGGCAGGTGTATTGGGTCCAGGTCGATGTGTTTATTGATAGAATCTGTGGATGAGTGCCATGGCTGTAGGAATTCCCTGGCTGTTCTCTGTTTGGCTTGTCCTATAATAGTAGTGTTGTCTCAGTCGAACTCATGTTGCTTGTCAACTGCGTGTGTGGCTACTAAGGATAGCTGGTCGTGTCGTTTTGTGGCTAGTTGGTGTTCATGGATGTGGATCGTTAGCTGTCTTCCTGTTTGTCCTATATAGTGTTTTGTGCAGTCCTTGCATGGTATTTTGTACACTACATTAGTTTTGCTCATGCTGGGTATCGGGTCCTTCATTCTGGTGAGTTGTTGTCTGAGAGTGGCTGTTGGTTTGTGTGCTGTTATAAGTCCTAGTGGTCGCAGTAGTCTGGCTGTCATTTCAGAAATGTTCTTGAAGTATGGTAGTGTGGCTAGTCCTTTTGGTTGTGGCATGTTCTCGTTCCGTTGTCTTTCCCTTAGGCATCTGTTGATGAAATTGTGCGGGTATCCGTTTTTGGGGAATACATTGTAGAGGTGTTCTTCTTCCTGTTTTTGCAGTTCTGGTGTACTGCAGTGTGTTGTGGCCCTTTTGAATAGTGTCTTGATGCAACTTCGTTTGTGTGTGTTGGGGTGGTTGCTTTC
>NC_057710.1:452948-455569 GCF_004010195.1 Chiloscyllium plagiosum
AGACACTGTTCAAAAGGACCACAACACACTGCAGTACACCAGAACTGCAAAAACAGGAAGAAGAACACCTCTACAATGTATTCCCCAAAAACGGATACCCGCACAATTTCATCAACAGATGCCTAAGGGAAAGACAACGGAACGAGGACATGCCACAACCCAAAGGACTAGCCACGTTACCATACTTCAAAAATATTTGTGACTACTGCGACCACTAGGACTCATAAAACACAAACCAACAGCCACTCTCAGACAACAACTCACCAGGTCTAAAGGACCCGATACCCAGCATGAGCAAAACCAACGTAGTGTACAAAATCCCATGAAAGGACTGTACAAAACACTACATAGGACAAACAGGAAGACAGCTAACGATCCGCATCCATGAACACCAACTACTCATGGAACGACACGACCAGCTTTCCTTAGTACCACACACGCGGATGACAAGCAACACGAGTTCGACTGGGACAACACTACTATTATAGGACAAGCCAAACAGAGAACAGCCAGGGAATTCCTAGAGGCATGGCACTCATCCACAGATTCAATCAATAAACACATCGACCTGGACCCAATATCTCGGCCACTGCAGCGGACAGCTGGAACTGACAACCGGAAGCGGCAGATACAAATCACTATAAATGCCGGAGGAAACATCATAGAAACGCTTCACAGGAGGCTCCCAAGCACTGAGGGTGTCACCTAGACAGGGGATGAAACGTCTGTGACACAAATTCCCAGCTCGGCGAACAGAACCACAACAACCCTGTTACTCTTGCTCCTATCGAGAATCATCTTTGCTATCCTTTCTTCTGCATCCCTGGAACTATTCAGAGGCCAAAGGAAAACTCCCAACAGGGTGAGCTCTCCTTTCCTGTTTCTAACCTCAGCCCAAACTACCTCAATGGGTGAGTTCTCAAGCATTCTCTCAGCTGCTGTAATACTACCCTTGATTAACAATGGCACCCCCCTCCCCTTTTACCATCTTCTCTGTTCTTGCTGAAATATCTAACTGCCTTTATTTTTGTGTCAGCATTAAATTTGGTTCTAGTACATTCACTTCCCTTATTCATTAATATATATTGTGAATAATTGTGACCCGAGCACTGATCCCTGTGACACTCCACCGGTTGCCATCCTGAAAATGCCCCCTTTATCCTAATTCCCTGTCTTCTATAGTTAGCCAAGTCTTTATCCAGTCTAATATACTTCACTAAACACCATTTGGAGATGCCGGTGTTGGACTGGGGTGGACACAGTTAAAAATGACACAACACCAGGTTATAGTCCAACAGGTTTAATTGGAAGCACGAACTTCTGCGTTGTGGAGGACACAATTGTAAGGGACAGAATTTATAGCTCCAAAAGCTCGTGCTTCCAATTAAACCTGTTGGACTATAACCTGGTGTTGTGTCATTTTTAACTCACTAAACATCACAGGCTCTAATGAAGTAGTGTTATGTGTGATATCTGCTCAAAAACCTTTTGGAAATCCAAATGTAATATCTAGTTCCACTTTATCTGTCCTACTTTTTACGTCCTCATAGAACTCTCATTAAGTTGCCAGGCATGATTTCGCCTTCATGAAGACATGTTGACTCTGTTTGGTTATGATGTGAATTTCTAAATGCTTCACTGTTCCATTCTATATCATGGAACTGTCACATTTTCTCAATGACATCATTAGTCAAGAACTGCAATGTCATCCAGCAATTGCCATTTATCAAAACCAGCAACACACATTACAGCTCAACTGAAGTACCTGCAAGATAATGTCATATATTCAGTTACGTTATGGAGTGGCACAGTGGCTCAGTGACTAGCACTGCAGTCTCACAGCGCCAGAGACCTGGGGTTTGTTTCCACCCTCGGGTGACTGTCTGTGTGGGTTTTATCCAGGTGCTGCAGTTTCCTCCCACAGTCCAAAGATGTGCAGAGCAGGTGGATGAGCCATGCAAAATTGTCCATAGTGTTGGGTGTGTTAGTGAGAGGGAAATGAGTCTGGGTGCGATACTATCTGGGAGGTTGAAGTGCACTTGTTGGGCCTGTTTCCACACCGTAGGGAAAAGAATCTGTCTACTTTCTTTAACTGGTGCACAAGGATACACTTTGTACATCCAAACTTCTCAATTATCATCCAGATCATCTACATATATAGGGAAAAGCTGGTGAAAAGCTGAGATCCATGTGGTACCCCACTGGGCACTGGCTGCCATTCTGAGAAAGACATATTTGTGACAACTCCATTTCCTGACAGTCAACCAATTCTTAACATGTGTCAATATATTACCCCTGTCCCAGGTGCTTTAATTTTACCCACTAGCCTGTTATGAGGGACCTCATCAAAGGGGTCACTCCAGACAATGGGAGTTCAAGAAGCCAGCTCACTATCACCTTCTCATGGGCAATTAGGGACATGCAATAAATGCAGGCCCATCCAGTGACCCCCATATCCTGGGAATGAATAAAAAGGAGGTGTCAGGAACCAGTGATGCTGTTCAAGTGTCCCATTCCCAGGGGCATCTGATCCCAGGAGATTTAAAATTGAGGCCATAGCTCCGATCAGCCTGACCCTCACACTCCCAAGACACCAACGCAGGAACAGGGTCCCACATTCA
>NC_057710.1:456069-458448 GCF_004010195.1 Chiloscyllium plagiosum
GAGAGGGGAAAGATATAAAAGAGACCTAAGGGATAACCTTTTTCACACAGAGGGTGGTACGTGTATGGAATGAGCTGCCAGAGAAAGTGGTGGAGGCTGGTACAATTGCAACATTTCAAAGGCACCCGGATGGTTATATGAATAAGAAGGGTTTTGAGGGATGTGAATACGTGCTGTAAATAGGACTAGTTAGGTTAGGATATTTAGTTGGTATAGACAAGTGGACTGAAGGGTTTGTTTCTGAGCTATATATCTCCATGACTCTATGACTCTATGATTTTATAAACCTCTGTAAGGTCACCCTCAGCCTCTGACACTCCAGCGATGCCCCAGCCTGTTCAGCCTCGACCTATATCTGAGGAGATACCTATACCTCCTCCATCTGCCATTTCTCCACCCAATTTTCCAACTGGTCTTTATACTTTGACAATCTTCCTCACTCTCCACAACCTCGTCAACTATTAGGTCATCATCAAACTTATTAATCAGACCATAAGGGTGAGGTCCCAGAAGATTGAAGAATAGCCAGAGTTGTTCCTTTATTCAAGAAAGACAGCAGGGATTATCCTGTAATGTCGGAAATTATAGACCGGTGAATCCTATATCTGTGTTAGCGAGATTATGGAGAGGATTCTTGGAGACCGGATTCACTCACATTTTGGAAAAGAATGGACTGATTAGGGATAGTCAGCATGTCTTTATGGGGGGAAGGTCTTATCTCATAAATCTGAATTGATTGAGTTTCTTTTGAGGATGTGCTGAAGATGATTGATGTCTAAGGCAGTGGATGTTGTCTATACGGACTTTACTAAAGCAGTCCACAAAGTCCTAATGAAGGGCTTTTGCCCGAAACATTGATGCTCCTGCCCTTCATGCTTGACCTGCTGTGTTTTCACAGCAACACACTCTTGAACAAAGTGGCCCAATCCCAAGGTGGATACAGCACAGTCTGCTTTCAAACAAAATAATTCTGGAGATTGCTCCCGAAGGTTGGGATCAGTTACCTCTTCCTCTTCACACCAGCTTGTCCATCAGTAACCAGGATTTTCATGTTTGTTTGCTTGTCCTCAGGAATGTGGAGACCCCTGCTGTGATGCTGCAACATGTAAATTCAAACATGGGGCCCAATGCTCATCCACTGAGCTGTGCTGTGAAGACTGTAAGGTAAAGATCAAATTAGTCACTCCCTGTGCTATACAGAGAAATGCTCTGGGTGGTGGGATCATTACCTTCATCATTCCTCATTCACTTTGCAATCAAACTAAACAATTACTCAGGCAGATGGGATGGGACAGCGAGAGTGAATGTTGTAACTTGGAGGAGGGAGAGGACAGAAAGGAGCGACACAGCACAAAAGGATGTGGAGCTGGGGTGGATCAAGTCAGAAGTCAGTCGACACCAGGTTATAGTCCGACAGGTTCACCTGATGAAGGAGCAGCGCTCAGAAAGCTTGTGATTTCAAATAGACCTGATGGACTATAACCTGATATTGTGTGAGTTCTGATTTAGCAGAAAAGGTGTCATCTGCAAACTTACTAACTGTACCTCTTATGCTCACATCCAAATCATTTATGTAAATGACAAAAAGTAATGCTTGGTGATTCAAACTGAGGGTTTTAGGATGTTGCATTGGTTTGGGTAAGACAGAATTCCCACTTGGACTGGATTGGCAATGGGTCAATTCACTGAAAACCTCAAACAGGCATGTTATCAGTTCGTCTGTTAAATACTTAGTGACAGAACAATTCCTGTACACATCCTGTAACACAACAGAAGGAAGATTGGAACTGCCCTCGAACCTCTTTCATCATTGAATGGGATCATTGTCTGTCTGCAACAAATCAACTTGGCCCTATTCTTTCATTAAGATCAGGCAAGGTGGTAAAAGAGGGGGAGGTGTGGCCTTGTTAGTCAAGGATAGTATAACGGTGGCTGAAAGAACTTTTAATGAGGACTCATCTACTAAGATGGTATAGACTGGGGTTAGAAACAGGAGAGGAGAGGTCACACTGCTTGGAGTTTTTTATAGGCCTCCGCAAAGTTCCAGGGAGGTGGAAGAGAGGATTGGCAAAATTATCCTGGATAGGAGTGAAAGGAACAGAGTGGTCATTATGGGGGACTTTAACTTCCCCAACATTGACTGGAAATGCTGTAAATCTAGTACGTCAGATGGATCAGTTTTTGTCCAATGTGTACAGGAGGGTTTCCTGACACAGGATGTCGAAGGGCCGACAAGAGGGGAGGCCACACTGGGTCTGGGGCTTGGGAATGAACTAGGCCAGGTGTTTGATTTAGTTGTAGGTGAGCACTTTGGAGAGAGTGACCATAATTCAGTTATGTTCAGTTTAGCACTGGAAAGGGATAGGTACATGCCACAGG
>NC_057710.1:459206-466503 GCF_004010195.1 Chiloscyllium plagiosum
TACATGGACTTCAGTAAAGCCTTTGATAAGGTTCTACAATGGACTTCAGTAAAGCCTTTTATAACGTTCCATATGGTAGGCTGTTGGAGAAAATGCAGAGGCATGGGATTGAGGGTGATTTAGCAGTTTGGATTAGAAACTGGCTTTAGGAAAGAAGGCAGCGAGTGGTGGTTGATGGAAAATATTCAGCCTGGAGTCCGGTTACTAGTGGTGTGCCACAAGGATCTGTTTTGGGACCACTGCTGTTTGTCATTTTTATAAATGACTCAGACGCAGACATAGGTGGATGGATTAGTAAATTTGTAGACGGCACTAAAGTCGGTGGAGTAGTGGACAGTGTGGAAGAATGTTACAGGTTGCAGGGGGACTTGGATAAACTGCAGAATTGGGCTGAGAGGTGGCAAATGGAGTTCAATGCAGCTAAATGTGAGGTGATGCACTTTGGGAAGAATAACAGGAAGGCAGAGTACTGGGTCAATGGAAAGATTCTTGGTAGTGTGGATGTGCAGAGGGATCTTGGAGATCATGTACATAGATCCCTGAAAGTTGCCACACGGGTGGATAGTGCTGTTAAGAAGGCATACGGTGTGTTAGGTTTCATTGTGGAGGGACTGAGTTCCGGAGCCACAATATCATGCTGCAACTATACAAAACGCTAGTGCGGCTGCACTTGGAATATTGTGTACAGTTCTGGTCGCCCCATTACAGGAAGGATGTGGAAGCATTGGAAAAGGTGCAGAGGAGATGTACCAGGATGTTGCCTGGTCTGGAGGGAAGGCCTTATGGGGAAACAGAGTTGGGTCTATTCTCATTGGAGAGAAGAAGGCTAAGAGGGGATTTGATAGAGACATACAAGATAATCAGAGGATTAGGTAGGGTGGACAGTGAGAGTCTTTTTCCTAGGATGATGACATCAGCTTGTACGAGGGGGCATAACTACACATTGAGGGGTGAGAGATTTAAGACAGATGTCAGAGGCAGGTTCTTTACGCAGAGAGTGGTAAGGGCGTGGAATGCCCTACCTGCCAATTTAGTTAACTCAGCCACATTAGGGAGATTTAAACAATCCTTGGATAAGCACATGGATGCTGATGGGATAGTGTCGAGGGACGAGCTGAGAATAGTTCACAGGTTGGCGCAACATTGAGGGCTGAAGGGCCTGTTATCAGAGGATTAGATAGGGTAGACAGTGAGAGTCTTTTTACTAGGATGATGATGTCAGCTTGTACAAGGGGGCACAGCTACACATTGAGGGGTGATAGATTTAAGACAGATGTCAGAGGCAGGTTCTTTACTCAGAGAGTAGCAGGGGCATGGAACGCACTGCCTGCAACAGTAGCAGACTTGCCATCATTGGAGGCATTTAACTGGTAATTGGATAGGCATATGGATGAAAATGGAATAGTGTGGGTTAGATGGGCCACAGGTCAGTGCGACATCGAGGGCTGAAGGGCCTGTACTGCGCTGTCATGTTCTATGTTCTATGTATTTTGAAGCACATCAAACTGCACAACATCTGGATTTGATTCCTCACTCTGTGGGGCAGTAACTAACACCTGTTTCTCCAGATCCCTGTCTCTATTATACAGAAGGTTTCAACATAATCACGTGACATACCCAAGACAGTTTTTTCCAATCCGGCATCTTTACCAGATAGTTTACCTGACTCAACCTTTTCCTCAATTTGTTAGGGACCACTAAACCTGGCTTTGGAGGGCTGTCCTACCACTGATAGCAATAGTAATACATCATCCCCAAGGGGAAACGTCTGAATTTTAGTGTTTTTATCTGCCACCTGCTTCATTCTATGCTGCACCCTCTTCAGGTGCTGTTTAGCTAACTCACCCACCCAATTTAATCTCTCCCTCACCTCAGATACATAATCCAAGTGTGAGATCTCCGACTTCGGTCCTGTCAATTTCTATTTAATTAATTCTAAAGGCTTCTCATTTCACGTTCGAATATTAACTCAAAGCGAGTGCATTGAGTAGATTAATTTGGAGCGTCTCCAATGGCAAGCAATATGAATGAGATACCTTTACCCAATCATTTGGGTAATCCTGAATTTGGGAATTTTATGTCACTCATATTTTAACAGATCTATGAGGTAAGGGGAGCTTTTCTGTGGGTCTGGTTTAATTAACAGAGGGGTTTGTTGCTGTGTTGTAATACCATGTCGTCTCTGTCTTTGTTCTGCAGTTTCTTCCAATGGGAACAGTTTGCCGACCATTGATGGGGAAATGTGACTTGGAAGAATACTGTTCTGGGAATTCTTCAATATGCCCTGACAATGTGTTTCTGAAGGATGGCTATGAGTGTAATGATGGAGCTTCGTACTGTAGTGCTGGGGCTTGTCAGTCTCCAAGCGTACTGTGTGAGGAGTTATGGGGTGAAGGTGAGTCCATTTTATTCAACTCCCTCATGCTGTTGCTCAGCCATTACAGTAAATTCTGTCCATTATACATCTGGTTCTAGCAGGAAATCAAAATACTTCTTCAGGAAGCACAAGGACCAGTTAAATACCAGAGATATACCAGAGAAATACAAGGTGGCACGGTGTCTCAGTGGTTAGCACTGCGGCCTCACAGTGCCAGGGACCTGGGTTTGATTCCTGCCTCGGGCGACTGTCTGTGTGGAGTTTGCATGTTCTCCCCGTGTCTGTGTGGGTTTGCTCCAAAGATGGGTCAGGTAAATTGGCCATGCTAAATTGTCCATAGTGTTAGGTGCATTAGTTAGGGGAATGGGCCTGCGTAGAATTACTCTGTGGATTTGTTGGGCTAAAGGGCCTGTTTCCATACCTTCCACATCTTTCTGTCCTTTCCTATAAGATATATCAAGCTGTCAATATATCAATTACCTGGAGAATAACACGATGGCAGATTATTGTCTGAAAGGTGATTTGGGAAGACATATGTTGGCCTCCATACCAGGAGGATTTGAGGACAGGAGCAAGGCTGCAATTGCCCAGAGCTTTCAGGAGACCACCTCTGGAACATTGTCTGCAGTTTGGTCTTCATATCTGAGGAAGGAATGCAGTGAATGTTTCCTCGACTGTTTCCTGGGATGGCAGCATTGATACATGAGGAGAGACCAGATCAGTTTGGACTATATTCACTGGGGTTTAGAACAACAACTGGGGGGAGCACTTAAAATTCTCTCAAATTATCATCACATCAAACCATCAGAGCAATCCCTTTGTCCCATCAAGTCTGCGCTGACAAAGAATTACTGTGAATCTACTCTCATCTGGGAGTTTTCTATAGGCCATCACAGTCCGACAGAAATACAGGAGCAGATATGCAGACAAATTTCAGAGAATTGTAAAAGTAATAGGGTCATGATAGTAGAGGATTTCAACATCCCCAGTATAAACTAGGACAGACGGAATGGAATTCTTAAAATGCGAGAGAGGGGTTGGTCCTGGACTTGACTTGAGGTAATGAAGCTGGGTAAGTGGGTGTGGTATCAGTGGGAGCATTTTGCAGACAGCGATCATAACTCCATTACATTCAAGACTGTTAAGGAAAAGGGCAAAGCTGTCCCTGAAATGGAAGTTCTCCACTGGGGGAAGGCTGACCTTAATAAGATCCGATGTGATTGGGCCAGAGTGGGCAGGGAGCAGATACTTTCAGCGAACTCTGTCTCTGAACAGTGGGGTGCATTCAAGAAGGGAATGTACAGAGAACAGGCCCAACATGGTCCAATAAAGTAAAAAGGTGGGACCATCAAATCCAGTGGCGCCTGGACATTGAGGGATCCACAGTATTGGATAAGGAGAGAAAGGAACAGACCAAGGGCTCCAAACAGCAGGAGCCCTGGAAGTGTACAGAGGGTGCTAGAGGGAACCTCAAAAGGAAATTGGAGAGTGAAAAGGGACATGAAGATACAGTAAAGCAAAGGAAAATCCAAAGGTGTTTTACAGGTACATTAAGGGTAAAAGGTTAACAGGGGAAACAGTCTGAGCAAGGCTGGAGCACAGTGGAAATTGGTGCCCAGAGCTGGAGGATGAAGGGACGGTTCTTGTATGCAGTGTCCACTCGTGAGAAAGACGATGTGGCTATTGAAACCAAGGAGGACGTCTGTGATCCCATTAATGAGCAGACAGTGAGGAGGTTCTGAGTGATCTGACAGGCTTGAGCCAAGGGAAGAACGTGCAATGATGCTGAGAATAAGTATCAATTCCTCTCGGCCACAGGACTGGAGGACAGTCAATATGGTGTCATTATTCAAGGGGAGGTGATGGTGCAGTGCTGTTAGCGCTGGACTGTTAATCCAAAACCCAGGAAATGTTCTGGGGACCCAGGTCTGAATCCCACCATGGCAGATGGGGGCATTTGAATCCAATAATTACCTGAAATTGAGAGTCCACTTATGACTACAGAGATCTGGAGGGCAAAGGGGGAATAGGAACAGTCTTGGCAGATAAAGTAGACATTGTTTATTTGGATATTAGTAAAGCCTTTGACAGGATTCTGCATGGTAGACTAATTAGTAAAGTTAGATCGCATGGGATTCAGGGTGGGTTTGGCAATTGGAATCAAACTTGGCTAAACAGTAGGAGATTGAGAGTCACCAGCACCACTTCCACAACCACCAGCACTACTACCACCTCCAGTACCAGAACCACCAGCACCAGCATCACCACCACCATCATCAGCATCAGCACCACCATCACCATCAGCATCAGCACCACCACTATCATCAGCATCAGCACCACCAGCAGCGCCAGCAGCACCACCACCAACACCAGCACCACCAGCACCACTTCCACAACCACCAGCACTACTACCACCTCCAGTACCAGAACCACCAGCACCAGCATCACCTCCATCACCAACTGCAGCACCACCACCACCATCAGCATCAGCAGCACCACCATCAGCACCGGTAGCACCACCACCAACACCAGCACCACCACCATCAGCATCAGCACCAGCACCACCACCACCACCATCTGCAGCATCAGCACCAGCAGCACCACCAGCACCAGAACGATCACCACCAGCAGCACCTCCAGCAGCACCACCATCAGCACCACCACCAGCACCAGCAGCACCACCAGCACCAGCAGCACCAGCAGCACCACCATCAGCACCACCACCATCAGCACCAGCACCACCATCACCACCACCTCCAGGGCGGGCAATACAAATTCTGGCCAGCCAGTGATGCCCACATCCCCCAAGGGAATAAAAACATTACTCAATATCCCAGCATCTATTGTTGTTCACAGATTTACAAGCCTTTGAGGGAAACACTTTCTCCTTATCTCTGTTTTAAATTGTGAGAGGAAATTGAATGGTGAGAGGGACAGATAGGAGATTCTGTGGGCATGAGTGAGATTCCCAGATGGTGTGTGTTGCCTCCCTGGTGCCAGGGTCAGGGATGTCTCGGATTGAGTCTACAGGATTCTTAATGAAGAGGGAGAGCAGCCAGAAGTCATGGTACACATCGGTACCAATGACCTAGGCAGGGAAATGGAAGACGACCTGAAAAGAGAACATAGGGAGTTAGGGTGGAAGCTAGAAGGCAGGACGAGCAGAGTAGTAATCTCAGGATTGCTACCAGTGCCACGGGCTAGTGAGGCTAGGAATAGAGAGCGAGTGCAGGTGAACATGTGGCTGCAGGGCTGCTGTGGGAGGGAGAGCTTCAGATATGTGGATCACTGGGATAGGTCGAGGGAAGGTGGGACGTGTACAAGAAGGACAGGTTGCACCTGAACAGGAGGGGCAGCAATACCTTGGGTGGGAGGCTTGCGAGAACTCTTTGGGAGGGGTTAAACTAGATTGGAGGGGGGGAGGAAACCTGAGCGATGGATCAGAGGATGGGGTGGGTAGTGAGCAGCCAGAGACAGAGAACAGAGAGTCTGTGAGGTGGGATAGGCACCTGATAGGGCAAAGATACAGTCAGTGTGATGGGTTGAAGTGTGTTTATTTTATCACAAAAAGTGTCAGGAATAAGGGTGATGAACTCAGAGCATGGATCCGTACTTGGAACGATGATGTTGTGGCCATTACGGAGACTTGGACCTCACTGGGGCAGGAATGGTTGTTGGATGTTCCAGGGTTTAGATGTTTCAAAAGGAATAGAGAGGGAGGTAAAAGAGGTGGAGGAGTGGCATTGCTCATCAGGGATAGTATCACAGCTGCAGAAAGGGAGGTTTTCGAGGAGGGTTTGTCTACAGAGTCAGTATGGGTGGAAGTCAGGAACAGGAAAGGAGCAGTCACTTTATTGGGAGTTATCTACAGACCCCTAACAGTAACAGAGACACGGAGGAGCAGTTTGGGAGGCAGATTTTGGAAAGGTGAAGAAGTAACAGGGTTGTTGTCATGGGTTATTTTAACTTCCTGAATATTGTTTGGAACCTCTTTTGGTCAAATAGTTTGGAGGAGCAGATGGTATCCAGGAGAGGTTCAGGACTCAATATGTCTATAGGCCGACTAGAGGGAAGATCAGATTGATTAGATTCCCTACAGTATGGAAACAGGCCCTTCAGCCCAACATGTCCACCCTCTGAAGTGTAACCCACCCATACCCATTGCCCTACCCTATATTTAACCCTGATTAACGCACCTAACACTATGGGCATTATAGCTGGCCAATTCTGCATATCTTTGGGCTGTGGGAGGAAATCAGAGCACCAGGAGGAAACCCACACAGACACAGGGAGAATGTGCAAACTCCACACAGTCAGTCGCCAAAGGCAGGAATCGAACCTGGGTCCCTGGCGCTGTGAAGCAGCAGTGCTAACCACTTTTTTTTAACATGCCATTTACACTGGATTTGGTGCTTGGCAACGAACCATGCCAGGTGTCAGATCTCTCAGTGGGATAGTGATTAGCATTTCAGTGATAGTGATCACAACTCCCTGACCTTTACGAAAGTAATGGAGCGGGATAGGAGCAGATTATATGGGAAAGCATTTAATTGGGGGAGGGAGAATTAAAATGCTAATAGGCAGGCACTGTGGAGCATAAATTGGGAGCAGATGATCTTCGGGAAAGGCGTGACAGAAATTTGGAGGTTGTTTAGGGAGCACTTGCTGATCGTGCTGGAAAGGTTTGTCCCACTGAGGCAAGGAAGGGATGGTAGAATATAGAACAATACAGTTCGGAACAGGCCCTTCGGCCCTTAATGTTGCGCTGACCTGTGGACTATTCTCAGCTCATCCCCCTACACTATCCATCATCATCCATGTGCTTATCCAAGGGTTGTTTAAATCTCCCTCATTTGGCTGAATTAATTACATTGGAAGGCAGGGCATTCCACACCCTTACCATCCGCTGAGTAAAGAACC
>NC_057710.1:467443-476424 GCF_004010195.1 Chiloscyllium plagiosum
AACCTCAACTCCTTCATCTTTCTCTTCAGTTTTTGTTTCATGCTGTGACTTATGATAGTGGGAGCATGTTATCACACTGTCTGGAAAAATTCCAGGGTATTTTTCTTTTAACACCTCAGTTCCCTGGTCTTCCTTTGGCTTCTCCACAACAAAGGAGTCACTCCCATCTTGGATCCTGCTAAATTGTTCCCAGCAACAAACTGTGTTCCTGGAACTGCCACTCTGTCAATCACTCCCACCGTTGCATTTCCAGTCTTGAGTTTGCACTCCAATCTGATCTTACATTGGGGAACACTAAATTTCTGTCTATCTATCGTACAAATTATCACTCTCTCGGGTAACAGGTCGGAAAGAGTGCAAATACGTTCATCTCCTACTATTAGAGACTGATTTGATACTGTATCTCTCCAAATTGTAACTACTTTCCCTTCTCCCCCTGTTCTTTCTGAGTAAATTTTACCCACAGAGGTGAAGTCTTTGTTGAGGTCAGGTACTAACTCCATACCTATCCCCTGCCTAAGCTGGGCACTCTCCTGCAGCTCCCCAACTTTTCTATGGAATTTCCTTTGCAACATGCACTAATGCCATTGGCTCAGCCTCTTTTACCACATCTTTTCCCACAGTGCTCTTCTTTAACTACCAGCACTGTGAATTTATGTAATCCACTTTACCACAGTGGAAACACTTGAGGCTTTTCACCTCCTTTTTACCTTCTTGGGCTTCGTTTTTTTAACCTGTGCTAAACTATTACCGGTGTGCTCTACCCTTTGTTTTGTACTGCATTCCCCTTCTCCCAATTTCTATCCCTCACGGGATGAATTTTTTTGTCTTATACACCAATATATATTCATCTGCCATCTCTGCTGCTCTTCTCACTTCTTGAACTTTCTGTTCATCTACATGAATTCTTATCATCTCTGGAAGGGAGTTTTTAAACTCCTCCAGCAGAATAATCTCTCTTAGAGCCTCATAGGTCCTATCTATTTTTAAAGCCAGCACCCATCTTTCAAAATGATTATGTTTAATTCTTTCTAACTCAACATAAGTCTGACCTGGTCCCTTCTTGAAGTTTCTGAACCGCTGTCTACAGGCCTCTGGTATTTATCCATAGCATTTAAAATAGCTGTTTAACCTCTTCATAATCTCTTGACCCCTCATCTGACAGCACGGCAAATACCTCACTAGCTCTGCCCTCCCAGTTTCGTCTGAACAAGCATTACCCATAAATCCTCGGCCCACTCCAGCTGCTGAGCCAATTTTTCAAATGAAATAAAGAAGGCTTCAAATTCTTTCTCATCAAAATGTGGCAGAGTTTTGACATACTTGTCAATATCACTACCTTCTCTTTTATTCTCCATCCTGTTAACTTGACTTTGCTGTCTCAAGGAGAAAGTGAGGTCTGCAGATGCTGGAGATCAGAGCTGAAAATGTGTTGCTGGAGAAGCGCAGCAGGTCAGGCAGCATCCAGGAAAATGGAGTGAGAAGATAAACAAAGGGAGAGAAAAAGAGAAAGAGAGAGAGAGAGGAAAGAGAAATAAAGAGAGAAAAAGGGAGTGAAATAGAGAGGAGAAAGAGAGAGAAGAAAAAGAGAGTAAGAAGGTTCTGAGCTGAGCAAAGACAGAGAGAAAAACTGGAGAGACAAAGAGAGAGAGACTTTGAACTTGAGACAGCAAAGCTGAAAATGTGTTGCTGGAGAAGCGCAGCAGGTCAGGCAGCATCCAGGGAACAGGAGAATCGACGTTTCGGGCACAAGCCCTCCTGAAGAAGGGCTTGTGCCCGAAACGTCGATTCTCTCCCTTTGTTTATCTTCTCACTCCATTTTCCTGGATGCTGCCTGACCTGCTGCGCTTCTCCAGCAACACATTTTCAGCTCTGATCTCCAGCATCTGCAGACCTCACTTTCTCCTTGAGACAGCAAAGTCAAGTTAACAGGATGGAGAATAAAAGAGAAGGTAGTGATATTGACAAGTATGTCAAAACTCTGCCACATTTTGATGAGAAAGAATTTGAAGCCTTCTTTATTTCATTTGAAAAATTGGCTCAGCAGCTGGAGTGGGCCGAGGATTTATGGGTAATGCTTGTTCAGACGAAACTGGGAGGGCAGAGCTAGTGAGGTATTTGCCGTGCTGTCAGATGAGGGGTCAAGAGATTATGAAGAGGTTAAACAGCTATTTTAAATGCTATGGATAAATACCAGAGGCCTGTAGACAGCGGTTCAGAAACTTCAAGAAGGGACCAGGTCAGACTTATGTTGAGTTAGAAAGAATTAAACATAATCATTTTGAAAGATGGGTGCTGGCTTTAAAAATAGATAGGACCTATGAGGCTCTAAGAGAGATTATTCTGCTGGAGGAGTTTAAACCTCACTTCCAGAGATGGTAAGAATTCATGTGGAGGAACAGAAAGTTCAGGAAGTGAGAAGGGCAGTCGAGTTAGCAGAATACATGTTGTGTATAAGGCAAGGTTGGCCCAAGCCTCCTCATAGCTAGTACTCTCCAAACCAGGCAACATCCTGTTAAACTGTTCTGTCCCCTCTCCAAAACCTCCACATCCTCCTGGTAGTGTGGTAACCAGAAATGTACACAATATTCCAAACATGGCTCACTAAAGTTCTATACAGCTGCAATGTGACTTGCCAATTGTTGTACTCCATGCCCTGACCAATGAAGACAAGCCCGACTACTTTATCCACTTGTGGGGCCACTTTCAGGGAGCTGTGGACCCCTCCGCCAAGATCCCTCTGTATGTTCTTGCTACTAAGGGTTCTGCCATTTACTGTATACCTCACTCCTGCGTGAGACCTTTCAAAATGCAACACCTCACATTTTTCTGGATTAACCTCCATCTGCCATTTCTCTGGCCCATGTCTCCAGCCTGTCTATATGCTGCTGTGTCCTCTGGCAATCCTCCTCACTATCCACAGCTCCCCCAATCATTGTGTCATCCGCAAACCTACTCATCAGACCATCTACATACTCTCTCAAATCATTTATACATATTACAAAGCACAGCACTGATTCCTGCAGAAAACAGCTGGTTACAGATCTCCTGTCAACAAAACAACCTTCCACCAAAACCCATCTCTCTTCAATGACCAAGCCGGTTCTGTAACTATCTTATGTCGGTACTTGTAGCTATGATGACGCCTTGTGTGGTAACATTATACCATGTGACTCCACCTTCCTGCTGTGAAGGACTTTGTTGAGAGATAATCTGATCGATGGATTCTTTATTTAGAATGCTGTTTTCGTAAAGTCTGAGACATCAGGACAGAGGGTAGATAGGAGAAAATACTTCTCACATTGGTGTAGGAAAGCTCTTTTCAAAGTTGAATAGCCTGTCGCTGTTGTGTCCAATCTCCGACATCTCTACTCTTTCTCTGCCAGGTGCACAATCTGCTGATGACATTTGTTATTCAAATCTAAATGCGAAAGGAGATGAATTTGGGCACTGTGGCAAGGATCAATATGACCAATTCCAAAATTGCCAACCTTGGTAAGTTTGCCTGAGAAATTCAACCTGTTTCGGATTTAGCCAGTTATGTCAGAAATTTATAACCAACAGAAAAAAGAAACCATGAATCTGTGACCAGCACCTTCTCAAGGGACGGACAATAAATGCTGTCTGACCCAGCAACACACACATCCAGCGAATTAATTTTAAAAATATATAAACCTGTTCTTCTATGATTTAAGTTCTATCCCTCTTTAAAAATTCCTGTACACAAACAGATTTCAAAATAAAAAAAGACAAAATAGAAGTATTATGGATGAGGAAGAATAAAAGTCAGAGAAGGACAGTTCTGGATGAGCTGTTATCATTTTGACTCATTGCCATTCCTTCTGACACTTTGCTGATGACACAAGGTTCGGAATTCCCCATCAAATAGATGTTGGGCACCAAGTTTATAACAAACATGAATGACAATATTAAGAATGTAACATTAGCAGAACACAGCTGGAAGACTCTTGGCCCGGTGTGGGATTTCCAGGCTCGGAGCTGCGGCCCCACCGCGGCTAAACACGGTAAGATTGTTATGTTTGAACTTTCAGCTTTATTTCTTTATTTCTACTTAAAACTAAGAAGGTATGCAATGTGTAACTTTTAACTTTATTTTGTACGTTTCATGCTCTACTATAATTACTGCAATGTTTAATTTTAAGTTTCTTCTTTCTTTCTTAAGAATCATTCTTAAGATTCTGTAGCTAGGTACTTGTACCTATGATGACGCCTTGTGTGGTAACATTATACACTTTTCACTGTATTCCTGTACTTTTGTACATGAGGTATATGTGACAATAACATTAACATTACAATCAAATTAAATCAAACCAAATTAACTACAAAGTAATCTAAATTAGTGTCTACAATCTCAGTCCAATGTTCTTTATCTCAAATTCCCACTCCCATACTGACAGAGAGATACAGTTAATCAATAATTTTTTTTAGCAATAAAGAGACTCATTGGAGGTAACAAAACAACAAAACAGCTTCCCATTCCAACAGCTTTCAAAGCAACACTGTCTCCTGTCTAAAACTTAGTCAGGGCCTGGTCATCCTTTGGTTTCTCTTTTTGCCTCAGTAGTCTCTGGGATTGATTGGTCAGCACCAGTCCTCCCCTTGATTAGCCAATTCAACATCCAACCAGATGCCAGTCCCTGAGCAGAACAGCATCTTAGTGCTGGGTGGTCTGGATTACCTGCATTATCTTTCCAGGCCAGTTCCCTCGAGCAAACATCAGTCTTTTGTTCACTCCTCCCTTTTCGAAAAAGCGATCAAGCTGTTGTTCAAAGTTCAACTCTCAACAGCAACTTTCAGTTCCAAACCAAAAATGAGAAAAATAAAAGGAACGATGGCCTCAACGTTGAGACAGAAAGCCGGACCTTTATTTTAAATTATGGCCCAATTGCTTTCGATTCCTGTTTTTCTGACTTACATTTTGGCTTCTTTCTTTTTGCCTTTCTATCCTTGTCCCCACCTTCTCTGTCTGTCTGCACAGGTTCCCATTCCCCTGCCATTCTAGATTAAATCCTTCCTGATAGCACAAACAAACCATTCCCCCACCCCAGACTCCCCCCAACCCCACCCCAGAGTCAGTGGTCCTGGGCCTGTCCAGGTGTAAGCTCTGTCCATTTTGTATGGATTCCCTCTTTCCTCAGACCTGGTCCCAGTGACCCAGTCACTGATTCGGAGATGCCGGTGTTGGACGGCGGTGTACAAAGTTAAAAATCACACAACACCAGGTTATAGTCCAACAGGTTTAATTGGAAGCATACTAGCTTTCGGAGGGACGCTCCTTCATCAGGTGATAGTGGGGGGCTCGATCGTAACACAGAATTTATAGCAAACATTTACAGGGTGATGTAACTGAAATTAATGTTGGTGAGTCTATTACTGTTGCAGGCAGTGTGTTCCATGCCCCTACTACTCTCTGAGTAAAGAAACTACCTCTGACATCTGTCCTATATCTATCACCCCTCGATTTAAAGCTATGTCCCTCATGCTAACCATCACCATCTGAGGAAAAAGGCTCTCACTGTCCACCCTATCTAACCCTCTGATCATTTTGTATGTCTCTATTATGTCACCTCATAACCTTCTCTCTAATGAAAACAGCCTCAAGTCCCTCAGCCTTTCCTCATAAGACCTTCCCTCTGTACCAGGCAACATTCTATTAAATCTCCTCTGAACTCTTTCCAAAACTTCCACATTCTTCTTATAATGCGGTGACCAGAACTGTCCACAATACTCCAAGTGCAGCCACACCAGAGTTTTGTACAGCTGCAGCATAACCTCATGGTTCCGAAACTCAATCCCTCTACCAATAAAAGCTAACACACCGTATGCCTTCTTAACAACCCTATCAAACTGGGTGACAACTTTCAGGGATCTGTGTACATGGACACCGAGACCTCTCTGCTCATCTACAGGACCAAGAATCTTACCATTAGCCCAGTACTCTGCACTCCTGGTGCTCCTTCTAAAGTGAATCACCTCATACTTTTCCACATTAAACTCCATTTGCCACCTCTCAGCCCAGCTCGGCAGCTTATCTATGTCCCTCTGTAACCTTTGGCACTACCCACAGCTCCACCAATCTTAGTGTCATCCGCAAATTTACTAATCCATTCTTCTCTGCCCTCATCCAGGTCATTTATAAAAAGGACAAACAGCAGTGGCCCGAAAACAGGTCCTTGCGGTACCCCACTAGTAACAGAACTCCAGGATGAACATTTCCCATCAACCACCACTCTGTCTTCTTTCAGCACGTCAATTTCTGATCTAAACCACTAAGTCACTCTCAATCCCATACCTCTGTATTTTGTACAATAGCCTACCGTAGGGAACCTTATCGAACCCCTTGCTGAAACCCATATACACCACATCAACCACTTTACTGTCATCCACCTGTTTGGTCACCTTCTCAAAGAACTCAATAAGGTTTGAGAGGCATGACCTACCCTTCATAAAACCACGTTCACTATCCCTAATCAAATTATTCCTCTCTAGATGATTATAAATCCTATCTCTTATAACCTTTCCAACACTTTACCAACAACTGAAGTGAGACTCACTGGTCTATAATTACAAGGTTGTCTCTCCTACCCTTTTTGAACAGGGGAACCACATTTGCTATCCCCCAGTCCTCAGGCACTATTCCTGTAGATAACCTTTCCAACACTTTACCAACAACTGAAGTAAGGCTCACTGGTCTATAATTACAAGGTTGTCTCTACTCCCCTTCATGAACAGGGGAACCACATTTGCTATCCCCCAGTCCTCAGGCACTATTCCTGTAGACAATGACTATTTGAAGATCAATGCCAAAGGCTCGGCAATCTCTTCCCTGGCTTCCCAGAGGATCCTAGGATAGATCCCATCTG
This sequence comes from Chiloscyllium plagiosum, assembly GCF_004010195.1. Taxonomy (NCBI): domain Eukaryota; kingdom Metazoa; phylum Chordata; class Chondrichthyes; order Orectolobiformes; family Hemiscylliidae; genus Chiloscyllium; species Chiloscyllium plagiosum. Next base: position 474,328 of record NC_057710.1, read on the forward strand.
GCCCAGGGATCTATCAGAATAGATCCCTGGGATCAATTCTGGTCCAGAATTGCTAACAGCTCCTCCTTGTGAACCTCAATCCCATCTAGTCTAGGAGTTTGTATCTCAGTATTCTCCTCGACAACATGGTCTTTTTCCCTTGTGAATATTGATAAAAAATATTCATTTAGTGTCTCTCCTATCTCTCCGGATGCATCTCTCTCAGCTGCCCTGCCTTCAACCAGTTTGTACGTGACCCCGGTCATAAAACAGTAATTATGACCTTGAGGTTCTGCTGGTTAATTTGATGCTAAGTCATAAAACTGACAATGCAAAGCCTCCTTTATCTTAACATTGCACCGATGGTTTTCTTATTCCTTCATGGGATGTGGGTATCACTGACTGGGCCATCTCTAATTGGCCAGAGGGCAGTTAGGAGTCAACCAGAATACATGCCAGCCAGACCAGGTGACAATGACAGATTTCCTTCCTTGAAGGACATTAGTGATTCAGATAGATTTACAGTCATCATTAACTCTTAATTCCAGATTTAAAATAAAAATTGTATTTAGATTCCACTGTCTGCTTTGGCTCCTCTACAGGGATGTAAAGTGTGGAAAACTCCAGTGTAAGGGGGGACAACCACATCCACTTCAGATGGAAACAGCAGATGTCAAAATGATAAATGTTTTGGTGATGCATACTAATTATCTATGCAAAACAGCACAAATCGTTATGACTGATTACAGAAGCTCAGACATGGTTCAAGATGGAACCAAGTGTGGAGGACAGAAGGTAAACATAGAATTGTAGAGTACAGAAGAGGTACAGAAAACAGCCCCAGCCTGTTCAGCCTCTCCCTGGAGCTCAGATCCTCCAACCCTGGCAACATCCTTGTAAATCATTTCTGAACCCTTTCACGTTTCACAACATCTTTCCGATAGGAAGGAGACCAGAATTGAATGCAATATTCCAACAGTGGCCAAACCAACGTCCTGTACAGCCGCAACATGACCTCCCAACTCCTGTACTCAATACTCTGACCAATAAAGGAAAGCATACCAAACGCCACCTTCACTATCCTATCTACCTGTGACTCCACTTTCAAGGAGCTATGAACCTGCACTCCAAGGTCTCTATGTTCTGCAACACTCCCCAGGACCTTACCATTAAGTGTATAAGTCCTGCCCTGATTCGCCATGTATAGCTCGAACATCACTGCCCTGCTCTGATCATCTATCTCTCACTGAGAACAGTAAGTGTCCCATACCCCTTCTGAATGACCCGTTTAACCCAGTCCTGCCACCTTCAGGGATCTGTGGTCAATCTCCCCATGGTCACTCTGCCCTCTGAGCTTCCTCGGGTCCTGCCATTCAGCGATGACTCCCTTGTCTTGTTCCTTCTCCCAAAGAGCACCACCTCACAGTTATCAGGATTACATTCCACCTGCCATTGGTCTGTCCATCTGACCAATCTGTCTCTATCCTCCTGGAACCGAACACCTTCCTCCTCACTGTCAACCTCCCGATCTTTGTAACCTCATCCAGAAAATTACTTAGCTCCCCCGTCACAACAGCCTGGGGGTGAGGGTTATATAAACACCGGGCTGGGGGTGGGGATTATATAAACACCGAGCTGGGGGGTTGGGATTATATAAACACCGGGCTGGTGGTGTGTGTGGATTATATAAACACCGGGCTGGAGGTGTGTGGGGATTATATAAACAGTCCCAGCTCGGTGTTTATATAATCCGCACTCACCCCCAGCTCGGTGTTTATATAATCCCCACACACCCCCAGCTCGGTGTTTATATAAACCACCCACACCCACAGCTCGTGTTTATATAATCCCCATACACTCCAAGTCGGTGTTTATATAATCCCCACACACCCCCAGCTCGGTTTTTATAAAATCTCTACACCCAGCTCGGTGTTTATATAATCCCCACACACCCCGAGCTCGGTGTTTATATAATCCTCACACACCCCCAGCTCGGTGTTTATATAATCCCAACCCCCAGCTCAGTGTTTATATAATCCCCACACACCCCCAGCTCGGTGTTTATATAATCCCCACGCCCAGCCCGGTGTTTATATAATTCCCACACACACCCAGCTC
>NC_057710.1:476924-480390 GCF_004010195.1 Chiloscyllium plagiosum
GGTGTTTAATCACCGCCCTTGTCACTGGGACGGGTTTAATCACCGCCCTTGTCACTGGGACGGGTTTAATCACCGCCCTTGTCACTGGGACGGTGTTTAATCACCGCCCTTGTCACTGGGATGGTGTTTAATCACTGCCCTTGTCACTGGGACGGTGTTTAATCACAGCGCTCGTTACTGAGATAGCGTTTAAGCACTGCACTCATTCCCGGGACAGCGTTTAATCACCACGCTTGTTACCGGAGCCATTTTTAATCACTGGGGTCCTTCTTAAGAACATGTTTTATTCACATTCGGGAAAAATTTGGGCTTATTAGCAATCGGCAGCACAGCTTTGTGTGAGGGAGGTTGTATCTCACAAACCTGACTAAATTCTTCAGGAAGTGATAATGGTGATTGATGACGACAGAGTAGTAGATGTTGTCTATATGGAGTTTAACAAGGCCTTTGACAAGGTCCCTCATGGCAGGCTGATACAAAAGGTGAAGTCCCATGGGATCTGGGGTGAGCTGGGAAAATGGCTTAGTCATAGAAGAGAGACCAGCGAGGGAAGAGTGCTTTTCTGACTGGAGATCTGTAACTAGTGGTGGTCCATAGGGATCAATACTGGGACCCCTGTTGTTTGTAATATGTATAAATGATTTGAGAGAGTATGTAGATGGTCTGATGAGTAGGTTTGCGGATGACACAATGATTGGGGGAGCTGTGGATAGTGAGGAGGATTGCCAGAGGACACAGCAGCATATAGACAGGCTGGAGACATGGGCCAGAGAAATGGCAGATGGAGGTTAATCCAGAAAAATGTGAGGTGATGCATTTTGAAAGGTCTCACGCAGGAGTGAGGTATACAGTAAATGGCAGAACCCTTAGTAGCAAGAACATACAGAGGGATCTTGGCGGAGGGGTCCACAGCTCCCTGAAAGTGGCCCCACAAGTGGATAAAGTAGTCGGGCTTGTCTTCATTGGTCAGGGCATGGAGTACAACAATTGGCAAGTCACATTGCAGCTGTATAGAACTTTAGTGAGCCATGTTTGGAATATTGTGTACATTTCTGGTTACCACACTACCAGGAGAATGTGGAGGTTTTGGAGAGGGGACAGAACAGTTTAACAGGATGTTGCCTGGTTTGGAGAGTACTAGCTATGAGGCACAATTAGACAAACGCGACTTGTTTCCACTTGAACACTGAAGGGGGAGGGGTGGCCTGATATAAATTGACAAAATTATGAGAGGCATGGATAGAATTGACAGTTGGAGTCTTTTTCCCCAGATAGAAATGTCAGTTACTAGGAGACACAGGTTTAAGGTAAAAGGGGGAAAGTTTAAAGGAGATGTGAGAGGCTGGTTATTTACACAGAGGGTGGTATATGCCTGGAATGTGCTGCCAGAGGTGGTGGTAGAGGAAGCAGGTACAATAACAATGTTTAAAAGGCGCCCTGACAGGTACATGAATAGGCAGCGATATGGACTGCACACAGGCCAAACGTGGTTAGTTTAGAAAGGCGTTGTGAGTCAGCACAGTCTTGGTGGGCCGAAGGGCCTGTTTCCATGCAGTACTGGTCTTTATTGCTGGGGCTGTGGTCCCTCATGTCTCTTTGATTAATTACAGGGGTTGGTTTCAGGGCTGGTTAATGTCTCCACTCTGTATATATTGGACCTGTGTTTATTGCCTCACTCTTTAGGAAGCTAAGGATGCTCTGGAAGCTCGAGACCACTACATGGAGGAGATGGCTGACACAGCAGATGCTATTGAGATGGCTACTCTAGACAAAGAGATGGCAGAGGAGCGAGCAGAATCTCTCCAACTGGAGGTTGACAGCTTGAAGGAGAAAATTGAGGAGTTGACAATGGACCTGGAGATCCTGAAGCATGAGATTGAAGAGAAAGGTGAAAATGTGCCCAAGGTTGAGTATGATCCATGGCACTACGCACAGCAAACAGCCGGTAATTCCTTATGAGTGAGGCAAGGCCACAAGGTGCATGGATTAACACCAGGCTGACAGGCCTGCGTTGTACTGAGTGGCTGTTGTAAGTGCAGAGCGAATGTTGGACAGGGTGATGGATTTGTGGGAACTGTATTAAAGCCGGATTTCCTGTGTATAGGGACTGATGGAGCTGCCTCCAGTTACCAGGTCAAGCAGCTTGAGGAACAGAACGGCCGGCTGAAGGAGGCTCTTGTCAGGTTAGTGACAGAATGGTTTGGGTGTCTCCCTCTGGCTCTGTGCCTCCTGTTTCAGTCTGCATCTCTCTGAGTCTCTCTCCTGAGTCTCGCTCTCTCTCTCGCTCTCTCTCTCTCTCTCATGGCTTTATCTTGTTGGAATATCTGACACACCATCTCCCTCTGTCACTTGGCTTCTTTCTCTTGTTGTCTGTCTCTCTGTCTGTGTGTGTGTTTGTTTCTGTCTCTGTCTGTGTGTCTGTCGCTCTCTCTGTCTTAGCCGTACCCCGTCTATATGTGTGTCTCTCTCTTTCTCAGCCCTGCAATTATTTACAACTCCTTTCTCTAACCTATCTTTTACCTCCCCCTCTACAATACTGATCCGATTGAGATTTACCAAAACATTCAAATTTCAAAACCAGCCAGCTGTCGAATCTTCTCTTTGTATCTTCCTCTGTCTTTTCTTCATCTTAGGGGTTTCTGTTTCACAGGTTGTTGATAGCTAAAGGTACCTTTAAGGGAGCTATTCTCTGGGCAGTCTGCAGATGTTGGTGCCTTAGCAGTTCTCCTCCAACTGTTCAATTTTTTCCAGTCTTATACCCCAAAGCATCAGATCTTTCATTGATTTTAGTATTGTAAATATACTAAATTCTATTATACTAAATAGTAAATATACTAAATATACTAAATTCAAACTTTAAACTGATTGGATGAATTTGAATTTGTTTTTGTCTCATAGCAACCCAGGTACTGCCAGCTGCTGGACCAAATGTTCCATTGTAAATTCTCCAGCACTCTGTCTGCTTGCTAAGTCCTTGAACTCGCTAAAGGGTACAGTACCCCTTTACTTTCATACACAGGCTTAAGGTAAAAGGGGTAAGTTTAAAGGAGATGTGAGAGGCAAATGTAACAGCAACATTTAAGCAACATTTTGACAGCTATATGAATATGTCAGGAACATAGAGATTTACAGATCATGGAAAGGGAAAATGGTTTTAGTTCTGAAAGTCATTGTGATTGTTGGGGCAGGATTGTTGGGGCAGGATTGTTGGGGCAGAGGGCCTGATCCTGTGCTGTCCTGTTCTTTATTCTTTGTAATCAGTGGCAAAGTAAGTTGCAAAGCAGAATTAAAATACTTGCAAACAGATATGGATGGAATAAATAAGTTGTCTACATATGAACTTAAGTTTGCAGATGACACCAAAATTGGAGATGTAGTGGACAGCGAAGAGGGTTACCTCAGATTACAACAGGATCTGGACCAGATGGGCCAATGGGCTGAGAAGTGGCAGATGGAGTTTAATTCA
>NC_057710.1:480449-487064 GCF_004010195.1 Chiloscyllium plagiosum
TTGTAGTTATGCCCCATCGTACAAGCTGACATCATCATCCTAGGAAAAAGACTCTCACTGTCTACCCTATCTAATCCTCTGATCATCTTGTATGTCTCTATCAAATCCCCTCTTAGCCTTCTCTCCAATGAGAACAGACCCAAGTCTCTCAGCCTTTCCTCATAAGACCTTGCCTCCAGACCAGGCAACATCCGGTAAATCTCCTCTGCACCTTTTCCAATGCTTCCACATCCTTCCTGTAATGGGGCGACCAGAACTGTACACAATATTCCAAGTGTGGCCGCACCACATCAACTGCCCTCCCCTTATCTACATGCTTGGTCACCTTCTCCAAAAACTCAGAGGTTTGTGAGACACGACCTGCCCTTGACTATGGAGTCCCCTATACACCTGTTCACTAACACTCATCGGAGCCCGATCATAAATCTCGCTCTTGCTCTCTCCAATCGTTGTGGTGATCATCGTGGTGGGGAGTGGGCTTAGGGCGTGTTTCTGTTGTTGATTCTCTGGTTTCCCACTAGAATGCGGGATCTATCTGCTTCAGAGAAGCAGGAGCACAGCAAGCTGCAGAAGGTGATGGAGAAAAAGTGCAATGAGCTGGAGACCCTTAGACAACAACGGGAGAAACTGCTGGAGGAAATGACACAGGCTGAAAAGACCATTGATGAGCTGAAGGAGCAGGTGAGAGTTCAGAGGCTGTCTGCTTTGAAACTGAGAGGGGAATTCACACTCAGACTTTGGCCTATCTACTCTGCACCAACAACCCTACACTGGACTCATTTTCCAGTACTTGACCCAGAGCCTAGAATGATATGACATTTCAAGTACTCATCCAAAATACTTGTTAGATTTCCCCCCTCCACTCCCTTCTCAGCAGTACATCCAGATCACCAGCTTCTGGGGGAGAAATTTAACTTTAATTCCCCTTAAACCTCCTGCCTTTCTTGTTAACATTCTGCCTCTTTGTTCTTGACTCTTGAACTAAGGGGAACAGTTGCTTCCTGTCCATGCCCCTCATAATCCTCTATTATACACCCCCCTCAGCTTTCTCTGTTCCAAAGAGCACAACCCGAGCTTATCCAGCCTCCCTTCATCGCTGAAATCTTCCATCCCAGACAATATCCTGGTGAATCTCCCTCTGTACCTGCTCCAGTCCAGTCCCATCCTTCCTATCGTGTGGGGACCAGAACTGCACAGAGTCCTCCAGCTGTGGCCTCTCAAAACTCTGTGCAGCTCCAACATCATTGTCCCTGCTGCTATCATCCATACCAGGACTGGGAGAACAGCAAGTATCCTGTATGTCTTCTGAATTACTCTATTCACCATCCCTCCTGACCTTCCACTGTCTGATGCTGAACAGTCTGTCCACATCAAAGGGCTCAGCTTTATCCCTCTGCGTCCCCACCTTTCATGAATTTCAGACTTTGACATGATATCAAACTCTCCTTCCACCGCCTTCGCCTCGGTGCCCATTCCTTTGGACAAGAGTTCTCTTCCCATCCCAGACACCCCTTCACCCAGCTCCAACACTCTCCCTGCACTTGGAGCCCTCCCTCTGGCTTTTTACCTGCATTCGATCTGTTCATTGGGAACTGGTGATATGACATTGGTCGCCTCAATTTCTCTGCTCCCTCCTTACTCAATCCAGTCTGTCTCCCTCCAAACTAACTGCGCTCTGTGTGCTCAGATCCAACCCTGGCTTTGTTATTAAGCCTGCTGATAAGGGTGGTGCTGTTGTTGTCTGGCATATTGACCTCTATATTGCAGAGGCTGAGTGTCAGCTCTCGGATACCCCCCTCCTATCTCTTCCCCACCCCCCCTCCCGGAGCATGACCCCACCATGGCACATCAGGCCATTGTGTCAGTAATGGTCACTAACCTCATTTCATCCTCCACTGCCTCCAGCTGATAGTATCCCAACCCCATCCGAAAATCCACCAACAGGACTGCCCGGGCACACCCATTCTTACAGCTTGTCCCTGTCCCACAGAACCCATCTCTTCCTACCGCCACTCGGTCTTTTCTCTCCTGGTCCAGTCCCTGCCCATTTACATCCACAATTCCTCAGACGCTTTATGGCAGTTTCGGAATTTCCACTTTGCAGGCTCCAGCTGCTGCCTCTTTCCCATGAGGTGTGGAGGTGCAATCCCTTTACATCCATCCCCCACCAGGATGGTCTCAGGACTCTCTGCTTCTTCCTGGAACAAAGGTTTGAACTGACCCATCTACCACACACCCTTCTCACCATCATGTACACCTCTATCAGGTCACCTCTCATCCTTCTTCACTCCAACGAGAAACCCCTAGCTCCCTCAACCTTTCTTCGTAAGACATGCCCTCCAGTCCAGGCAGCATCCTGGGAAATCTCCTCTACACCCTCTCTAAAGCTTTCACGTCTTCCCTATAATGAGGTAACCAGAACTGGACACAATATTCCATGTGTGGTCTAACCAGGGCTCTATAGAGCTGCAGCATAACCTCGCGGCTCTTAAACTCATTCCACCTGTTAATGAAAGCCAACACACCATACACCTTCTTAACAACCCTATCAACTTGGGTGGCAACTGTGAGGGATCTATGTACATTAGATTACTTACAGTGTGGAAACAGGCCCTTCGGCCCAACAAGTCCACACCGCCCCGCCGAAGCGCAACCCACCCATACCCCCACCTTTACCCCTTACCTAACACTATGGGCAATTTAGCATGGCCAATTCACCTGACCTGCACATCTTTGGACTGTGGGAGGAAACCGGAGCACCCGGAGGAAACCCACGCAGACACGGGGAGAACGTGCAAACTCCACACAGTCAGTCGCCTGAGGTGGGAATTGAACCCGGGTCTCTGGCGCTGTGAGGCAGCAGTGCTAACCACTGTGCCTCCGTGCCGCCCCCTGACCCCAAGTTCCCTCTGTTCCTACACACTGCCAAGAATCCTGCCTTTAACCCTGAAATCTACATTCACATTCAATTCTGGTTTGACCAGAACCTTCTGCTGTCTTAGCAGTCCATCTCTGCTCCTGTATTCAAGCCCTCTTGAAATGAATATAAACACTGCGTTTGCCTTTCTCACTGCCAACTGAACCTCCAATTTAATCATTCTTCTTCTGGCAACCATTCTGTGAACCTTCAGACCTAAACTGGGACTCCCAAGTCCCAGTGTGTCCAGGTTTCTGAAGCCTTCCCCAGTTTATTAAATAATCTATGCCTCTACTCTTCCTGCCAAAGTGCATAACCTCACGCTTTTGGACACTATTCCATCTTCCACTTTCCCAGCCTGTCCAAGTCCTCCTGCAGCCTCCCTGCTTCCTCAGCATTACCTATCTTTCTGTCACCTGTAGACTCAGTAACAATGCCCTCAGATCCTTCATGTACACCGTGAGTAGTTGAGCTGCCAACACTGACCACTGTGGAACCCCACTGGTCACTGGCTGTCATCCTGAAACAGACCCTTGACCCACTCTCTCTGTCTTCAACCATTCAGCCAATCCTCTATCCATGTCAGTACCTTGTCCCCAACACCGTGGGCTGTTATTTAGCAGCTTCCTGCGCAGCACCTTGTCAAAGACCTTCTGGTTTTGGTTTGCTGCTGGTGCTTTCCCCAATGAAAGCTGCTGGAAAGTACTGTCCGAGTTCCTCCAGTGTATCTCACTTCCCATTACTACTTCCACAGCCTCCCAATGGCCACTCTTGCATCTTTTATAATACTAGCCAGTGCATTGTCGTATTCCATCTTCCCTCCCCATATTGCTTCCCACTAAGCTTCAAACCACATGGGATGCTTTCTCTTTTGCTTTGATGCTGTCCCTGCCTTCCCTTGTCAGCCATGGCTGTCTCATACTCCCCTCAGTGCGGTTTTTCTTCATCCTGGAGATGAATCTCTGCCGGGTTTCCTGAATTACTCCCAGAAACTCCTGCCAGTGCTGCTCCACTGTCTTTCCTTCCAATCAACTCTGACCAGCTCCTCCCTCATGTTTTTATGATCACCTTTACTCAATCGGAGTATCTTTACACCCGATTCCAGCATCTTGCCCTCATGCTGCATAGTTTAGGTACTGTCCCCTCGGCGTTCCTTCACCTAACCAAGGCAGCCTCAGCACACCTCACTAAATCTAGTAATGCCTGTTGATTCCTGACCCTTTCCATACTGTCTGTCCAATGTCCTGTTCTGGAAACTTGATTAATCTCTGTTGAGCAACCCACCCCCCCCCCCCCCCCCCCCGCCCACTTGCCCTGGATGGGGGCAGCTCCAACAACACTCGAGAAGCTCAACATCACCCAGGACAAAGCAGCCCACGCTTGATTGGTATCCCATCCACAAACATCCACTCCCCCTCCCACCGATGCAGCAGTATGTACTGCAGAAATTCACCAGAGATCCTCAGGCAGCACCTTCCAAACCCACAACCACTTCCATCGAGAAGGACAAGGGCAGCAGATACATGGACAAAACCACCAGCTGCATCTCCCCTCCAAGCCACTTGCCATCCTGACTTTGAAATATATCTCTGTTCCTTCAGAATCCGGGAATTCCCTCCGTAAGGGCATTGTGGGTCAACCTACAGCACCTGGACTGCAGCAGGTCAAGGCAGCAGCTCACCCCCACCTTCTCAAGGGGCAATTAGGCTTCATCAGTCAGGGCATTGAATATTAGAAGTTGGGGAGTTATGTTGCAGTTGTACAGGACGTTGGTGAGGCTGCACTTGGAGGATTGTGTTCAGTTTTCATCACCTTGCTATAGGAAGGATGTTATTAAACTGGAAACAGTGCAGAAGATATTTACAAGGATGTTGCCAGGACTCAAGGATCTGAGTTACAGGGACAAGCTCAGACTTTTTTCTTTAGAGTGTTAGAGGCTGGTGGGGACCTTATCAAAGTCTTATAAGATCATGAGAGGCATAGATAGGGTGAATACACTCAGCCTCTTTCCCAGGGTTGGGGAATCGGGGACTAGAGGGCATCAGGTTAAGGTTAAAGGGGAAAGAATAAAAGGGAACCTGAGGGGAAACGTTTTTACACAGAGGGTGGTATACACGTGGAATAAACTGCCAGTGGAAGTGGTTGAGGCGGGTACATTAACAACATTTAAAAAGCATTTGGACAAATCCACAGATAGGAAAGAGTTAGAAGGATATGGGCCAAGTGCAGGGAGATGGGGTTAGTGTGGATGGATATTCTGGTCAGCACGGAGCAGACTGGGCCGAAGGGTCTGTCTTCCTCTGTGCTGTAGTAGCCTGTAACTCTAACTAGGGATGGTCAGTTATAGCGGAGAAAGTAAGGTCTGCAGATGCTGGAGATCAGAGCTGGAAATGTGTTGCTGGAAAAGCGCAGCAGGTCAGGCAGCATCCAGGGAACAGGAGAATCGATGTTTCAGGCATAAGCCCTTCTTCAGGAAGTCCTGAAGAAGGGCTTATGCCCGAAACGTCGATTCACATGGTCAGTTATAGCATCATACAGCATGGCAATGGACCCTTCGGTCCCATTAGTCAATGCCGACCATGATCCCAAACTAAATGACTCCACCTTTACCTGAGCGTGACCACATCCCTTCACACCTTTCCTATTTGTGTACTTCTCCAGATGTCTTTTAAATGTTGTAACTGTACCAGCATCCACCACTTCCTCTGGCAGCTCAGTCCATGCACAAACCACACTGTGAAGAAATTGCCCCATGTGTAACGTTCACATTTTCCCCCCCTCACCCTAAACCTATGCCCTGTGGTTCTGGACTTGCACACCCCAGGGCTACTCTGGATTTTAGAAACCTGCGTCAGCTCCCCCCTCAGCCTCATAGGCTCCAGTCAACAAAGTGCTGGCCTCTGCAGCCTCTCCTAATAACTCAAAGCCTCTCATTTCAACAATATCTGGGGAAATGATTTCTGAGTCCTGTCCAATGTCATAATATCCAGTCTATAGCCAGATGACCAGAATGACACACAGTACTCCAGAGGTTAACAAAAGCAGAGGGAGGTTCACCACGCCCAACACTTTAACACATTTTTCTGTTCACTAGTGCTGCCAGACCTGCTGAGCTTTTCCAGCTATTTCTATTTTGTTACTAATTTCCAGCATCTGCAGTTATTTTGGTTTTTATTCAGTATTTAACTCCAGAAGCAAATGCTGGCCACATCAGCCCACCATGTCCCACAAGGGAATTTTTAAAACAAAAGGCTTGAAAGGCTGAATTGCCTTTTCCTGTTCCATTGAAACCAGCTCAACAGGCTGTGGCCTGCTGCTGTTCCTGTGTCACCGGGCGGACGGGCTGAATGGCCTGCTGCTGTTCCTGTGTCACCGGGCGGACGGGCTGCTGCTGTTCCTGTGTCACTGGGCGGACGGGCTGCTGCTGTTCCTGTGTCACTGGGCGGACGGGCTGAGTGGCCTGCTGCTGTTCCTGTGTCACTGGGCGGATGGGCTGAATGGCCTGCTGCTGTTCCTGTGTCACCGGGCGGATGGGCTGAATGGCCTGGCTGTTCCTGTGTCACCGGGCGGATGGGCTGAATGGCCTGCTGCTGTTCCTGTGTCACTGGGCGAATGGGCTGAATGGCCTGCTGCTGTTCCAGGATCACTAGCCCGACAGGCTGAGTGGCCTGCTGCTGTTCCTGCGTCACTAGCCCGAC
>NC_057710.1:487782-494326 GCF_004010195.1 Chiloscyllium plagiosum
GGCTGAGTGGCCTGCTGCTGTTCCTGCATCACTAGGCCGACGGGCTGAGTGGCCTGCTGCTGTTCCTGCATCACTAGGCCGACGGGCTGAGTGGCCTGCTGCTGTTCCTGCATCACTAGGCCGACGGGCTGAGTGGCCTGCTGCTGTTCCTGCATCACTAGGCCGACGGGCTGAGTGGCCTGCTGCTGTTCCTGCATCACTAGGCCGACGGGCTGAGTGGCCTGCTGCTGTTCCTGCATCACTAGGCCGACGGGCTGAGTGGCCTGCTGCTGTTCCTGCATCACTAGGCCGACGGGCTGAGTGGCCTGCTGCTGTTCCTGCATCACTAGGCCGACGGGCTGAGTGGCCTGCTGCTGTTCCTGCATCACTAGGCCGACGGGCTGAGTGGCCTGCTGCTGTTCCTGCATCACTAGGCCGACGGGCTGAGTGGCCTGCTGCTGTTCCTGCGTCACTAGCCCGACAGGCTGAGTGGCCTGCTGCTGTTCCAGGATCACTAGCCCGACGGGCTGAGTGGCCTGCTGCTGTTCCTGCGTCACTAGCCCGACAGGCTGAGTGGCCTGCTGCTGTTCCTGCATCACTAGGCCGACGGGCTGAGTGGCCTGCTGCTGTTCCAGGATCACTAGCCCGACGGGCTGAGTGGCCTGCTGCTGTTGGTGTGGGTGAGCTGACTGTGGTTCTCTTTCCCAGGTCGATGCTGCTCTGGGAGCTGAGGAAATGGTGGAAACTCTAACTGAAAGGAATCTGGATCTGGAGGAGAAAGTGCGTGAGCTGCGCGAGACCGTCACTGACCTGGTGAGAGTGGGCTTGATCCCAACATCGTCACGGTCTGGCTCACCAGGAGGGGGTCGGTGATCTGGGGGGAGGGGACTGGGGAGCAGGGATTGGGGGTGGGGTGGCTGAGATCAGAGGGGAGGGGACCGGGGATGCTGGGGTGATGTTCGCTCTGACCATGGTGTATTTAATCCGTTTGTCTGTGTCACTGGGTTTCTCTGTTCTCTAGGAAGCCATTAATGAAATGAACGATGAGTTGCAGGAGAATTCCCGGGAAACGGAGCTGGAATTACGGGAACAGCTGGATTTGGGAGCAGCTCGAATCCGGGAAGCAGAGAAACGAGTAGAAGCTGCTCAGGAGACAGTGGCTGATTATCAACAAACGATCAAAAAATACCGGGAACTCACCTCCCATCTGCAGGTACACAGCTTCAGGGCATCGCCATCGGTGGGGGGGCAGGAGGGGGATAGGGACTGGACATGGGGGGAGGGGTCTGGGGATTGTGTGCAGTAAACAGCGACACCCCTTACCCCACCCGTGAGTGCGGGAAGGAGGGAACATTGAGGTTGTAGTTTGGGGACAGTGTGCAGTCGGGAGCAGGAATCCTGCAGGCTGCCTGGTCTGTCCGGTGCCAGGGTTAACGCCATCTCTTAGGGGCTGGAGAAGACCTCAGAGACAGAGGGCAGGGATCCTGTCATCATCGTCCACGTTTGTCCCAATGACGTTGAGAGAGCAGCAAAAGTGATTCCAATGACTGATTTTAAGCAGTTTTTCACCAAGTTAGAAAGCAGAATCTCCACGGAAATCATCTCTGAATTAATGCAGAGCCTGAATTCGTGTTAATAAAGTCAAGGAGTTAATTGTCTCAAAGATTGGTGTTGGTGCAATGGGCCTGGGCACTGAGACTGGGATAGAGGGGCGCATTCTGTGGGCTGGGCTTCAGTTGAACCAACCTGGCACTGGTGTGCTGCTGAATCAAGTAACTCAGGCTGGAGAGAGGACTTTACAGCAATTAGAGGAAATATATAAACTCCGAAAGCAGAAGGTGGTGACAACATGACGGGGTAGCTGTTTGGATAACAAGGCCTATAGTGGGTAAGGCAGATGGACTTAGAGCTTGGATTGGTGCCTGGGAGTATGACGTTATTGCCATCACAGAGACTTGGTTGAAGGAAGGGCATGATGATTGACAACTAAATGTTCCAGGATATAGACACTTCAGACAGGACAGGGAGGGAAGTAAAGAGGGGGTGGAGTTGCATTGCTGGTCAGGGATGATATCACGGCTGTGCTAAAGGAGGACACTATGGAGGGCTTGAGCAGTGAGGAATTATGGGTGGAGCTGAGAAATAAGAAGGGTGCAGTTACACTGTTAGGGCTGTATTACAGGCCTCCCAACAGTGAGCTTCCCAGCAGCTGTTTCTCTGGGCCTGCAGCTGAAACTTGACCAGCAGCTTTCAGCAGACTGCTTGCGAAAACCCAATCAAATTAAACCAAACCTCAAAGTGGGAGTTGGGAACTGGGAGCTGACTGGAGGAGCTGGCACTTGGAAGCGGACGTTTTGAGTGACTGGCCTGACGGAAAGGCTCACCCAGCATCGCAGCCGGGTCTGCAGGGTCTGACTGGACCTCCCAATCACTGCCCATTTCAATTCCCCCAACCACTCCCTTTCCATCATGACCATCCTTGGCCTCCCCTCTTGCCAAAACAAACCACAGCCCCTATTGGAGGAACAACAGCTTATCTTCTGCCTGGGAACTCTACAGGCTGGAGAACTCAACATTGTATTCTTCAATTTCAAATAACCTCCTTCACCACCTATCGACTTATCTCCCATCTTCACCCTGCCACTGCTCTCTACAACCAACTGAATTTATTCCTCCCATTGAATTTTGGGGAGTCTAATTCTACAGTGAACTGTACTGTAATGTAAGAGCCTTGGTGAAGTTGATGAGCAGAGAGATCTGGGAGTTCAGGTCCATTGTACCCTGAAGGTTGCTGCACAGGTGGATAAAGTGGTCAAGAAGACACATTGTATGCTTACCTTCATTGGACTGGCTATTGAGTATATGAGCTGGTAGGTCATGTCAAAATTATAAAAGGCATTGGGTCGGCCGCTTTTAAAATACTGTGTACAGTTCTGGTCACCACATTACCGAAAGAATGGGACACTTTGGAGTGGGTGCAGAGAAGGTTTACGAGGATGTTGCCAGGTATGGAAGGTGCTAGCTATGAAGAGAGATTGAGTAGGTAAGGATTGTTTTCATTAGGAGATTGAGGGGGGACCTGATTGAGGTTTACAAAATCATAAAGGGTACAGACAGGGTGGATAGAGATAAGCTTTTTTCCGAGGGTGAGGGATTCAAGAAGGAGGGGTCACGCGTTCAAGGTGAGAGGTGCAAAGATTAAGGGGGATACACGCGGCAAGTACTTCACACAGTTGGTGGTAAGAGCTTGGAACGCATTGCAGCAGAGATGGTAGAGGCAGGCACGGTAGATTCATTTAAGATGCATCTGGTCAGATGCATGAGTAGGTGGGGAGCAGAGGGATACAGATGCTGAGGAATTGGGCGACAGGTTTAGACAGTGGATTTGGATTGGCTCAGGCTTGGAGGGCCGAAGGGCCTGTTCCGGGGCTGTAAATTTCTTTTTTCGTTCTTTGTAAATAGGGTTAAGGCGTATCTAAAATAAATCAATCAATGATACAACCATAGCCATTATGGAGATGTTACAAGGGGATCTTAGCTGGGAACTAAATATTCAAGGGGGTTTTTTGGCATTTTTTTTAACTGATAGGCAGGATGGAAAGGCTGGTGGGGTAGCATTGGCGGTGCTGGATAGGAGAAATGATCTTGAACTGGAAGATATTGAATTCATATGGGTGGTGATAAGAAATCAAAAAGGGAAAGAAGACATTAGTGGGAGGAGCGTTGACACTCCCTAACAGTCGGTCGGACAAAGAATGAATCAAGAGCAAATGTGGGCATATAACAGGTAGTACAATACCTTAATCATAGATGCTCCTAAATCTTCACTTCGATTACAATATTGAGGTTAGCCGAGGAAACCAGGAGGTAGAATTCAAAGAGGGTATTGGGGGCCATGACCCAAAATAATACATTGTCGATCCAACCAGGAATCAGGCTGTTTGGATGTGTAATGAGCAGATTTAACAAATGATTTCAACAGCCACAGTAAAAGACTGCGCGATGACACAGTGGTTCAATTCCCGCCTCAGGCGACTGTCTGTGTGGAGTTTGTACATTCTCCCCGTGTCTGCGTGGGTTTCCTCCGGGTGCTCCGGTTTCCTCCCACAGTCCAAAGATGTGCAGGTCAGGTGAATTGGCCATGCTAAATTGCCCGTAGTGTTAGGTAAGGGGTAAATGTAGGGAAATGGATCTGGGTGGGTTGCTCTTCGGCGGGTCGGTGTGGACTTGTTGGGCTGAAGGGCTTGTTTCCACACTGTAAATAATCAAATCTAATCTAAACCACAGTAAAAGACCCCTTTGGAAACAGTGACCACAACATGGCAGAGTTAAGCATTCACTTTGAAGGGGGAACTTGGGTCAGGAACAACTGTGCAAAATGTAAATAAGGATAATTACAAAGGAATGAGGGGAGAGCTGGCTGGAATGGACTTGGGAGGAGTTTAGTAGCAAAGACAGATGAGCAACAATGGCAGACATTTAGGAAAATAACTACATGGCTGATGATAAAAATATGTTCACATGAGGGGGATGAGTCGGAGTTAAGGATAGCATCAGGTTGAAAGAAATATCATACAATTTCGCAAAGATTATTGGCACACCAGACAGTTGCGAAAGGTTTTTTTAAACCAGCAGAACATGACCAATAAAAATTCAGAGTCGATAAACTTTGAGAGTCAACTTGCAGGTAATATCAAGATAGACAGCAAAATATATAAAAAGGGAGAGAGAAGCCAAACGGAACATCAACACCTGATCCTTTTCTCTTTAGAGCGTAGGAGACTGCAGGGGTCGGGTGATCTTATAGAAGTCTATAAGATGGTGAGAGGCATGGATAGGGTGAATGCACTCAGCCTCTTTCCCAGGGTTGGGGAATCGGAGACTAGAGGGTATCAGGTTAAGGTGAGAGGGGAAAGAATAAAAGGGAACCTGAGGGGAAACGTTTTTATACAGAGGGTGGTACACACATGGAATGAGCTGCCAGTGGAAGTGGTTGAGGCGGGTACATTAACAACATTTAACAGGCATTTGGACAAATCCACAGATAGGAAAGGGTTCGAAGGATATGGGCCAAGTGCAGGGAGATGGGGTTAGTGTGGATGGATATTCTGGTCAGCACGGAGCAGATTGGGCCGAAGGGCCTGTCTCTGTGCTGTGGGACTCTGGATGTAGGTTTGCTCGCTGAGCCACAAGGTTGATTTTCAGACATGTTGTCAACATACTAGGTCACATCTTCAGTGGGCCTCTGAATGAAGCGCTGGTGTTCCTTTTTCTCAGGGGGTGGTCGATGGGGTCTAACTCGATGTGTTTGTTGATAGAGTTCCGGTTGGAATGCCAGACTCTGAGGAATTCTCGTCCATGTCTCTGTTTGGCTTGTCCTGGGATGGATGTGTTGTCCCAGTCGAAGTGGTGTCCTTCCTCATCTGTCCGTGAGGATACTAGTGAGAGAGGGTCATGTCATTTTGTGGCTAGTTGGTGATTATGAATCCTGGTGGCTAGTTTTCAATCTGTTTGTCCAATGTAGACAATAGACAATAGGTGCAGGAGTAGGCCATTCAGCCCTTCGAGCCTGCACCACCATTCAATATGATCATGGCTGATCATTCCTAATCAGTATCCTGTTCCTGCCTTATCTCCATAACCCTTGATTCCACTATCTTTGAGAGCTCTATCCAACTCTTTCTTAAATAAATCCAGAGACTGGGCCTCCACTGCCCCCTGGGGCAGAGCATTCGTGGTAGTGTTTGTTACAGTCCTTGCGTGATATTTTGTAAATGACATTAGTTTTGTTTGTTGTCTGTATGGGGTTTTTGAAGTTCATTAGCTGCTGTTTTAGTGTGTTGGTGGGTTTGTGGGCTACCATGATGCCAAGAGGTCTGAGTAGTCTGGCAGTCATTTCCGAGATGTCTTTGATGTAGGGGAGAGTGGCTAGAGTTTCTGGATGTGTTTTGTCTGCTTGTTTGGGTTTGTTGCTGAGAAATTGGCGGACTGTGTTCATTGTCGGACTCTATGACTCTATTATTCCCGCCGCCTAATTCTTAATGTGGAGCAAGGCAATGGCAGAGGGCACACTACCACAATGACATGGAGTCTTTGGAGAGACTCTCAAAATGGTTTACCAGGATGTTGCCTGGTCTGGGGGCTATTAGCTACAGGGAGAGATTGGGGTCTCTCACTTGAATGTCAGAGACTGAAGGGCAATTTGATTGAAGTTTACATAGTTATGAGAGGCATGGATAGTGACAGTCCTTTTCTCAGGGTAGAAATGCCAGTTACTAGGAGGTTTAAGGTAAAGGGAGAAAGTTTCAGGAGATGAGAGGCAGGTTTTGTAGGCAGAGCCTGGAATATCCAGCCAGGGAAGATGGTGGAGGCAGACACAATATCGACAGGAAGGAGGCTGGAAGATTACAGCAAGCCGGGCAGCATCAGCACGTGGAGAGGTCAATGCTTTGGGTATAACCCTTCTTCAGGAATGGAGGTGGGGATAGGGGAAGCTGCAGATAAACGGGAGAAATGAATCCAGTTGGAAGCTGGAAGGGAGGGGGAAGGGCTGGAAGGGAGTCGG
>NC_057710.1:498164-498492 GCF_004010195.1 Chiloscyllium plagiosum
ATCCCATTGTAATCTGAGGTAACCTTCTTAACTGTCCAGTACACCTCCAATATTGGTGTCATCTGAAAACTTACTAACTATACCTCTTGTACTCACATCTAAATCATTTATGTAAATGATGAAAAGTAGTGGACCCAGCACCAATCCTTGTGGCACTCCACTGGTCACAGGCCTCCAGCCTGAAAAACAACCCTCCACCACCACCCTCTGTCTTCTACCTTTGAGCCAGTTCTGTATCCAAATGGCTAGTATTCCATGAGATCTAACCTTGCCAACCAGTCTCCCATGGGGAACCTTGTCAAACGCCTTACTAAAGTCCATATAGATC
>NC_057710.1:498992-518077 GCF_004010195.1 Chiloscyllium plagiosum
TACATCTACAGCAGCCCCACAATCCTGCACCAGGCCCATAGCCTTGAATGTTCTGACACTTCAAGTGTTCATCCAAGTGCCTTTCAAAGCTGGTGAGGTTTCCAGCCTCAGCTACCCTCCAAGGTAGTGCATTCCAGATCACCAGGAAGCACAGAAAGTCAGGCAGCATCTCAGGAGCTGAAGAATTGATGTTTCAGGCATAAACTGTTCACCACCACCTTCTGGGTGAGAAAACCCTTTCCCCAAATCCCCTCTCACCTTCCTGCCATTTGCTTTAAATTAATACCCCCTCGTTATTGACCCTACAATGAAGGGGAGCAGCTCCTTTCTATCCAGCCTGCCATTGCCCTTCATCATCGTTTCCACCTCTATCAGGGTCTCCCTCAACCTTCTCTGCTCCAGCCTCCCTATTCGCTGAAATTCACCATCCCAGACAACATCCTGCTGAATCCTTCCTGTGCAATCCCATCCTTCCTATAGTGTGGGGACCAGGACTGCCCAGGACTGCCCAGGACTGCCCAGAATCCTCCAGCTGTGGCCTCACCAACATCACCACCCTGGCCTGATCATCCAGACCAGGACTGGGGGGACAGCAAGTGTCCCGTACTCCTCTGAATGACCCTATTAACCCTGTCCTGCCACCTTCAGGGAAGAAATGGGCACCAATAAGGTCCCCCCTCAGCCTCCGACGCTCCAGGGAATACAGCCCCAGCCTGTTCAGCCTCTCCCTGTAGCTCAGATCCTCCAACCCTGGCAACATCCCTGTAAATCTTTTCTGAACCCTTTCAGGTTTCACAACATCTTTCCGATCGGAGGGAGACCAGAATTGCATGGGACACAAAGTGAACATGAGGAAAGTCAGGACAGCCATGGTCCTATTGAATGCTGCAGACCATGTGAGGGGCTCAATGGTCTCCCCCTGTTTCTATGGTTACATGGTCATATGGTCAAACCCCAAGGTCACTCTGCCCCTGTCAGCTTCCTCGTGTCCAGCCACTCCCTTGTCTGGTTTGGTCCTCCCTGACTCAGTGATCACAGGTAATTCGAGATTAAATGACCAATAGGAATCTCCCATTACTCCCCAAACAGTGTCAGACACTGCACTCTGCCCAGACCCATCTCTGCACTCTGCCCAGACCCATCTCCCAATCAGAAACAGGAAGCTGTCCAACCAGACCGCTGAGCCCCAGACCTGCTCGATCACCCCAATAGATAGCCATCCCGAGGCACACCCGAGAATGATCAGCAGTGACCCCTAACCCTGTGCAGTGACCTCACTCAGACCCAGACTGACCCCTAACCCTGTGCAGCGACCTCACTCAGACCCAGACTGACCCCTAATCTCCCAATCGAAACAGGAAGCTGTCCAACCAGACCGCTGAGCCCCAGACCTGCTCGATCACCCCAATAGATAGCCATCCCGAGGCACACCCGAGAATGATCAGCAGTGACCCCTAACCCTGTGCAGTGACCTCACTCAGACCCAGACTGACCCCTAACCCTGTGCAGTGGCCTCACTCAGACCCAGACTGACCCCGAACCCTGTGCAGCGACCTCACTCAGACCCAGACTGACCCCTAACCCTGTGCAGTGAGACCACTCAGACCCAGACTGACCCCTAACCCTGTGCAGCGAGGGGGGGGGGGGGATGTTTAAAAGAGATGTGCGAGGGAGGTGTTTCACCCAAAGGGTGGGGAGTGCCTGGGACGTGCTGCTAGAGGAGGGGGGTGGAAGCAGATACAACAGCAGCATTCAACAAACACCTGGACAGATACAGGAATAGGAAGGGAATAGAGGGGTACGGATCCTGTAAGGGAAGGGCAAAATGTGTCAGCACAGGCTTGGAGGGCCGAAGGGCCTGTTCTTCGGATGGTGAGGCAGGGCCAATGGGCTGAAGGGCCTCCTCGAGTTCCTCTGGTCCTGGGCCCCACTCTCATTAACCAATCACTGACAGTCCCATCTCTTTTTGCCATCCTCTGCCCCAGCCCTCAATCTCTGAACCAATCACATCCCTCCTCACCCTGTGATGCTGATGAACAAACTCCTTGATCATGCTGATGTCTGATTGGTTGTTGACTGGATTTCCACAGCTCCCTGATCTGATTGGTAGATGTTCTGTCCTATAGAGGATGTGGTAGTGACTGCCGTGCTGTCTGATTGGCTGCAAGTAGTAACTGTCCCTGGAATCCACGACGACGATCCCACTGCGTTATTGGAATAAAACAACATTTATATAACATTTATATAACATCTTGGACAGAGTCAAATAATAAAACCATCTTGTACCGCAGGGTTTCCTCACCCCAGAAGGTGCTGGTGCTGGTGGTCTGGAATACCCCTGGAGGGTAAATGAGGCTGGAACCCACTGAGTCAGCATCGCGACCCCCTGGTGAGGTTTCCAGCCTCAACTACCCTCCAAGGTAGTGCATTCCAGATCACCAGGAAGCACAGAGAGTCAGGCAGCATCTCAGGAGCTGAAGAATTGATGTTTCAGGCATAAACTGTTCACCACCACCTTCTGGGTGAGAAAACCCTTTCCCCAAATCCCCTCTCACCTTCCTGCCATTTGCTTTAAATTAATACCCCCTCGTTATTGACCCTACAATGAAGGGGAGCAGCTCCTTTCTATCCAGCCTGCCATTGCCCTTCATCATCGTTTCCACCTCTATCAGGGTCTCCCTCAACCTTCTCTGCTCCAGCCTCCCTATTCGCTGAAATTCACCATCCCAGACAACATCCTGCTGAATCCTTCCTGTGCAATCCCATCCTTCCTATAGTGTGGGGACCAGGACTGCCCAGGACTGCCCAGGACTGCCCAGAGTCCTCCAGCTGTGGCCTCACCAATGAGCTGGGTGAGTGTGAGCGGGGTGTGAGCTGAGTGAGTGTGAGCAGGGAGGGTGCTGAGTGAGTGTGAGCTGGGTGAGTGTGAGCGGGGTGTGAGCTGAGTGAGTGTGAGCAGGGAGGGTGCTGAGTGAGTGTGAGCTGGGTGAGTGTGAGCGGGGTGTGAGCTGAGTGAGTGTGAGCAGGGAGGGTGCTGAGTGAGTGTGAGCTGGGTGAGTGTGAGCGGGGTGTGAGCTGAGTGAGTGTGAGCAGGGAGGGTGCTGAGTGAGTGTGAGCTGGGTGAGTGTGAGCGGGGTGTGAGCTGAGTGAGTGTGAGCAGGGAGGGTGCTGAGTGAGTGTGAGCTGGGTGAGTGTGAGCGGGGTGTGAGCTGAGTGAGTGTGAGCAGGGAGGGTGCTGAGTGAGTGTGAGCTGGGTGAGTGTGAGCGGGGTGTGAGCTGAGTGAGTGTGAGCAGGGAGGGTGCTGAGTGAGTGTGAGCTGGGTGAGTGTGAGCGGGGTGTGAGCTGAGTGAGTGTGAGCAGGGAGGGTGCTGAGTGAGTGTGAGCTGGGTGAGTGTGAGCGGGGTGTGAGCTGAGTGAGTGTGAGCAGGGAGGGTGCTGAGTGAGTGTGAGCTGGGTGAGTGTGAGCGGGGTGTGAGCTGAGTGAGTGTGAGCAGGGAGGGTGCTGAGTGAGTGTGAGCTGGGTGAGTGTGAGCGGGGTGTGAGCTGAGTGAGTGTGAGCAGGGAGGGTGCTGAGTGAGTGTGAGCTGGGTGAGTGTGAGCGGGGTGTGAGCTGAGTGAGTGTGAGCAGGGAGGGTGCTGAGTGAGTGTGAGCTGGGTGAGTGTGAGCGGGGTGTGAGCTGAGTGAGTGTGAGCAGGGAGGGTGCTGAGTGAGTGTGAGCTGGGTGAGTGTGAGCGGGGTGTGAGCTGAGTGAGTGTGAGCAGGGAGGGTGCTGAGTGAGTGTGAGCTGGGTGAGTGTGAGCGGGGTGTGAGCTGAGTGAGTGTGAGCAGGGAGGGTGCTGAGTGAGTGTGAGCTGGGTGAGTGTGAGCGGGGTGTGAGCTGAGTGAGTGTGAGCAGGGAGGGTGCTGAGTGAGTGTGAGCTGGGTGAGTGTGAGCGGGGTGTGAGCTGAGTGAGTGTGAGCAGGGAGGGTGCTGAGTGAGTGTGAGCTGGGTGAGTGTGAGCGGGGTGTGAGCTGAGTGAGTGTGAGCAGGGAGGGTGCTGAGTGAGTGTGAGCTGGGTGAGTGTGAGCGGGGTGTGAGCTGAGTGAGTGTGAGCAGGGAGGGTGCTGAGTGAGTGTGAGCTGGGTGAGTGTGAGCGGGGTGTGAGCTGAGTGAGTGTGAGCAGGGAGGGTGCTGAGTGAGTGTGAGCTGGGTGAGTGTGAGCGGGGTGTGAGCTGAGTGAGTGTGAGCAGGGAGGGTGCTGAGTGAGTGTGAGCTGGGTGAGTGTGAGCGGGGTGTGAGCTGAGTGAGTGTGAGCAGGGAGGGTGCTGAGTGAGTGTGAGCGGGGTGAGTGTGAGCAGGGAAGGTGCTGAGTGAGTGTGAGTAGGGAGGGTGCTGAGTGAGTGTGAGCTGAGTGAGTGAGAGCAGGGTGGGTGCTGAGTGAGTGTGAGCAGGGAGGGTGCTGAGTGAGTGTGAGCGGGGTGAGTGTGAGCAGGGAAGGTGCTGAGTGAGTGTGAGTAGGGAGGGTGCTGAGTGAGTGTGAGCAGGGTGAGTGTGAGCGGGGTGGGTGTGAGCAGGGTGGGTGCTGAGTGAGAGTGCCCTGGTTGGTGCTGACTGGGCGTGGGGAGCTAACTCTTGCTGTACGTGTGTGTTGTTTGTTGCACTAACTGCCACTCTGGGTGAGGAATCACTGACTGCAATGCTGGTTACCTGGTTCCTTGAGCTATGGACACCTGAGGTCCTGGGCTGCTGCAGCCCAAGGTAACCACTGTTGTCCAGTCGTTTGTTCCCCATTCCACTGTCTCTGAAATCACTGGCTCTTGACTAACTGTGATGCTGTTTTTCTCTCTATCCAATCTCCTGTTGTGTCGGTCGGTCGGTCGCTGCTGCTGCTGCTGCTGCTGCTTGTGCACTGTTGCTCTCTCCCCCTTTCCTTCTCCTCTGGCTCCTCGTCCACAGCAACCTGCCAGACGCACCAAGGTGAGCACCGGCCAGTGGTAATGGGAATCCTTCTTCCAGGCGGATAATGTGAGCTGCCAGAGGCATTGTAACCTGGGTGTAGTGGATATGGGAGAGGGGCTGGGTGAAGATCTGAAAGATCCATGTGTTTGGAGCCTGTCACAGGTGTGATCTCTGTTGGCTGTCTGGGAGCTGGACCACGTACAGTACTCCAGCAGCACTGAGATCACAGTCAGCACAAAGCCTGCATTTTGGTGCTGGCAAACACCGCCACGATTGTTCAAAACTGCAACAGAGCTGACTACAAGCACCAGAGCATGGAGTGGACAGTGTAACTCTGGTCTATCGGGGGAGGGGGACTGCACGGTCAGGTAGTGAGTTCAAGTGACTCTAACAGTGGGAATGGGAGTGGGAGGCTGGGGACTCGATTGGGGAAACTAATGGAATGGCAGAGGCTTTAAAAATCTTCTCACAGGGTAATTAAAATCAGGAAGCAATAGATCAGGAGGAAATGAAAACGATCACACTGACCAGGGAAGACGTGCTGAAAAAAATGATTGATCCTAAAACTGGATAGTCTGTATCCTCGGGGCTTGAAAGAAGTGACAACACGTCAGTTACATTTTCCAAAATTGCTTTGACTGGAGACTGGTCCCAGCCAGTAAATGTAGCAGCTTTATTCAAGAAATTGAGTAATCAGATGGGAGGCAACTATAATAAACAAACTATTGTGATGCTAGAGATCTGAAACAAAAACAAGAAGTGCTGGAGAAACTCAGCAGATCTGTCAGCATCTGTGGAGAGATCAACAGAGTTAACACTGACCAAAGGGTCTGTTGCCATGCAGTCTGACTCTGTGGCAGTAAGGTCAGTGGACTTGCAGTATTAACTCTATATTTCTCTCCATTATCTCCAGCACTTCCTCTGTTTGAAGCAGCAAACCTAACCGCTTTCCTCACATCCATAATGGAGAAGGAGCTGCAATCGAATATTAAGGTTCTCGCCAGAGACTTAGACATTTGCAGTCTGACCAATCAGAGTCACTATGGTTTTATGGACTGGATATTGTGTTGAAAGAATCTATGAGAGTTCTTGATGATGTACTGTCCGAGGTGGATAGAAATATGGATACTCCATGAACATGTGTCCTTCTGAACTCAGGCTCTTCTGTACCAGAGGTCAGTATAGCATTAGGTGCATTGACTGCTTGCTGCAGAGAGAAACCAGGTGCTGGGATTTCCATCAGTTTTCCTCACAGCAGAGATTACTGTACAAGAAACCACTACAGGATGCAGGGCTAACGTCGTTCACAACGCTTGAAGCTAACAAAACAGGGAGAGATGTGACTCATTTTTAGGCGTACGGCTTCATGAAGGCTTCTCAACTGTTTATAGGCCATTCAGCCCTTCGAGCATGGTTCATGATGGTTGAGGCTAATCTGTTATTCCCGTTCTTCACCCATACCCTTTGATTCCCTCAGTCAGAAATGTGCTATACCAACTCCTCCCTGAAATCATCCAATATTTTGGCCTCAACTGCTTTCTATGGGAACACATTCCCCAGACTCTCCATTGTCTGGATGAAGACGTTTTCCCTTGTCTCTGTCCAAGGTGGCCTACCCCATATCTTCAGACTGACTCCTGGATCTGGGCATCGCTCAGGCGTCTATCCTGTCTACTCTTGTTGGAATCCCTAGAATTTTATAGGCCTCTATAAGATTCCACCTCCACCATTCTTGCGTCCAGTTCTGGTCACCCCTCTACCAGAAGGATGTGGATGCTTTGGAGAGGGTACAGGAAAGGTTTATCAGGATGTTGCCTGGACTGGGGGATTTTCGCTATGAAGGAAGGTTGGATCGACTGGGTTTGTCCTTCTGGAACGCAGGGGATTGAGGGGCGACCTGATAGAAGTTTATACTATTGTGAATGGCAGGGATAGAGTGGGAAATATGAGGCTTTTCCCCAGGGTGGAGGGGTCAGTTACCAGGGGACACAGGTTTAAGGTGTGGTGGGGGGAGGGGGGGGGGATGTTTAAAAGAGATGTGCGAGGGAGGTGTTTCACCCAAAGGGTGGGGAGAGCCTGGGACGTGCTGCTAGAGGAGGGGGGTGGAAGCAGATACAACAGCAGCATTCAAGAAACACCTGGACAGATACAGGAATAGGAAGGGAATAGAGGGGTATGGATCCTGTAAGGGAAGGGCAAAATGTGTCAGCACAGGCTTGGAGGGCCGAAGGGCCTGTTCCTGTGCTGGAGTGCTCTTTGGTCTGAACTCCAGTGTAAGCCAAACTGATTGAGTCTCTCTTCAAACATCAGTCCTGCATCACAGGAATCAGTTCAGCCAACTGTGGCAAGAACACCTTTCCTCTGATAAGGAGAGCAGATCTGTCCACAGGTCTCAATAATGCTGTGTATAATTGCAGCAAGGCATTGCTGCTCCTACTCCGATCCTCACACTGTGAAGGCCAACAGACCAGTCTGCTACCTGGACTCATGGCTGCACCTGCTTCCTTTCAGGTCTTGTTGCACATTCCCCCATCTCCGTTTATAACCATTCAGATAATAAGCTGCCTTCCTCTTTTTGCTACCAAAGCATATAAACTCACACTTATCCATATTTTACTTCTGTGCATTTCCCTACTTTCTTCAGAGCATAGGAGACTGAGGGAGGACCTTATAGAGGTGTATAGAACATGAGAGGCGTGGATAGGGCGAATACCTTCAGCCTTTTTCCCAGGGTTGGGAAATCGAGACGAGAGGGCATCAGGTTAAGGGAACCTGAGGGGCACCTTATTTACACAGGGGGTGGTACGCATGGGGAATGAGCTGCCAGAGGAAGAGGTTGAGGCGGGTACATTAACAACATTTAAAAGGCATCTGGGCAAATACACGGATAGGAAAGGATTAGAAGGATATGGGCCAAGTGCAGGGAGATAGGGTTAGTGTGGATGGATAATTTGGTCAGTATGGAGCTGTCTGGGCTGAAGGGTCTGTCTTCCTCCGTGCTGTAGAACTCTGTGACTCCACTCAGCCTGTCCAAATCCCACTGCAACATCTCTGCATCATCCTCTCAGCTCACCCTCCCACCCAGCTTTGGATTATCTGCAGGTTTGGAGATACTGTATTAAGTTCCCTCGTCTAAATCAGGACCATATATAGTGAATAGCTGAGGTGCCAGTATTGATCCCTGCGGGACCCCACTAATCACTGCCTGCCTTTCAGAAACACACCCAGTTATTCTCTCTTTGTCCAGTGCTCCATCCAGCTCCAATCTCCACTTTCCCCAACCTCATCCACTTGAAGTTTGCACATTAATCTGTCATGTGGGACGTTGTTGATAACCTCCTGAAAGTGTAAATATACCATATCTATTGGCTTCTATGAGTCGTATCTTGGAAGAATTCCAGAAGATTTGTCAGAACTTCATGCTGACTGTGCCCAATCTTGTTACTGTTATCCAAGTGCTCTGCTATGAAATCCTCTATTGAAGTACTCTGAGATATAGGTTATCAGGCCTTTGGGGATTCATCAGCTTTTAATCGCATCAATTTCTCTGATATCATTTCCTTCCTAATAGGGATTTCCTCCAGTTCCACCTAACACTAATCTGCAGCATTTCTGGTCAGCTGTTTGTGCCCACCTTCATGATCCACAGTGTTTATTCAGCCCTTTGTGTTCCCCATTTGAATCTATGTCAGGGATTTAAATGAGGGAACGAGATGTAGGTGGGAAGGTCAGTTTGTTACTTTGAGGAAATAGTGAGCCTGCAAAGGGATATAAGAGTGTAAATGTCAGGGTGAACATTCAGCAGCTGGAGTGTCATGGCCAAGTGTGGCATTTGTCCATTTTGGCAGGAAAAAAAGCCACATCATTCACTCTCAGAATGAGGGTGTTGCTGGCTTAGCCAGCATTTATTGCCAATCCCAAAATGCCCTGAGGACAGTTGAGAGTCACATTGCTCTGGGTCTGGAGTCATGTGTAGGCCAAACCAGGTAAGGCTGGCAGTTTCCTTCCCTTAAGGGCATTAGTGACCCAGACAGGTTTTTCCGACAACCGACAATGGTTTCATGATCACCATTGGACTCTTAATTCCAGATACTTATTGGATTCAAATTCTCCCATCTGCTGTGGCAGGATTCCAAACCAGGTCCCCAGAACCTGTGCTGGTTTTCTGGATTAACAGACCAGAGATAATGCCACTGGGTTGTCACCTCCCCTCATTGCAGGCTCAGAGGGATCAGGGTGCCTTTGCACATGAATTATGTTATATGCAGATAGAGTTAAAAATCACACAACACCAGGTTACAATCCAACTACTTGGAAGCGCTAGCTTCCGGAGCGCTGCCCCCTCATCAGTTGGTTGTGGAATATAAGATCGTAAGACACAGAATTCCTAGCAAAAGGGCTACAGTGTAATCTTTTGCTATAAATTCTGTGTCCTATGATCTTATACTCCACACCCACCTGAAGGAGCAGCGCTCCGAAAGCTAGTGCTTTCAAATAAACCTGTTGGACTATTTCCTGTGTGATTTTTAACTTTGTCCACTCTAGTTTAACTCCGGCATCTCCAAACTATGCAGATAGAGCAAGTGATTAAGAAAGCAAATGGAATATTGTCATTTTTGCAGGAAAAATAGAATATAAAAGAAGTTTTTTATTACAGCTGTTCAGGGCCTTGGTGAGGGTACATGGTTTTGAGCTATGCCATTCTGTTGTTTGACTGGTCTGTGAAACAGGTCTCCCAGTTTTTGGCATGAGCCCTCACGTTTCGGTAAGGATGCCTTTGCAGGGTTCCGGTGCCTGGGGCAGTGTTCAGTTTTCCAGCGTCTGCAGTCATTGTTTTTACCTCATTGATTTTAACCCGACTGCAAATCCTCTTGCAAGGATGCCTGCCTTGAAGAAGTTTTCCTCCTCTCTCTACAAGAATATCTCTCCACGCTTCAGGCTCTCTGCCTGTATTCCTGATGAAGGGCTTTTGCCCGAAACGTTGATTTTGCTGAAGCTCCTCGATGCTGCCTGAACTGCTGTGCTCTTCCAGCACCATTGATCCAGAATCTGGTTTCCAGCACCTGCAGTCATTGTCTATATCGCAGTGTTCATTTGGTCTAGTTTTATTTCTTCGTGGTTTCTTTCCAATTACACATTCTGAATAAGAGAGACTTGAAACATTAACACTGCTTTCCCTCCACAGATGCTTCCACACCTGCTGAGTTTCTCCAGCAGTTTTAGTTATTGTTTTTGTTTGTGTCAGGTCTCCAGCATCCACAGCTTTGTTTTATTTGTTTCAGCTTTTGTCATGGTTTGGTGGAACTGAGTAGTTAGTTCAGCCATTTCAGAAGGTGGTTAAGAAACCGAGCTCTGGCTCTGGATTTAAATGTAAACTTCCCTAATGGCTCTTAGCTAAACAATCGGCAATGCTTTCTTGGTCTTTGTGAGATGGGTGTTTAATTTCACTGTTTTTATTGAATTCAAGTTTCACCATCTGCTGTACTGGGATTTGAACACAGGTCCCTAGAACATTAGCCTGAGGTCGTGAATGACTAGTCGAGCAATATTATTGCAATGGCAATACCTGTAGATAAGGCGCACCATGATCTTCCTGAATAGCAGAGCTGGTTTGCAAGGCCAGACACTCCCCCCGGCATTCCACAGCCCCATCTTCCTGTGTTGCTCAGAGTCTGAGGGATCGTGAGGTCACAGGTCAGGGAACCTGGCTGACATTCTGTGGGAAAGGGGTGGCTGGTGGGAACATTCTGTTTAATGTGAGAAAATGGTGTCTGTGTGAAGTTTGCACATTCTCCCCGTGTCTGCGTTGGTTTTCTCCAGGTGCTCCAGTTTCCTCCCACAAGCCAAAGATGTGCTGGTCAGACGAATTGGCCATGGGAAATTGCCCGTAGTGTTAGGGGCATTAGTCAGGGATAAATATAGGGTAAGGAAAAGGTTCTGGATGGGTTACTCTTCAGAGGGTAGGTGCAGACTTGTTGGGCCAAAGGGCATGTTTCCACATTGTCAATACTGTAGGAATTCTAATTCTTGTAATTCTAAAACGTTAGGCTGAAAGGTTTGGTGTCAATACTTTGTGGAAGTGGTACTGGGCAGAAGAGTCCTTCCAGGGCTATGGTTCTGCTGCCGAGAGAGATCCGGCACTGTTCTTCATGATGCAGGGGAGGGAAACCCCACCAGGTCAGTGATGTTGCACAGGAAGGTGAATCTGATACTGGATATTAACTTGAACACTCAGTCAGTGTGGGCAAAAAAACATCTTCAGCAATTAAGGCAATGTCCCTAACTGCCCAGTATCTATCGGTCTCCCTGACTGCCCTGTATCTATTGGTGTCCCTAACTGCCCTGTATCTATCGGTGTCCCTAACTGCCCTGTATCTATCGGTCTCCCTGACTGCCCTGTATCTATCGGTGTCCCTAACTGCCCAGTATCTATCGGTCTCCCTGACTGCCCTGTATCTATTGGTGTCCCTAACTGCCCTGTATCTATCGGTGTCCCTAACTGCCCTGTATCTATCGGTGTCCCTGACTGCCCTGTATCTATCGGTGTCCCTAACTGCCCTGTATCTATCGGTCTCCCTGACTGCCCTGTATCTATTGGTGTCCCTAACTGCCCTGTATCTATCGGTGTCCCTAACTGCCCTGTATCTATCGGTATCGGTGTCCCTGACTGCCCTGTATCTATCAATGTCCCTAACTGCCCTGTATCTATCGGTGTCCCTGACTGCCCTGTATCTATCAATGTCCCTAACTGCCCTGTATCTATCGATGTCACTAACTGCCCTGTATCTATCCATGACCCTAACTGCCCTGTATCTATCGATGTCCCTGACTGCCCTGTATCTATCGATGACCCTGACTGCCCTGTATCTATCGATGTCCCTGACTGCCCATTAACTATCGATGTCCCTGACTGCCCTGTATCTATCAATGCCCCTAACTGCCCAGTATCTATCAATGATCCTAACTGCCCTGTATCTATCGATGTCCCTGACTGCCCTGTATCTATCGGTGTCCCTGACTGCCCAGTAACTATCGATGTCACTAACTGCCCTGTATCTATCAATGACCCTAACTGCCCTGTATCTATCGATGTCCCTGACTGCCCTGTATCTATCGATGACCCTGACTGCCCTGTATCTATCGATGTCCCTGACTGCCCTGTATCTATCGATGTCCCTAACTGCCCTGTATCTATCGGTGACTCTGACTGCCCTGTATCTATCGATGTCCCTGACTGCCCTGTATCTATCGGTGTCTCTGACTGCCCTGTATCTATCGGTGTCTCTGACTGCCCTGTATCTATCGATGTCCCTAACTGCCCTGTATCTATCGATGTCCCTAACTGCCCTGTATCTATCGATGTCCCTGACTGCCCTGTATCTATCGATGTCCCTGACTGCCCAGTAACTATCGATGTCCCTGACTGCCCTGTATCTATCGGTGTCCCTAACCGCCCTGTATCTATCAATGTCCCTAACCGCCCGGTAACTATGGATGTCCCTAACTGCCCGGTAACTATCGATGCCCCGAACTGCCCTGTAACTATCGATGCCCCTGACTGCCCAGTAACTGTCGATGCCCCTAACTGCCCAGTAACTATGGATGTCCCTGACTGCCCAGTAACTATCGATGCCCCTGACTGCCCAGTAACTATCGATGCCCCTGACTGCCCAGTAACTATCGATGCCCCTGACTGCCCAGTAACTATCGATGTCCCTGACTGCCCAGTAACTATCGATGCCCCTGACTGCCCAGTAACCCACCCAGCTGACCACAGTGTACTGAAGAATGAAGTGATTGCAGCTGAACATCATGCTTCAGTTAGGAAACACTGGTGTCAGCATTGTGTCCCGCACTTATAACGTACAGCAACAGTGCAGGGACAGAGATGCAGAGCCTTCACATTTGACCAGCAGCTTGCAGGGGACTGCAGGGTTCATCACTGAAATGCCGACCCCACCATCTGATTGTGTGGTTCACCACAGCATTGCCAGGAGAGTTATAGAGAAATACAGCACAGAAACAGATCCTTCTGTCCAACTCGCCTTTGCCGACCAGTTATCCGAAATTAATCTAACCCCGCCTGCCAGCACCCGGCCCATATCCCTCCAAACCCTTCCTATTCATATCCCCATCCAAATGCCTCTTAAATGTTGTAATTGTACCAACCTCCACCACATCCTCTGGCAGCTCATTCCATACACATACCACCTTCTGTGTGAAAACGTTGCCACTTAGGTCTCTTTTGTATCTTTCCCCTCTCACCCTAAACCTATGCCCCCTAGTTGTGGACTCCCCGACCCCAGGGAAAAGCCCTTAGCTATTCAATCCATCTCCGCTCATGATTTAGACAACCTCTATAAGGTCACCCCACAGCCTCCGACGCTCTAGCCCAAAGAAACCCAAACATATAAGTAGAAAGCAGGAATTTTCAACATTGCTTCACCTGAGGCCCACTGAAGATGTTACCTAGTAAGGTGACGAAATGTCTGGAAATGAACAGCCCCAGCCTGTTCAGCCTCTCCCCATACCTCAAATCCTCCAACCCTGGCAACATCCTTGTAAATCTTTTCTGAAGCCTTTCAGGTTTCACAACATCTTTCTGATAGGAAGGAGACCAGTGGCTTAACCAACATCCTGTACAGCCGCAACATGACCTCCCAACTCCTGTTCTCAATATTCTGACCAAGAAAGGAAAGCATACCAAATGCCTTCTTCACTATCCTATCTACCTGCGACTCCACTTTCAAGGAGCTATGAACCTGCACTCCAAGGTCTCTTTGTTCAGCAACACTCCCTAGGACCTTACCATTAAGTGTATAAGTCCTGCTAAGATTTGCTTTCCCAAAATGCAGCACCTCGCATTTATCTGAATTAAACTCCATTTGCCACTTCTCAGCCCATTGGCCCATCTGGTCCAGATCCTGTTGTAATCTGAGGTAACCCTCTTCGCTGTCCACCTACACCTCCAATTTTGGTGTCATCTGCAAACTTACTAACTGTACCTCTTATGCTCACATCCAAATCATTTATGTAAATGACAAAAAGTAGAGGCCCCAGCACCGATCCTTGTGGCACTCCACTGGTCACAGGCCTCCAGTCTGAAAAACAGCCCTCCACCACCACCCTCTGTCTTCTACCTTTGAGCCAGTTCTGTATCCAAATGGCGAACTCTCCATGTGATATAAAACCTTGCTAACCAGTCTCCCATAGCTCCCTGACAGAGGCAATGGCCCAGTGATATTACCACTGCATTGTTAACCCAGAGACCCAGATAACCTTTTGGAGACCTGGGTTCAAATCCCACTATGGCAGGTGGTAGAATTTGAATTCAAATAACAAAGAATTATGGAATTAGGGTTCTAATGATGACCAT
The DNA here is from genome assembly GCF_004010195.1 of Chiloscyllium plagiosum. Classification (NCBI taxonomy): domain Eukaryota; kingdom Metazoa; phylum Chordata; class Chondrichthyes; order Orectolobiformes; family Hemiscylliidae; genus Chiloscyllium; species Chiloscyllium plagiosum. The sequence goes on from NC_057710.1 coordinate 513,310, forward strand.
GCATCCATTGTGAATTGTCAGAAAAGCCCATCTGGGTTGCCAGTGTCCTTGTCTGGTCTGGCCTACATGTGACTCCAGGCCCACAACAATGTGGTTGACTTTTATCTGCCCTCTGGGTGATTAGGGATGGGCAGTAAATCCTGGGAATGAATAAAGAAATAAAAGTCGAGCCTCGTCAAACACCTTACTGAAGGCCAGATCGTTCAGTAACGATCCTCCTTGCCTTTCTACCCTGCCCACAGCCAGCCCTGTTATCGCCTGGGTTGTTATAATACACGTGTGGAATGAGCTGCCAGAGGAAGTGGTGGAGGATGGGACAGTTACAATACTTAAAAGGCATGACTAGGAAGGGTTTCGAGGGATAAGGGCCAAATGCTGATAAATGGGACTAGATGAATTTTGGATACGTGATTGCCGTGGACAAGTTAGACTGAAGGGTCTGTTTCCGTGCTGTACAACTCTTCAGTTGTACGACTTGAGGTCAGTGTTGGGTCCCAGAGGCTGCAGGGTCCCCAAGTGGAAAATGAGACTGTCTTGTGGAGCCTGGGGTGCAGGGGGGCTGAGACTGTTTCATGAGTAGGAATATTATTTCATAGTTTACAGATGATAATATCTGAACATACTTAAGAGGAGACAGATGAGTCGGAACATTTTGGGATCAGATGTTTGCACATGTTTAAAAAGTCAAAGACATTGAGCTGGCCAGTGGTTACGGTGCAGGCTTGGTCTGTACTCTCTGCAGTTTAGAAGAGTCAGCGATGTCTTAATTGAAACATAAAATCCGGAGGGGCCTGATTGACTGGGGCAAGAAAGGAATGTTTCCTGTTCTGGGACAATGTTGAATTTAGAGGCATTGTTTACAAACAAGGGGTCTCATTTAAAACAGATGAAGAAAGATATTTTCAGTGATCTTTGGTCATTGAGATTTTTTTGGAATTCCCTCCCTAAAGGTCAGTGGATGCAGAATCTTTAAGGCAGAGGTTGATAGATTCTTGCTGACCAAGGGGGTTAAAAGGTTACTGGGAATATGCAGGAATGTAGAGTTGGGATTGACATCAGTTTAGCCACAATCTTATTCCATAGGCTGAAGGTCAAATGGCCTCTTGTTCACTGTATGAAAACAGTGTCTACATGAAGCTCACGCGCTCTCAGCAGAACGTCTTTACATTTGTTTACAACATCTCTGTTTATGAACCCAGAATTCAGTGCATTTTACTAAGCACACTCTCAGTCTGCCCTAGCACCCTCAGAAATTAATGCAGTTCCCTCTGTTCCTGCACAATCTTTACCATTGGGCTAATAAATCCACTATTAATCCTTTCTGTCAAATATGATACCTCATGCTTCTCTTCATCCTTCTCGCAGTTCACAGCAGGTTTTGTGTCAGCTAAGATTTTTGGAACTGCTTTTTACGGAGCATTAGAACATTACTAGGCACCCAGGAGGATGGGAAAGATGGTAAGCTTGAGGTCTGTAGAGAAGTTGGAGAATTGGCGATGTCTCCGTGTGAGCGGTGTTAGGGGTCTTCAGAATGTTGGGTTTTCCGAGACAAGCTGTTTCCATTGCCTGAAGGCATGGTGACCAGAAGCCCAGATTGATGGTGAGTGAAAGTACAACTAGAGTCAGAATGAGGATATGAGCTGTCTGAAAGCACATTCTATAGAAATATTCAGAAGAGAAGTGGGTCAATACTTGAAGGCAAGCATCCCCAGATCTATGAGGGAAAGAGAAAGCATCAGGTGGCTATGTGGCCTCCTATATCATTCTGTTTCAACACCACTCACTGGGATTGCTCACTGGAAATACCCCTTCCTATTTCCAGAGTCTTCGCAAAAGTTCAAGATTGTAAAGTAAGTTCACACAATTCCCCAGTTTCCATTTCTCAGACCCATGTTGATAGAAGAGTCGGATCGGATTTGTGTCCTGAACAAAGATTATTGTTTAACACAGAATTAAACTCCAGCTATAGGTAAATAGTTATAAGCCGCATGAGTAAACAGTTAGAAACCGGACAGCACGGTGGCTCAGTGGTTAGCACTGCTGCCTCACAGCGCCAGGGACCCGGGTTCAATTCCAGCCTCAGGCGACTGACTGTGTGGAGTTTGCACTTTCTCCCCGTGTCTGCGTGGGTTTCCTCCGGGTGCTCCGGTTTCCTCCCACAATCCAAAGATGTGCAGGTTAGGGTGGATTAGCCATGGGAATGCAGGGCTAGGGGGATAGGTCTAGGTGGGACATTCGTCAGAGGGTCGGTATGGACTTATTGGGCCAAAGAGCCTGTTTCCATGCTGTAGGGATTCTGTTCTATTCTAAGCCGTCCGGGAGAGGGGCGGGGGCCGGTCTGGGAGAGGGGCGGGGGCCGGTCCGGGTCAGGGGCGGGGGCCGGTCTGGGTAAAGGATTTTACTGTCTCCGTATAAAGGGAATTAGAAGTAGGTTATAAGTGAACAGGAGTATCAGGCAGTTCGCTGATTCCTACTTGTGAAATGTTGCGATGATACTGATGCTTGCTCTGCTGGTCAGACTGGTGTTTCTCAGATACTTCCCTGTGTGGTTGATACCAAAGAGAGATAAGTGGGCTTGTTCACTTCTGTAAGGTCTTTGACTTACCAGTTGTGGTAAACTATGATGTTCAGTCATCTTAACATTAAGTCGCTGTTTGCAACAACTACTGAAGGAAAGGTGCCTTTGTTTCCTTCAGTTTAAAGTGGGTTTTGACTGCAGAGAGCAGTGATAGCAAGCCTCAGTGCTGCTGGGGGTCAGTACATTTTGTTCTGTTTTGTTCGTAGCCCCAGGCTGTTCAGTCACCTGTGAACCAGTCAGACAGTTGTTGGTGGACTGAAAGGTTCTGTCGTTGTTCCTTGGTCACTACTTCCTAGACCAGTTCCCACCCAGATACAGCTGTATCTCACAAATCTACACAGTACCCCATAGCTGTAGTCGGTTCAGTCCCTGCTTGTACAATCAGTTATTAACACAAAGCTTGCTGTGATTGTCAGGTTCTTTGTTTCTCAAAACATGCTGCAATCCCTTCAAACATGTTTTAAAAACCATTCTGTCCCATTTCAGCCCAAATATTTTTTAAAAGTGCAAAATTAAACAGCTGGAGTCATTAAAGGTTGCTAAGTAGAGATGGTTATTGGAACAGCCGGGTCTGGGGCCGAGCAGTGGGTGGGGCTGCTGGGGAGAAGGTTTGTTCCCCCCTCAGTAATTGGTGATTTTTCTCTTTCAGTCCACCAGGACTACTGGTTCAAGTGGGACTTCCCTGACACCGTCACCATCTGGTGGGGAGCCAAGCAGCAGTGAGCCCAGTACCCCAGCACAGACTCCACTTGCTGCTCCCATCATCCCTACACCAACTGGACTGCCCTCGCCTATGGCACCTCCTCTGCTCTCTCCCAAGGTGAGTAAGCATTGATGAGTGGAGTTAATGTCACTGCTGCACAGTGAATTCTCCCTGTCCCAGCTCCATTAAATCTGCCCCCGTCTGTAACTCACATTGCAGATACTGAGAGTGAACTGAAAACCCCTTTGTGTGTGTAAGTGGCTGTAGTGGGGTGATTGCAGCTGTAACACTGGAATAGCAGGATACCATTCCGCTGGTGAAACCTGTCCAGCTAATCAGTGAGAATGGGGCCTGAACTGTGCCTTCACCCCAAATCCATCCATAGTTGGAAATGAGAGAACATCCTACTGCCCATTAGTGAGACAGCCACCTCAACTCTGTGGAAGAGAATTCCTCCTCATCTTCAGGAATTGGGCTTATGCCCGAAATGTCGATTCTCCTGCTCCTCGGATGCTGCCTGGCCTGCTGTGCTTTTCCAGCACCACATTCTATAATAAGTGCATAAGTATTGATTGATGATGAAACCGGAGATCATGCTGAGTTGAAATGTGAATCCATGCTTCCTGCTCTCAATTATGAAAAAAATAACTGACCTGCTCTTGCTCTTGTTTTTCATGTTGTCGGTCCAGCTCTGTTAGACCTTTATACATTTCAGTCATATCTCACTTCAGCCCATCCAGCTCAGCTCCAGAGAATAGGTGCTCAGTTGAACCAGTTTCTCCTAAGGAGAGTCCAGTTGTTCAAGTATCAGCTAAGTGAACCTCCACCGTATTCCCCCTGTGATAAATATATCCCTTTTTCGGTATCCAAAACTGCACACAATAACTGCAGTAGGACATCCCTGTTCCTCAGCTCGGGTGCTCCTGCAATGAAGGGGATTTGCTGCAGCTGCCTGTCTATTTTCATTGACTGGTCCACCCGAACACCCAAAACCCACTGTATCCACTGGTCCACCCGAACACCCAAAACCCTCTGTATCCACTGGTCCTAACATCACCATTTAAGTTATGAAAGAAGCCAAAGATCTGCAGATGCTGGAAATCAGAAACAAAAACTGAAATTGCTGGAAAAACTCAGCAGGTTTGGCCTCCTGTGTGGGGAGAAAGCAGAATTGATGTTTCAGGCCCAGTGACCCTTCATCAGATTGATTGAAATAGAGACGTGCCTGTCTGATTTTCACACTGAAGTACATCTGCCAGGTGTGTGCCCACTCACTCAACTTGTTGAAATCACCATGAGCGCTTCTTTCCTCTTCTCCCAGTTCACAGTCCCACCCAGTTTCGTGTTGTCAGACAACTTGGCAATGTTGTAACTGTGTGAACTGATGTTCACGGTACCCCACTAATCACCGCCCACCGCTAATCACCGCCCACCGCTAATCACCGCCCACCGCTAATCACCGCCCACCGCTAATCACCGCCCACCGC
>NC_057710.1:518577-536073 GCF_004010195.1 Chiloscyllium plagiosum
CCCACCCCGCTCCCGCTCGCTCACACAGGGCCCGGCCCGCCCACACTCGCTCAGCGCTTCACTTGCGTGTGTTTGTCTATGAGCATGGGAATTAGTGCGCCTGCCTTTTTACGAGGATGACACTAAGGGTCCGTACACATGCGCATGTCTTTGTCCTTGTAAACACGCACGTCCACGGCCCCGTCCACATCCCCACTCACGCACGTCCACACGCACGCCCATGTCCCCACGCACGCACGTCCACGTCCCCGTCCCCATGCACGCATGTCCCCGTTCCCGTCCACACACATGTCCCGTCTACGTCCCCGTCCACACGCACGCCCACGTCCCCCTCCCCACGCACGCACATCCCCGTCCCCGTCCACACGCACGCACCCGTCCACACGTATGTCCCCGTCCACACATGCGCACATCCTCCTCCTCATACACAAACACATTCTCACATATCAGTGCTCTGCTCTGCCCCCAGTGGAAGTAAATATTTCATTTGATACGAGGATAAGAACTAGTCACAGGATTCCAGGTGTACTCTAACTCATGGCCTGCCCAGTTTTGGCAGGCCCTTCCTATTTCTCTGCTCGATTCCCTTTGAAATAAAGGCCTTGGCTCAATTGATCTTCTCTATGACGAACCAGATTTGAATGCTAGCTTGTTATGTATCATGCACAAGGATTCTCTGTTCTGAGGCTTTCTGCAGACTTTCCCTAGTTAAATAATATTCATCTCTATCCTTCCTGCCAAAGTACAGAACTTATTCACAACTTACTTTCCTACCTACCTTTATCTCATCAACTAAACGTTTGCTTTCTTCATTCAAGTCACTTTGATACAGTGAACAATTGTAGTCCCAGCACAGGTCTCTCTGGCACACCACTCATAACATCTTGCCAAACTGCTAATAACCTATTTCGTCCTGTCTCCATTATCCCACCCCTCACACCGTGAGCTCACACACAGGCACAGCAATCAGACCTACACACTGCTCACAAACACATTTCATATCCACTCTCCGGCAACACTGCTTCAGTCAAGAGATTCACATGAAACAATCCCCTAGGCAACTCACACACAACCCCACTGAGATTAATGTTTATGGTTATCCATCACCCAACATTATTCAGGAAGAATCCATTTTAAAAAGACAGCATCCACAAGAAACATTCTAGGAAAGGAAACATTAGAAACAAAATTGGGTACATTTGACTGAAATTAAAAGCAGAAAATATTTAAGACGGAGAAAGCATGCTGTTTGAAGCATGCAGAGGTTGGGAATGGTAAAGATTGAACTGTACCTTTCTCAGTGCTGGGGTCTGCCGCATCATTATGCAAAGGATACAGAGAGACACCGTCAGATATTAACATGAACGCAGTCTGTTTCAGCTGCTGCCGACTGCCTGCAAATGGCTGCTGAGGCTCTCCACAAACAGAGAGCACAAATCCTGCCCGCAAACCAGGGAGGGAGGATGCACACTCCAAGAAACCAGGGGCCCAGCCTTTAGTCAAGCACCAAGTGTGCCTTGTACTTGCATAATAGGGCAGGCTGCTCACAGCATCGAGCTCCCCAGTCTCTGCAAACACCCTGTGATGAGATCAGTGCTGCTGCTGTCTTCCTCCCTCGCAGAGACAGCTGGGAAAAGCAGAATCCCACAGCTCACCACACTGATCTAATGCTTATCCTGGGAGATGTAGCAGCCTGAGCTGCTCCTCTGTCACTTAGCAACACTAGACATTTGACAGAGTGATAGGTTGTCTGCTCACCTCTGCCACTCCCCCCCCCCCCCCCCCATACAATGGGCAAGACTTGGGGGGAGGGGATTTCCATGTCACACTGTAATGCCCTCAGAGTATGGCATCCCATCTGTGCTGCAGCATTACAACCATATCAGGTAATAAACTCCACTACAGCACAGGGGGACCCATTCCGCAGGGGAAACTCAGTGAGCTTTCTCCCAGAACCTCACAAAGATTTGTTCCTTACAACTGTCCAATTATCTTTCAAAAGCCTTCATCAAATCCACCATCGTGGATCCTAATCACTCGTTGCAGAAAGAAGTTTCTCATTGTGTGACTGTTGGTTCCTTTGCCAGCTCAGCAAGACTACCTTCTCAAGGGCAACTCAGGGTTATTTTCCAGCAGACAGAGAGGTGTTTCAGCTGATCTTTGCCATGCCAGTTAGAAGCACTGAACAATCTACTCTCATTTTTCAAGTGATGGCCTGTCAATGTGTACACTCTAGTGTGTGAAGTGATACTTCCTAAATGTTGGCAGTTCCTAGCTCTCCTCCCTTCAGGCACCAACTTCCTGACATGCACCACACACTGGGTGACTAAATACTTCTTCAAAGCACCTCTAAACCACCTGCATTTTACTATAAACCTCTACCCCTTTGCCATAGGGAAACGTGTCTTCCCATTCACCCAAACTGTGCTCATCATAATTCTGTATACTTCAATCACATTTCCCCCAAGCAGAGCTCTGCTCCAAGGATTACATCCTGGTGAATCTCCCTCGCCTCCACATCCTATAGTGCAGTGACCAGAACTGCACACAATCATGGCCTAACTACTATCACACAGAGCTCCAACATGACCTCCTTGTGCTTACCATCCATGCCTCAATGAATAAGGCTAGTAGCCCATTGGTTTGCTTCACCCCTTTAACCATAGGTCATGTTATCTCCAAGAGGATCTATGGATAAGTAAACCAAGGCCCCTTTGTTGAGAAGACTCCATATTAATTGCTGGCCTAGCCAACAGGACCCATGTCCCATACATTTTTTTTTAAATTGTCTTAAATCTGTGTGCTCTAGTTTCTCAATCCTTCCACCAATGAAAACAGAGGCTTTCCTCTTTCAGGCCCTTAGTGATTTTGAACAATTCTATCAAATTTCCTCTTGACCTTCCTCAAAGAGAGTTCCACCCTCTCCAATTTGCCCTTGGGTCAATCCAGTTCACTGCCCTTTAATTTATGCTGAATCTTTACTGTCTTTATGCCAGGATCTAAACACGTCCGCGAACTTCACCTGGTATCTCCGTGCACTCTACTAACATACGTTCCTTTGAGTGTTAATGTGATCCTCCGTGGTATAATATGGACACATTCTGGGCAAGCCACCGTACAACTCCACAACAGAGGGAGACCACTCAGCCCTTTGAGTCTGCTCTGTCATTCAATGACATCATGGTTCACCTGAACATGAATATTAATCAGAAAAACCTAACACTGGCCCTTGATCCTTTTCTCTGGTTGGATAGGTTCATGAATAGGAAAGGTTTAGAGGGATGTGGGCCAAGTGGGACTGTTCTTGTTCGGGAACTGGGTTGGCGTGGACTTGTTGGAGTGAAGGGTCTGTTTCCGTGTTGTGTGTCTCTATGACCATAACCCACTGCTCGCTCCTTCCTTGTCACTTGGTCATTTCAGAAAAAGGGGTGATCTAGAACAACAACTGGAAGTAATTTCTGAAATCCAGAGGGTGGGACAGCTCTGGGATTCTCTCGGTAAAAACAATGACTGCAGATGCTGGAAACCAGATTCCGGATCAGTGGTGCTGGAAGGGCCTGATGAAGGGCTTTTGCTTGAAACGTCGATTTCAAAGCTCCTCAGATGCTGCCTGAACTGCTGTGTTCTTCCAGCACCACTGATCCAGAATCTGGGATTCTCTAGCCTACAGAACTTATATGCACGCTGATTTATTGACAGTTGTATCCCAGGAAATAAAGAGATGGCTGTGGTGCGTAACCACAGATGATCATGTTGAATGATGGAGCAGATGTGAGTACTCAAAACCAGCTGACATCAGCTGTTCCCGAAGTAACCTCCTTCAGTTGCTGCATTCCTCTTCGGACATTTTATTTTCACAAAATTACAATTTTACTTGATGAAAGAACTTTGGATACAATTCAGGCTGGGATACAGGGATTCTTAAAGTCTCAGTAAATATTTTACTTCTCTGTTAGAGTCATAGAGAGATACGGAAACAGACCCTTTGATCCGACTTGTCCATACCAGCCAGCTATCCTAAATTAATCTCGACCCCATTTACCACCATTCGGCCCATATCCCTCCAAACCCTTCCTATTCATATACCCATCCAAATGCCTCTTAAATGTTGCAATTGTACCAGCCTCCACCACTTCCTCTGGCAGCTCATTCCATACACATACCACCCTCTGTGTGAAAAAGTTGCCCCTTAGGCCTCTTTTATATTTTTCCCCTCTCACCCTAAACCTATGCCCTCGAGTTCTGGACTCCCCGACCCCAGGGAAGAGACTTTGTCTATTTATCCTATCTATGGCCCTCATAATTTTATAAACCTCTATAAGGTCACCCCTCAGCCCCCGATGCTCCAGAGAAAACAGCCCCATCCTGTTCAGCCTCTCCCTGTAGCTCAAATCCTCCAACCCTGGCAACATCCTTATAAATCTTTTCTGAACCCTTTCAAGTTTCTGCTGCATTGGTGTCCATTTCCCTAAACTGGCCTCATTCAAGGTGGGAAGGAGGCAGGAAACAAGTACAATCCAGCTAGCTTGTTACCCATTGTTGCAATGACATTAAAGAATTGATCATTAAAGAGATTTTAGCTGCATATTTAGAAAAGCTCAAGGTAATCAGGAAAGGTGAGCATGGTTTCGACAAAGGGAAATCATGTTTAATCAACTCACTTGCAGTTCTCTGGAGCAGTAACTGTGAATAAAGGGGAGCCTGCCGAGTTACTATTCCTGGAGATCCTGAAGGGATTGGATTAGGTGCCACATCACAAATTATTGTGGAAAATTAAAGCTTGGACTGTACTGGGATCACATTCGCATGGACACAGGATTGTTTTCTTTGACACAACCAAGCTGTGCATGAATGGGTCTTTGTTTGATGAGCAGGCTGGGCCGACTGGAGTGCCACAGGGCTCTACGCTGCACACTCCACTTGTTACAGGTGATGGCAGTGACTTGGGTGAGGGGAGAGAGGAGGAAGCAAGTTAGGATAAACATAGGATGAACGAGTGGTCAGAAATGTGGCAGCTGCAGCATGATATAGGAAAAGGTGAAGTTCACAGCAACAGGAAGCATGGACGAGTATTGCTTAAACAAAGAATGACTGCATGTTTCAAACACGCAGAGGCATTGAAATGTTCCAGCACACCACTCACAAGGTGACAGTATGCAGCAAGAGTACATCATCAACGTGGTTCATAGGATGCTATCCTCGGGATAGAGCAACTGAAATGGATATTATTCAAAGAGATCCCAGGCATTGGAGAGACCACATCCGAAATAGCCTTTCCCAGAAATGTGATTATTACCCGTTGGTTTTTCAGTAGGCCATTCAGTCCCTCGAGCCTCATCTGGTGCTCAATAAGACCATGGCTGACCTGCAGCCAAACTCCATATGTCCACCTTGAGCATATACGACACGACACCCTTGCTCAACAAAATCCTAAATTTTAAATCAAATTTAAATTTAACTGGGTTTAAACTTTTAACTGAATTTGCATTAAAACGTAGAACATTCCAGCACAGTACAGGCCCTTCGGCCCTCTATGTTGCACCAACCTGTGAAACTGTCTGAAGCCCATCGAACCCACACTATCCCATTCTCATCCATATGTCTATCCGATGGCCATTTAAATGCCCTTAAAATGTTGGGGAGTCTCCTACTGTTGCTGGCAGTGCATTCCACGCCCCGACTACTCTGTGAGTAAAGAAACTACCTCTGACATCTGTCCTATATTTATCACCCTTCAATTTAAGTTAAACACCATGCAACACCAGGTTATAGTCCAACAGGAAGCACTAGCTTTCAGAGCGCTGCTCCTTCACAACCACTTGGTGAAGGAGCACTGGCGTCTCCAAATCATGGTCCCCAATTCTCACAAGAACAGCCCCAGGTCCCTCAGCCTTTCCTCGTAAGACCTTCCCTCCAGACCAGGCAACATCCGAGTAAATCTCCTCTGAACTCTTTCCAAAGCTTCCACATCCTTCTTATAATGCAGTGACCAGAACTGTACACAATACTCCAAGTGTGGCCGTACCAGAGTTTTGTACAGCTGCAACATGACCTCATGGCTCCAAAACTCAATCCCTCTACCAATAAAAGCAAATACACTGTATGTCTTCTTCACAACACTATCAACCTGGGTGACAACTTTCAGAGATCTATGTACATTGACACTGAGATCTCTCTGCTCATCTACATTACCAAGCCCAGTACTCTGTATTCCTGTTGCTCCTTCCAAAGTGAATCACCTCACACATTTCTCCATTAAACTCCATTTGCCACCTCTCAGCCCAGCTCTGCAGCTTAACTATGTCCCTCTGTAACCTACAACATCCTTCGGTACTATCCACAACTGTACTGACCTTAGCGAAATCTGCAAGTTTACTAACCCATCCTTCTATGTCCTCATTCAGGTCATTTATAAAAATGATAAACAGCAGTAGTCCCAGAACAGATCCTTGCGGTACACCACCAGTAACTGAACTCCAGGATGAACATTTCCCATCAACCACCACCCTCTATCTTCTTTCAGCTAGCCAACTTCCGATCCAAACCACTAAATCACCCTCAATCCCATGCCTGTGTTTTCTGCAATAGCCTACCGTGGGGAACCTTACCAATTGCCTTGCTGAAATCCATATACACCACGTCACCCGCATTACCCTCATCCACCTGTTTGGTCACCTTCTCAAGGAACTCAAAGTTTGTAAGGCACGACCTACTCATGTTGACTATCCCTAATCAGATTATTCTTTTCTAGATGATTACAAACCCTATCTCTTATAACCTTTTCCAACACTTTACCAACAACTGAAGGAAGGCTCACTGGTCTTTAATTACCAGGGTTGTCTCTACTCCCCTTCTTGAACAGGGGAACCACATTTGCTATCCTCCAGCCTTTGGCCATGCTAAATTTCCCGTAGTGTTAGGTGAAAGGGTAAATGTAGGGGAGTGGGTCTGGGTGGGTTGCGCTTTGACGGGTCGGTGTAGACTTGTTGGGCCGAAAGGCCTGTTTCCACGCTGTAAGTAATCTAATCTACTCAATACCGTGTAGTCTAGTGGCCTGTATCTCAGTATTCTCCTCGACAACATTGTCTTTTACTAGTGTGAATACTGATGAAAAATATTCATTTAGCACTTCCCCATCTCCTCTAACTCCACACACAGTTTCTCACTACTGTCCTTAATTGGCCCTCATCTTACTCTAGTCATTCTTTTATTCCTTCAGGTTTTCCTTGATCCTACCTGCCAATGACTTTTCACATCCCCTCCTCTCTTTACTCTCTCTCTTTAGGTCTTTCCTGACTAACTTGCAACTCTCCAGTGCCCTAACTGAGCCTTCATGTCTCATCCTTACATAAGCCACCTTCTTCCTCTTGACAAGAGATTCAACTTCTTTAGTTAACCACAGGTCCCTCGCTCGACCACTCCCTCCCTGCCTGACAGGTACATACTTATCAAGGGCATGCAGTAGCTGTTCCTTGAATAAGCTCCACATTTCAATTGCGCCCATCCTATGCATTATAAATCTTGCCCAATCACATCATAATTGCCTTTCCCCCAGCTGTAACTCTTTATATGCGGTATATGCCTCTCTTTCTATCACTAAACATAACCGAATTGTGATTGGGAGATGCCGATGTTGGACTGGGGTGGACAAAGTTAAAAATCACACAACACCAGTTATAGTCCAACAGGTTTATTTGGAAGCGCTAGCTTTCGGAGCGACACTCCATCAGGTGATACCTGAGGAAGGAGTGTCGCTCTGAAAGCTAGTGCTTCCAATTAAACCTGTTGGACTATAACTGGTGTTGTGTGATTTTTAACTTTATAACCGAATTGTGGTCACTATCACCAAAATGCTCACCTACCTCCAAATCTAACACCTGACCAGGTTTGTTACCCAGTACCAAATCCAATGTGGCCTCGCCCCTTGTTGGCCTGTCTACATACTGGGTCAGGAAACCCTCCTGCACACACTGGACAAAACCTGACCTATCTCTAGTACTCATACTATAGTGTTCCCAGTCAATATTTGGAAAGTTAAAGCCCCCCGTAACAACTACCCTGCCTCTCTCACTCCTATCCAGAATCATCTTTGCTATCCTTTCCTCTACACCTCTGGAACTGTTCGGAGGCCTATAGAAAACTCCCAACAGGGTGACCTGTTCTTTCCTATTTCTAACCCCAGCCCATACTACCTCGGTCGACAAGTCCTCAAATGTCCTATCTGCCACCGTAATACTGTCCTTGACTAACAATGCTACACCTCCCCCTCTTTTACCATCTTCTCTGTTCTTACTGAAACATCTAAATCCTGGACCCTGCAACAACCATTCCTGTTCATGCTCGAACCATGTCTCTGAAATGGCCACAACATCGAAGTCCCAGGTACCAACCCATGCTGAAGGTCACCCACCTTATTCCGGACGCTCCTGGCGTTGAAGTACACACTCTTCAAACCAACTTCTTCCTTGCCGGTGCCCTTTTGTGACCTTGAAGCCATATTTCTGACCTTACTACTCTCAACCTCCTGTATAATGGAACTACAATTTCAGCTCCAATCTCCCTGTTGAATTAGTTTAAACTATCATTTGATGAAGAGAGGTCTGTATTTCCACTACTCTCCTCAATGATCTGGCCCTAACTCTTTGTACAGTTCTGGTCACCCCATTATAGGAAAGGTGTGGAAGCTCTGGAAAGGGTTCAGAGGAGATTTACCAGGATGTTGCCTGGTATGGAGAATAGGTCTCATGAGGAAAAGCTGAAGGGTCTTAAGGCTGTTTTCGTGCGAGAGAAGAAGGTTGAGAGGTGACTTAATAGAGACATAAAAGATAATCAGAGGGTTAGAGGGTGGACAGTGAGAGCCTTTTTCCTCAGATGGCGATGGCGAGCACAAGGGGACATAGCTTTAAATTGAGGGGTGATAGATATAGGACAGATACCAGAGGTACGTTCTTTACTCAGAATAGTAGGACGTGGAATACACTGCCTGAAACAGTAGTAGAGATGGAAATGTGTTGCTGGAAAAGCGCAGCAGGTCAGGCAGCATCTAGGGAACAGGAGAATCGACGTTTCGGGCATTAGCCCTTCTTCAGGAAGGGCATTAGCCATCGAGGGCCGAAGGGCCGGTACTGTGCTGTTATGTTCTATGTCCAGTGTTAACCACTGAGCCACCGTGCCGCCCAGAGTGATATTGACTTTTTATGCCATTATTTAAATAATTAATGAGTATTGTGAATAATTGAGGCACCAACATAGATCCCTACGGGACACTTTGGAATAGTGTGTGCAATCCTGGTCTCCTTCCTACTGAAACACAGTCGTAGACTCACCAAGTTTGACTTAAATTTAAATGGTTATTGGATAGGCGTATGGACGAGAATGGAATAGAGTAGGTTAGATGGGCATCAGAAGGAAGGATATTGTGAAACTTGAAAGGGTTCAGAAAAGATTTACAAGGATGTTGCCAGGGTTGGAGGATTTGAGTTACAGGGAGAGGCTGAACAGGCTGGGATGGCTTTCTCTGGAGCATCGGAAGCTGAGGGGTGACTTTATAGAGGTTTATAAAATCACGAGAATAAACAGACAAGGTCTTTTCCCTGGGGTCGGGGAGTCCAGAATTAGAGGGCATAGGTTTAGGGTGAGAGGGGAAAGATATAGAGTCCTAAGGGGCAACTTATTTCATGCAGAGGGTGGTACGTGTATGGAACGAGCTGTCACAGGAAGTGGTGGAGGCTGGTACTATCCCAACATTTAAGAGGCATTTGGATGGGTATATGAATAGGAAGTGTTTGGAGGGATATGGGCCTGGTGCTGGCAGGTGGGACTAGATTGGGTTGGGATATCGGATTGGCATGGATGGGTTGGACTGTAGGGTCTGCTTCTGTGCTGTACATCTCTGTGACTTTATGACACCATTAGTCACACCCTATCAATTAGAGTACTTACCCATTACTCCAAATCTCTGTTTCTTGCCACTCAACCAATTTCTTATCTATGTCAGTAATTTGCCCTCAATTCTGTCAGCTTCCACCTTAGCTCACAGTCTCTTGTGTCAGACTTTATCAAAATCCTCCTGGAAGTCCATATGAACCACATTCATCAACTTAGCTCTGTCCATCACCTTTGTCACCTCTTTTAAAAACTTGAATTTTGTCAGGCGTGACCGACCCTTCATGAAGGTGTGCTGATTTTCCCTGCTTAATTGAATTTTCATCATGTGATCAATTCTCCTATGTATTTGTCCCATTCTGTGGAACCTGTTATGTTATTTCTGGTTTTATATGCCCTTCCTTTTAATTTGATGCTGTCGCTTACCTCCTTGTATGTTTTCTATCGACAGGTGGAGCTTTTCATTCTCATGGGGACAAACTGCTTCTGAGTGGCAATAGGTGTTTCTTTGAAACTCTCCACGTTCCTCAGTTTTCCTACCGATTAACAGAGCTTCCCAGTTTACTGCGGACAATCTCCGGTTCACCCCGTTCAAGTCTGTCTTACTTCAATCCAAAATTCTAGCGTCCGATCTTTGCTTAGCTTTAAAAAACACTATGTGAAACTCGATCATGATATGATCACTATTTCTCAGTCACTAATTAAAGCAGGCTCACTAGTCATTACTCGATTGAACATTGCTTGCCCCCTTGTCACATGCCAAGGAAACTATCTTGGATGTATTCTAGAAATTCACAACTTTTCTGACAGGTGTTTATTTGTCTTTCCCAGTCTACGTTAAGATTAATATCCCCCATTAATACTACCTTACTTTTGCTAATTAATTGCCTAATTTCAGCATTTATACAATTGAGCACTTGAGAGCT
Organism: Chiloscyllium plagiosum; assembly: GCF_004010195.1. Taxonomy (NCBI): domain Eukaryota; kingdom Metazoa; phylum Chordata; class Chondrichthyes; order Orectolobiformes; family Hemiscylliidae; genus Chiloscyllium; species Chiloscyllium plagiosum. Next base: position 529,389 of record NC_057710.1, read on the forward strand.
GCTCCAACATGGTCGATATGTGACACCTTTTGTGGTTTTAGTTCCATCCATCAGGTTTCCACTGGGTGCTTTCCCCTAATTGCACCCTCCCTCACTGTGGAAGTGATTTGGTTTCTATTCAGTGTTGCTACTCCACCCCCTCTGACATTCTCTCTCTGCCTCCTGTATGAAGCCAATGTGACTTTATTTGAGCAGCACTGAACGATGTCATTCCCCTTCCAGCTGCAGTCGATTCCCTGATCAATACAGTGACACCTCCTCCTCCTTTACTTCCTCCTCTGTCTCTCCTGAAAACCCGACATTTGGGAATTTGAGCTGCCAATCCTGCCCCTGGGAAACCAGCCCAGCCAATCTGGTCACCCTTCAGAGCTAAATCGCTCCATTCCAGGCAAATCCTGTTGAATAGGGGAGGGGATGGCCCAGCCCAGTGGTATTATTGCTGTTAATGTTCTAGAGACCTGGGTTCAAATCCTGTCACGGTAATTGTGGAATTTAAGTTCAATATAAATCCGGAATCAAGAGATTAACAATGACCATGAATCCATTGTTGAAAACCAATCTGGTTCACTAACGTCCTTTAGGGAAGGAAGCAGCCATCCTTACCTAGTCTGGCCTACACCTGACTCCAGACCTACAGCGGTGAGACTGACTTGCTTTTCTGTATCTGGGCAATTAGGGGTGGGCAATAAATGCTGCCGAGCCATCCAATAAATTGAAAGAATCTCCTCTGCATCCCTCCCAGTGCTATCAGACCTAACAGTCCAGCAACTAGAATTGCACTCAAGTCCAGCTCTGGCCTAACTAACATCAGATACATCTCCATCATAATTTCCTTGCTCTTGCATTCAATGCCTTGACTGAGAAAGGCAACAATCCCCTATGGTTTCTTATCTACTTGTCCTGCTGCCTTCTCGGATCTATGGGCACGCTCACCAAGGCCCCTCTGATCCTCTTGCCTTGTTCGTCCATCCAAGATGCATCTTTTCAGATTGCATTCCATTCACCATCTGAGCAGCGTGCTGTTTCAGGCTTCCTTCCTCACTACTGACCATACCATCAATCTTTGTATCATGTGTGACCTTACTAGCCATACCTCCTCCATTCATGTCTACACCATCAATGTACACAAACAGCAAGGGACAGAGCTGTGGTACACCACTGGACTCAGGGCTTTTAGTCACTGTTCCCCTTCTGTTTGCTGCCATTAAGCCCATTTTTAATCCAAATTGCCTCACTGTCCAGATCCCATGGGCTTGTAGCTTCTTAATGAATCGGCCAAAACTTTGCTAAAGTCCATGTTAACTACATCAACTCTCTGACTGCCACATCTATTCACCTCCTGGAATAATTCAATCATATATGTTTGAAATGATTTCTCCTGCTAAAGCCTATGCTGACTACCCATGTCTCTTCAACTGGAGATTAATACCTTTATTTCTGGTCCATCTTTGTCATAGAATCATACAGTATGGAAACAGACCTTCGGTCCACACAACCATGTTCCCATACTAAACTCTTCCCACACTTAACTCTCCCCACCTGCCTATGTTTGGCCCATATCCTTCCTATTCACGTACTTAAATGTCGTAACTGGACCCGCATCCACCACTTCCTCTGGAAGGTCATCCCACATGCCAACCACTTTTAATAAAAAACATTGCCATGTCCTTTTTAAATCTTTCTCCTCCCACCTTCAAAATATGCTCCCTAGTTTTGAACTACACTAATTAGTAAAGTTAGATCACATAGAATTCAGGGAGGGATAGCTAACTGGATACAAAATTGGCTTAACGTTAGGAGACAGAGGGTGATGGTGGAGGATTGTTTTTCAGACTGGAGGCCTGTGAACCAGGATCAGTACTGGGTTCAGTTTTGTTCGTCATTTATATATAATTTGAATGAGAATTTGGGAGGCCCGATTCGTATATTTGCAGATGACACCAGAATTGGACAGTGAAGATGGTTATCTCAGAGTACAAAGAGATCTTCATCAACTGGGCCAATGTACTGAGGAGTGGCTGATACAGTTTAATTTGAATAAATGCAAATTAATAATAGGTTCGAAGGTAGTGTTGCAGAACAGACAGACAGAGATTCAAGAACATAATTCTTTTGGATGTAGGTTTGCTCGCTGAGCTGGAAGGATCATTTCTAGACGTTTCGTCACCCTACTAGGTAACATCTTCAGTGGGCCTCAGGTGAAGTAATGCTGACAATTCCTGCTTTCTATTTACATGTTTGGGTTTCTTTGGGTTGGTGATGTCATTTCCTGTAAAGTCACTTCCTGTTCCTTTTCTCAGGGGGTGGTAGATGGGGTCTAACTCGATGTGTTTGTTGATAGAAGTTTTGTTTGTTGTCTGTATGGGGTCTTTCAAGTTCATTAGCTGCTGTTTTAGTGTGTGGTGGGTTTGTGGGCTATGGTTTGTGGCATCATGGCAGACCACAAACTCACCAACACACTAAAACATAATTCTTTAAAATTTGTATCCCAGGTAGAACAGGTTGATTAAGGTGGTGTTGTAGTATTGAGTATAGGAGCTGGGATGTCATGTTGAAGTTGTCCTTATCCTTAAGGACCTTACCTCTTACTGAATTACGGTTATTATCACCAAAACACTCCCCCCACTGCCACACCCACTATCCTGACTTTGTTCCCTGAGATTAGATCCAGCACTGCTTCCTCCTTTGTTATGCATTGGCATAACCACCTCTCCAGGACAATTTCAAGAACTCTATCCCTCTAAGCCTTTCATACTTTATCTGCCCGAGTTAATATTTGGGGAAGTTAAATCCCCCACTACTATTGTTACACTGTTAAGATTTGCCTGCATACATTCAGTCTAAAGCTGTGCAGGTTAGGTGGATTGGCCATACTAAACTGTCTGTCTTACTCAGAGATGTTTAAGTCAGCTATGGGAAATTCAGGGTTCCGGGGACAGGGTGGGGGTTTGGGTGGACGTCCTTCGCAGGGTCAGTACAGCCTGATGGGTAGATTGGCTTCTTTCTGCACTGTGGAGATTCTGTGATTCTCCTCTACACATGACCTTTTATTTCTCCAACTGCTTGGCAATCTCTCATACACATCAGCAAACTGATTCGCTCCCCGCCCCACCCTTGTTGTTTCTAATTTCTACCCACATGGTCCCGTTTGAGGAAGTTATCAACCCTCCTTGCTGCAGGAATTGATACCTTTGGCCAATAAGGTGTCACCATCGCCCCCATCTCACCTAAACATTGTATAACCAAGAATGGTGAGCTGCCAGTCCCATCCATCCTTTAACTATGTCTCTGTGACAGCAATGATATCACATACCTATAAATTATTCAGCACTCTCAATGCCTCGACCTTACTTGTAAGACTCCTTACATTTAATTAAAGGCCATTCAGCATGGCCATGCTCCATTGTGCCTTAACGTGACAATATTTGCACTGCCTTCTGGACTGGTTTGGGTCTTCTTCAGTACTTGTCTGTGCATCACCCCCTATTCTACTGCCATTCTACAGGTGACTCCCTCCATCTACACTGTTCTTCAATCACAGGGATATTGCACTCTGTCGTGAACAAATGCATCTCTCACTCTTTCTGCATTGTCTTCAGATTACAGGGTTACTGTGGGCTGCCATGAACATAGATCTTTCTCTCTCTCCAGACTATCCCTAAATCACAGGGATGCTAGGAGTTCAGCTAAAGGAAGACTTTTCCCTCCCCATATATTGGCCCTGAAACACAGGGACAGTCGGCTGCAGTGAACACAGATGTTGTCACTCCAGCTATTTGCAAAAGTTCAACATTGCCCCATTTACACAATGCCTGTCACAGACTGTTGAGATTTCATGCATAGCCAGTCAGGCACACAAGCTTCCGACTGGATGGCAAGTATGACAGAAGCGTGATGGCATGGTCATGCAAGCAGCCAATTATAACACACACTGATGCAAGCTTCAAAAAGAAACCTTACCGTGGACAACCTTGAAGTCCTGTCATATTACCATTCTCGGTCACTGACATTTCTTGGCCTGTGTTTGAATGGAGCTGCTTCTGTAGTATGTTGCTTAGGGTCATAGCAGTGTGCAGCACGGAAACAGACCCTTCCGTCCAATTTGTCTATGCTGACCAGGTATTCTAAATTAACCGAGTCCTATTGGACACCATTTGGCCCATATCCCTCTAAACCCTTCCTTTTCATATACCCATCCAGATGCCTCTTAAATGTTGCAATTGTACCAGCCTCTACCACATCCTCTGGCAGCTCATTCCATACACGTACCACCCTCTGCGTGAAAAAGTTACCCCTTAGGTCCCTTTTAAATTTCTCCCTTCTCACCTTAAACCTATACCCTCTAGTTTGGACTCCTCGACCCTTGGGAAAATATTTTGGTTATTCACCTCTATCCATGCCCCTCACAATTTTATAAATCTCTGACACTCCAGGGAAAACAGCACCAGCCTATTCAGCCTCTTGTTTAGCATGTAGACAGACCTTTTAGTCCAACCAATCCAAATATAACCCAAACTAATCTAGTCCCACCTGCCTGCTCCTGGCCCATATCCCTCCAAACCTTCCTATTCATGCACTTAGTTAAGTGCCTTTTTAACATTGTACCTGTGCCCACACCAACCACTTCCTCAGCAAATTCATTTCAAATGCAAACCACCATGTTTGTGCAAAATTTGCCTTTTGATGTCTTTTTAAATTTCTCTCCTCTCAGGTCTGCGTGACCTCTAACCAGCCTGTGCTCAGACCCCGTGACCTCTAACCTGCCAAGGCTCAGGGGCAGTTGTTATAAAGATGATTATTTATTTATTACTGCTTAGAGAACTCGGGTTTTGAAGGAATGCAGAAAAAGGAATTTATTTCAAGTTTTGTAGATAAACCTGGAATTCTAAATGGGATCTTTGCAAGTTCACTTTACACACTGAAGATTATTTTTAAATAAGAGATGGAAACAGCTTGTTCTCCAGTTGTCCTCGCTGGGGCTTTCCGAATAGTGATTGGCTTGAAGAGGTCACGTTTGTTTTCACAGTTTCATTTGGAGAAGACTAGTTAGGACAAGCTGAGCTGGAAGACAGCCTGTTCACTGTTCCCCTGATCTCCCCCATGCTCAGTCCTGACCTCAAATCAGTCTGCTCAATCCTGGAGACCTCTGACCTCTGATCTTGTGCCCAGTACCCAGGACCTCTACACCCCCCTAGTGGATCCTCCAGTACATTACAGCCTCTAAGTAACTTCCAACGGGAGGCAGTTCTATTAACCCAGACACCTGGAGAACATGTTGATTATCTTGGTTGAAATCCCACTATGGCAGATAATGGAATTTAATTTAAATTTTAAAAATTCCTAAAATTAGAAGTTTAATGCTGATCTTGAAACCACTGTCAACTGCTGGAAAGACCCATCTGGTTCACTAATGTTCTTCAGGGAAGGAAATCTGCCATTGTCACCTGGTCTGGCCGACAAGTGACTCTAGACCCACAGCAATCCCTGGCCAAAAAGGATGAACAATAATGTTAGCGCTGCCAGCAACACCCACATCCCGACAATGAATCAAGAATCTCATAGCGTGCTATATCCTGGACCTGTAGACACACACAGTGGTAATGTCATTGGAATAGTGAGCCCCAGGCTTCAGTCATATGGGTTTGAACCCCCACCGTGGCAGACTGTCAGATTTCAATTAAATATTAGAAACCCGGAATAAAAAGATGGCCTAATGGCAGCCAGGTAACCACTGCTGGATTTGGTTTACTAAATCTCTTTAGGGAAGGAATCCTGCCATCCTTACCTGGTCAGGACAGCAAAACTCCAAACCCACAGCCATATGTCTGACTCTCCATTGTTATTGGGGCAATCAGGGTTGAGAAATAAATACTGGCCCACTCAATGATGACCACGTCCCAGGAATGCATTTTTATAAACTCCCAAGGGAAGGGCACTCCCCCTTCCCTGTATATTACACAATCTGTGGATGACCCAAGCTCTGCACTCACATCCCCATACATACTCTGACTGGACTCCCAGCTGACTACTATTCCACTGGGCTCACAAGCTTACTAGACAAATGGGACCCTGCGCACTCTGCTTTCAGTAGATTCCCCTTGATCAATTCTCAGTGTGTCAATCCATGCACTGCACTCTCCTGCAATGCATTCCCATTGGACCCAGGCTCTACATCTGGAATGGTACTCCTTTCACTTCACTCAAAGCAAACTCCCCAAGAACTGCATCACTGTCAGGCAGGGAGGAAGATATAGAACGTGTGAGCTGTGGTTTACAAAGGAAGTGGAATCCCTGGTCAAGAAGAAGCAGAAGGCTTATGTTAGGACAAAATGTGAAACCTCAGTTAGGGTGCTTGAGGGTTACAAGGAAGTCAGGAAAGACCAAAAAAGAGAGCTCAGAAGAGCCAGGAGGAGACATGGGAGGTTGTTGGCGGATAGGATCAGGGTTAACCCTAAGGCTTTCTGTAGGTATGTCAGGAATAAAAGAATGACGAGTGTTAAATTAGGGCCAATCAAGGGAAGTTATGTGTGGAGTCAGAGGAGATAGGGGAAGCACTAAATAAATATTTTTCGACAGTGTTCACTATAGAAAATGAAAATGTTGGCGAGGAAGATACAGAGATACTTGCATCTAGACTAGAAGAGATTGAGGTTCACAAGGAAGAGGTATTAGAAATACTGCAGAG
>NC_057710.1:537143-538914 GCF_004010195.1 Chiloscyllium plagiosum
GGTATGGAATGCTTTGCCTGCAACGGTAGTAGATTCGCCAAGTTTAAGTGCATTTAAGTCGTCATTGGACAAGCATATGGACGTATATGGAATAGTGTAGGTTAGATGGGCTTCAGATTGGTGTGAAGGGCGGCGCAACATCGAGGGCCAAAGGGCCTGTACTGTGCTGGAATGTTCTATGTTAGTCCCCAACTGTATTAGATTCGAGTGTGCTCCATTCCATTTCCCTTTGCCTGTGAAACACAGCAGATCCCAGACCTCCTCATTCCCAGTTCATACCTATGGATCCACAATATTTCCAGTGGATCCCATTTGTCTCTTCATTCCTGGTGAGTCTCTAGTATTTTTCAGTGATTCTTTCTACATCCCCAAAGCTCAATCCCTCACAGTACTACCTTTCCAATGGGTCCCCACACTCTGATATGCATCTTTCCCAGGGACAACACTGACAATGACTCTGGTTACACCCTCACACCCTCACAGAGACTGTGATAGCCATCTGCAGCTGGGACTATACACATACAAACACACACTCTCAGAGTGACTGGGAAAGCCATGCTTCATGAAGCTGATCCTGGTGAAAATGGGAAATGGAAACCATATTTTGTCATACTAACAGAGATTTACTGAGGATAGGTTGGCAAATGGGAGAAGTAATGAACATGCGCAAGAAAATGCTCATGCCATACAGATACAACGAGGAAGACAGACAGAGACCAACATGCGCCACCTTTTTAGGCTTTGTTCCACGCTGCATTAAAGTGAAAGGTTCAAAGACAGATTAATACCACTGCGGTCACAAAATTACTGTGTCTCATTTTTAAAAATTCATTCATGGGACGTGGACACGGCTGATTGGGACAGCAGGTAGCTGCCATCCCTCGTTGTTCTTGTCAGCTGCTTTCTTGAACCAGCACAATCCATTTGGTGTAGGTGCAACTACAGTGCACTGAGAAGCTGTACTCATCAGCGTTCAGGGTAACAAGGAGAATGGAAGGCTGTCTACTCAACTGTGAATGCAGTCACCACAGGGAGGGGTGGGTTGTGCACACCATATTACACCACGGCCAGTTGGATACAGAACACAAGAGTATGGGGATGAGAGCCATTCATGGGAAATGATTGCAAAGGTCCCAAGGTTTGTAAGTCAAATGTGAAGTTACTTGACCTTTAGAGAGATAGAAAGGAGATGGAAAAGGAGGAAGGGTCTCCCTGATAATAGAGAATGGAATAGAGGTAGTCTGGGAAGACCAAGCGGGAACATCAGTTTGGATTGCACCAAGAAACAGCCAGTGGAAAAAACCGTGAGGCACCCCGAAATCTGTGAAACCGAGAAGGTTAACAGGTGATTAATCTTCAAGACAATCAGGGCAACAGACAGGGCAAAGAGACAGAGAACCTACATTCAAATATAAACAAACCAGTAAATGCTGGAAAAACACAGCAGTTCAGAGAAACTGGTAGGTTACCTGAAGATCAGATTAGTTATCAATCTGAAATCACAGAGACTTGACAATAACTGACCTGCAGTGTACTGCTATTTTCCAACTAATGAGAACATTCCAGCAGGATTTGATTCAGAGTTTTCGATCGTGCTGAGGGTGAACAGCACCCGTAAACATTCCAACCAGAAGAGACAGCAGAAAGAGAGATGGAGAGTTCAGTGCTCCCTGCACAAACAGCACCTTACCATTCAGCTGCAGTTAGTTCACACCCTCAGGCTGAGGCAGAGATGGTTAGTAAGGGGTGGGGGTAGGGGGGAGCTGGGAGT
>NC_057710.1:539127-552704 GCF_004010195.1 Chiloscyllium plagiosum
GAAGGCAGGCACTAGGGGAGGGGGTGGTGGGGTTTAGCGGGAGGTGGCAGGTGGGGGGTTAGTGAGTGAGATAGCAGGGATCAGGAGTGAGAGCAAACTTCAGGAGGTTAACTGCTTGTGTATTTTACACCTGTCATACTATGCGCAGGAATTCTGAAGATAAAAAACATTAACTATCTGAACCACAGAGGACCAGGTCTGTCCTGATCTATGTCACTGCTAAACATACAGAGTTGCCTTCAGTATCAGATCGCGACAGGATGCTCTGTATTCCGAGTGGTCCAAACTGGGAGCTGGACAGTGGTGTCTTTGAAAGGCATTGCGTACTCACCACAGAATGAACAGTATCACTCACCGTCTTGCTGGTTTTCGGGGTCTCTGTCATTTCTGTAAAAGAGGAACAGAGAACACTAACTGGGGTTGATGCACCCCTCAGAAAGAATGAGGTTCCAACCTGACAGTGGTATTTGCCTTGAACAGTTCAAATGAGCTCGATCCAAACTGACCCAAGGTTTCTATTTTATACAATTGCAACATGGGATTACATTCAGTTCGGCATCTATTTCCCAGCTCCCTATACCAACCCTCAACCCCACTCCCTCTGATAGCTCAGAACAGTGACCTCAGCGTAAACCCACAAATAATACTGGAGAGCCTCACCAGCTCGGTCAATGTCTGTGGGGAGGAACATTGACAGCAAATTGCAGGAAGAAAACTCGGTTTAAACCATGGTCAGTCTCTCAGACAGGCTACCCTCCCCCACCCACCATCAGATACTGTTGGGGAAGAGATGGCCTCTCAGAGGAAAGTGACCATGACCAAGTTAATGGCACCATGGTTGGCTCTGCTGCACAAAGGGAGAGGAGCTTCGGGCACTGGACTTGAAAGGGAACAACAGAGCAGTCTCTGGCAGGAAATGAGACTCCTGAATGGTATGTTGCTTCCCTGATGGGCCAAGGTCAGAGATGTCTCAGAGTGGCTGCAAGACATTCTGGAAGGGGAAAAGGGGAAACAGCCAGCAGTCATGGTACATACCAGCGACATGCCATTTCACCTGCTATCTCTTTTAGGACCCTGGGATACATTCCATCAGTTTTTAGATCAGAGTGGTGCTGGAAACGCACAGCAGGTCAGGCAGCATCGAGGAGCAGGAGGATCAATGTTTCAGGCAAAAGCCCCCTCTTCGGATGCTGTCTGACCTGCAGTGCTTTCCCAGCACCACACTGATCTAAACTCTGGTTCAGATGCTGGCATTTGCAGTCCTCTCTGCATTGGGGAGACTGGGCGCCTCCTAGTAGAGCACTTTAGGGAACATCTCTGGGACACCCGCACCAATCAACCACACCGCCCCGTGGCCCAACATTTCAACTCCCCCTCCCACTCTGCCGAGGACATGCAGGTCCTGGGCCTCCTTCACCGCCGCTCCCTCACCACCAGACGCCTGGAGGAAGAACGCCTCATCTTCCGCCTCGGAACACTTCAACCCCAGGGCATCAATGTGGACTTCAACCGTTTCCTCATTTGCCCTTCCCCCACCTCGCCCCAATTCCAAACTTCCAGTTCCCCTCCCATTTATCTCTCCACCCCGGAGGCTCCCAGCCTAATTCTTGATGAAGGACTTTTGCCCAAAACCTCGATTTTCCTGCTCCTCGGATGCTGCCTGACCTGCTGTGCTTTTCCAGCAACACTCTAATCTAGACTCTGATTTTCAGCAACTGCAATCCTCACTTTTGCCTCGGGCCAGGAGACTTGTCCAGCTTTCATCCCATTAGCATACCTAACACTATCTCTTTACTGATAATGATCCTTTCTAGGTCCTCACTTGCCATAACCTCCTTGTCATCAATTACTGACATGTTATTAGTGTTATCCACTGTGAAGACCAACACAAAATATCTGTGCAATGCTTTGGCTATTTCTCATTCCCCATTAATAAATCCCCCTTCTCATCCTCAAAAGAACAAATGTTCACCTTAGCCACTCTTTCTCATAGAATCTCTACAGTGTGGAAACAGGCCATTCTCATTTCATAGATCAGTACAAACCCTTGCTACCTGCTTTCACATTCTGAGCGAGTTTATTCACATAATTCACATACTTTTCTTCATAGATGTTTTTCGTGGATTTCTGTTGACCTTCAAAAATCCTCGAGGTTCCCACTAATCTTTGCCACTTTGTATGATTCACTTTCAATTTGAACCCCTCCTTTATTTCCTTAGACACCCATGGCAGATTACCCCTTTTCTTAAAGCCCTTCCTTTTCACCGGAATATACTTTTGCTAAGCACAGTGAAAAATTGCTTTAAAGGTCCTCCACTGATCCTCAATTGTCCCACTGGATAGTCTTTGCTACTGGTCCACCTTAATCAACTCCTCCCTCATCCCACTGAAGTCTCCTTTGTTTCTGCACAAGATACTGGTATCTGATTTTACTTTCTCACCACCCCACCAACCTGTATATTAAATACAACCATATTGTGATCGCTCCTCCCAAGAGGATCCCGAACCAAAGATCATCATTTATTCCTGTCTCATTACACAGGACCAAATCTAGGGTAGCTTGCTCCCTCCTAGGTTCCATTACATACCGTTCACGAAAACTACCACAGATACATTCTATGGCCTCCTCCTCAAGGATGCTTTGACTGAGCTGGTTTGACCAATGTGTACATTAAAATCCCCCATGATAACTGCTGTACCATTTCTATATGCATCAGTTATTTCCTTGTTTACTGACTGCCTCACTATGATGTTATTACATGGTGGCCTAAAGACTACGCTGATCAGTGACTTTTCCTGTTACTATTTCTAATTTCCAACCACATGAATTCAACCTTTTTCTCCAGAGAACCGATATAATCTCTCACTATCGCCACTATGGTCTGAGCAATGATAGCACAGAGCTTGAGTGTCCATTCTAGGGGAGGGCCCATTTCAATATCATTACACAGGATTGGAAGCAGCTACTCGCAGGTCAGTGTACATTTGGGAAGGGAGAGCCTTTTACAAGTATTATGGTAAGGATTCAGGGCCAGTGTGTTCCTGAGAGTGAAGGGCAAGGGCAGCAAGTCCAGGGAGCCCTGAATATCAAATATAAACCAGAAAAACTGTAGATTCTGTAAATAAGAAACCAAAGTTGCTGGAAAAGCTCAGGGTTGGCAGCATCTGTGATAGAAACAAGAGTTAATGTTTCAGGTCTGGTGACCCTTGCTCAGACCCGATGGTAGCTTGGAAAAAGTCAGTTTTCATGCGGAAGATGGGGTGGGGGCGGCGGGGGGTGGTGTGCTGAAGCAGCAGACAACTGGAAGCTCAAGGTCATTCTTGCAGGTAGAGTGTGGGTGCTCTACACAGCACTTCAGGATTCTGGGTAATCCAAGATGGAGGACAGGAAACAATTGTGGCTGTAAGAGCTGCTCCTTTTTGGAGGCATTTTAGGTGTTGGAGGTCATTTCCTTGAATTCCAGGAGCAATAATTACTGTTTTACAAGCTGTTGGATTAGAACAACGGCACTTTAAAAAGGGAGGAGAGACACAAAGGCAGGGAACCACGTGGTCAGTCTGAGACAGAGAGAGAAAGAAACCGATGCTGCTGTCTGACCCTGCAGTGAATCAGCATAACTAAGCCTTTGTTGTTTGAGTTCAAGTATTTCTGGACTTCAGAGTGCACCTAAAACAAAAATTAACAAACAGTGAAATTCACAGCTGACCTTGGAGGAACCTGTGTGGGAGAGGTCACAGCACAGGAACGGAAAAGTGCATTGTTTTTAAGTTTACCTTGCTATCTTTTTGTTAATAGTAAGTAGAGTAGGTTCTTTTTGGTTATATGTTTTATTGAGATCAGTCTCCTGATTAAAATTAAAAAAAAACATAAGTTTGTCTGAAACAGTGGTTTTGAGAGCACTGTGCTATTTTCTGTAGATTGTAAAGGTGGAAAGATGCCCTTTAACAGAGTCATGTGCTCTTGATTAGGGATGGAGTAGCAGTTAGAGGCAACGAGGAATTTACAGGAGCTAGGGGCTGTGATGGACGGCAGTTATAGGAAGGGAGAAAAGCCACAGATACAGTCAGGCAGATGGGTTACTGCCAGGAAAAGTAGGAGAGAAGGGGTAGGTAGTGCAGGAGTCTCCTGTGGATATCCCCATCTCAAATGAGTATCCCATTTTGGTAAATGTAGGGGTTCATAGACTTTCAGGGGAACGTAGCACAAACAGCCAGGTTCTAATGTTACAAGGGGCATGTCAGGCTCCAAGCGATCGATTGTGATAGGGGACTCTCTAGTCAGAGGCACAGGCAGACGTTTCTGCAGCTGACAACAAGAAATCAGAATGGTGTGTTACCTCCCTGGTGCCAGGATCAAGGATGTCCCAGAGAGGGTGTAGAACGTTCTCAAGGGGGAGGGGGACCAGCATCGGGTCATTGCACACATTGGAACCAACAACATAACAAAGGAAAAGGATAAGATTCTGAAGGGAGAATATAGGAGATTCGGCAGGGAGTCGGCAGGGAGTCGGCAGGTAATTGAAAAGGATAAGATTCTGAAGGGAGAATATAGGAGATTCGGCAGGTATTTGAAAAGGCTTTCCTCAAGGGTAGTGATATCTGGATTACTCCCAGTGTTACGAGCTAGTGAGGGTAAGAATAGGAGGATAGGGCAGGTGAATGTGTGGCTGAGGAGCTGGTGCAGGGGAAAACTGTTCACATTTCTGGATCATTGGAATCTCTTTTGAGGTCGAAGTGACCTGTATGAGGAGGACAGATTGCACCTGAATTAGAAGGGGACTAATATACTGGCAGGGAGATTTGCTAGAGCTGCTCAGGAGGATTTAAACTAGTAAGATGAGGGGATGGGACTTAGGGAAATAGTAAAGGAAGAGATCAATCTGAGACTAGTACAGCTGGGAAAAGGAGCAAGTCAAACCGTCAGGGCAGGCAGGAACAAAGCAGAGAATGAGGTAAATTAAACTGTATTTCAATGCAAGGGCCTAACAGGGAAGGCTAATGAACGCAGGGCATGGTTAGGAACATGGGACTGGGATATCATAGCAATTATAGAAACATGGTTCAGGGATGGGCAGGACTGACAGCTTAATGTTCCAGGATAGGAATGCTATTGGAAGGATAGAAAGGGAGGCAAGAGAGGAGGGGGAGTGGTGTTTTTGATAAGAGATGGTATTACTGCTATACTTAGGGACGATATTGCTGGGAATACATCCAGGGAAGTTATTTGGGTAGAACTGAGAAATAGGAAAGGGATGATTACCTTATTTGGACTGTACTACTGACCACACAATTGTCAGCGGAAAAGTGAGGAAAAAGTTTACAAGGAGATCTCAGTTATCTGAAAGAATAATAGGGTGGTTATGATAGGGAATGCTGTTGTAATGTGCTTCGTGTGGAAGCTGGAGAAGTGTAGCATCGTGAAGTTACCCGCGGGTTTGCAGTAGAGTGAGTTACTGAGGTGCCTCTCCTTGATTGAGATGCATGTGTGCAAGAATGAGACAGACAGTCGAGAGTAGTCCATGGTGATTTGATGGTGGGATGAAACTTGTTGATGTCACTGTGTAGTTTTATCAGTGTCCCCTCGCCATGGGTCCAGAGGAAGAAAATGTCATCAATGTACCTGGTGTACAATGTCGGTTGGAGATCCTGCATAGAGAAGGAGTCTTGTTCAAACCTGTGCATGAAGATGTTGGCATATTGGGGTACAAATGTAGTCCCCATGGCTGTTCCATGTGTCTGGATAAAGAACTGGTTGTCAAAGGTGAAAACGTTGTGGTTGAGGATAAAGCGGGTGAGTTGTAGGATGGTACTGGGAGATTGGCAGTTGTAGGGAATGCTGGTTGACTAGAGAAATTGAGGGTTTGGTTAAGAAAAAGAAGGAATCATTCGTCTCCCACCATGGGAGACAGGTTAGCAAGGTTAGATCACATGGAATACAGGGAGAACTAGCCATTTTTATATTAGATTACATTACTTAGTGTGGAAACAGGCCCTTTGGCCCACAAGTCCACACCAACCCACCCAGACCCATTCCCCTAACACTACGGGCAATTCAGCGTGGCCAATTCACCTGACCTGCACATTTTTGGACTGTGGGAGGAAACCGGAGCACCCGGAGGAAACCCACGCAGACGCGGGAGAATGTGCAAACTGGACTGTGGGAGGCAGCTGTAGAGCGTTTCGGAAACGACACGACCAGCTATCCTTAGTAGCCACACACGCAGATGACAAGCAACATGAATTCGACTGAGACAACACTACTATTATAGGACAAGCCAAACAGAGAACAGCCAGGGAATTCCTAGAGGCATGGCACTCATCCACAGATTCAATCAATAAGCACATTGACCTGGACCAAATACACCTGCCACTGCAGCGGACAGCTGGAACTGACAACTGGAAGCGGCAGGTTCAATCCACTACAAATGCCGGAGGAAACATCACAGAAGCGCTTCACAGGAGGCTCCCAAGTACTGAGGATGTCACCTAGACAGGGGACGAAACGTCTGCAACACAAATTCCCAGCTCGGCGAACAGAACCACAACAACAAGCACCCAAGCTACAAATCTTCTCCCAAACTTTGAACCCTAAGGCTTTCTATAGGTATTTAAGGTATAAAAGAATGACGAGAGTAAGATCAGGGCCAATCAAGGATAGTAGTGAAGGGGAGTAGAGACAACCCCGGTAATTATAGACCAGTGAGCCTTACTTCAGTTGTTGGTAAAGTATTGGAAAAGGTTATAAGAGATAGGGTTTATAATCATCTAGAAAAGAATAATCTGATTAGGGATAATCAGCACGGCTTTGTGAAGGGTCGGGGTCGTGCCTCACAAACCTTATTGAGTTCTTTGAGAAGGTGACCAAACAGATAGATGAGAGTAAACCGGTTGATGTGGTGTATATGGGTTTCAGCAAGGCGTTCGATAAGGTTCCCCACAGTAGGCTATTGTACAATATGCGGAGGAATGGGATTGTGGGAGACATAGCAGTTTGGATCAGTAATTGGCTTGCTGAAAGAAGACAGAGGGTGGAGGGATATGGGCCGGGTGCTGGCAGGTGGGACTAGATTGGGTTGGGATATCTGGTCGGCATGGACGGGTTGGACCGAAGGGTCTGTTTCCGTGCTGTACATCCCTATGACTCTACGACTGTATAACACCACCGTTTGGTGGCCAATATCTGCCTCAGGTTTGCTGCAGTACTTCAACAAAGCTCAACATATGTTTTAAGAACAGCACCTCATTTTCTCTTGCGGATCCTGCAGCCTTCTGTACTCAATATCGAGTTTAATAACTCAGGGCTTGAACTCTCCTATATCCTAGCCCCCTACCCCACACCCCAGGCCTTGTTATCACACAGTCTGCTCTTACACACTTCTCATTGACAGTCACTAACAGTCCCTACTAACAGCTATTCACCCTGTCAGCCAGATTGTTATCCACTCCTTTGGCTGTCCAACTGTTCTCTCTTTAGGCTCTACCCCCACCTCCTGATTGCCTTCTTCCACCCCCTGCCCCACTCTATCTGCTGCATGTAAACCAACATTTTCCTCATGACCATTAGTTCTTAGGAAGGATCACCAGATCCCAAATATTAATTCTGATTTTTGTCCCCAGATGTTGCCTGACCTTTTCCTGAAAATCAAGGGATCAAGAGTTTGATAAAGAAAAAGAAGGAGCAGAGCATTAAAATCTGAGCAGGACCTTCAAAAGCATGGAATGTTTGTAGGGAGGGGATTGTTTAAGATAATAAATTAGGAGGTCAAAGAGTGGCCACAAAATATCTTGATCAGATAGCAAAGAGGAAAACACCAAAGTATTTTATATGGATTCTAATCGTAAGAGGATTACCAGGAAACAGTGGGGTCAATTAGAGACCAAAGGGGCAACCTGTGCTTGGAGCACGAGGGCGTGGGTGAGCTCTTAGATGAATATTCCTCATCCATATTCACAAAGGGGAAGGACATTGTAGCCAGATGAGATGGTGAGGTTCTACAGCATGTTGTGATCAATAAGGAGGAAGTATTAAATATTTTAGCAGCCATAAAGGTGCATTAATCGACAAAGCCTGATGAGATGTGTCCCAGGCTGCTGATATTTAATACCATGCTGGCCACAAGTGAAGTGCTAGATGACTGGAGGATAGGTAATGTGACTCCTTTGTTCAAGAAGGTCAGCGAGGATAGGCCAGGGAATTACAGAGCACAAAGACTGACAGCAATGAGAGGGAAATTATTGAACAATTTTCAAAGACAGGATTAATCATTGATTGGAAAGGCAGGGACTGATCAGAGATAGTCGGGGGTGATCCTGTTTGATTAATTAAATGGAGTCATTAGAAAAAATGACGGAATATATTGGTGAGGGCAGTGCAGTTGAAGTGGTTTACATGGACTTCAGTAAAGTCTTTAACAAGTCCCACATGGAAGGCTGGTTCAAAGTGTTATAAGCCCATGGGATCCAAGGCAAGATGGCAAACTGGATCCAACACTGGCTCCAAACAAGAGGGAAAGGGAATGGTACTGGGATGTTTCTGTCATTGTATAAAACACAGAACTGTACAGCACAGGATCAGGCCCTTCGGCCCAGAATGTTGTGCCAACCATGACGCCAAATTAAACTAATCCCTTCAGCCTTTGTGCATATCCCTCCATTCCTTGCATACTCATGTGTTTGTCTAAAAGTCCCTTAAATGCCCCTATCGTACCTACCTCCACCACCACCCCTAGCAATGCATTCCAGGCACCTAATATTCTCTGTGTAAAGATCTGGTCCCTCTCATCTCCTTTAAACTTTCCCCCTCTCACCTTAAGTATATGCCCCCTAGTATTAGACATTCCAACTCTGGAAAAAGACCCTGACATCAACCCAACTATGCATCTCAATTTTATAGACGTCTATCAAGTCTCCCCTCAGCCTCTGCCGCTCCAGGGAAAACAACCCCAGTTTTTTCCAGCCTCTCCTTACAACTCATACCTTCTAATCCAGGCAGCAACCTGGGAAACCTCTTCTGCACCTTCTCCAACACCTCCACATCCTTCCTGGAATGTGACTACCAGACTGAACACAATACTCAAGTGTGGCTGAACCAAAATCTAATAAAGCTGTAACATGACATCCTGACTCTTGTATCAATTTCCCAACCAATAAAAGCAAGCATGTCATACACCTTCTTTACCATCCTACCTACCCGCGTGGCCACTTTCAGGGAGTTATGTACTTGAACCCCAAGATTCCTCTGTACAGCAATGCTGTTCAGGGTCCTGCCATTGACTGGAAACTTTTCCTTAATGTTTGATCTCCCAAAGTGCAGTACCTCACACTTACCCTGATTAAACTCTGTCTGCCATTTCTCTGCCCATATTGCAACTGATCAATATCCCACTGCATCCTTTGACAAACTTCTACACTATCCACATCTCCACCAATCTTTGTATCATCTGCAATCTTACTAACCAACCCATCTACATTTCCATCCAAGTCATTTATATATATCACAAACAACAGAGGTCCCAGCACGGATCCCTGCGGAATACCACTAGTCACTGACCTCCAGCCCGAAAATCCCCCTTCCACCACTGCCCTCTGCCTTCTCTGGACAGGTCAATTCCGAATCCATGCGGCCAAATCACTGTGGATCTCATACATTTTAATCTTCTGGATGAGCTGACCATGAGGAATCTTGTCAATCCAAGTAAATGACATCCACTGCTCTACCTCGTTAATCATGCTGACTACAGTTCAACATTCAACACTATTAACCCCTCAAGACTGATTACTAAACTTAGTGATCTCAGACCAAGCCCCACTTTCTGCAAGTGGGCGGCACGGTGGCACAGTGGGTAGCACTGCTGCCTCACAGAGCCAGAGACCCGGTTCAATTCCCGCCTCAGGATACTGTCTGTGTAGAGTTTGCACGTTCTCCCCGTGTCTGCGTGGGTTTCCTCCGGGGGCTCCGGTTTCCTCCCACAGTCCAAAAATGTGCAGGTCAGGGTGAACTGGCCATGCTAAATTGCCCATAGTGTTAGGTGAAGAGATAAATGTAGGAGAATGGGTCTGGGTGGGTTGCTCTTCGGAGGGTCGGTGTGGACTTGTTAGGCCAAAGGGCCTGTTTCCACACTGTAAGCAATCTAATCTAATCTAAACTGGATTCTCAGTTTCCTGACCCACAGGCCACAGTCAGTGAAGTTTGGGGACAATATTTCATCCCCCGCAGGGTTACTCAGCCCCTCACTGTACTCACTGTATACCCATGACTGCGTTGCCAAATACCAGACTTTAACCATTTACAAGTTCGCTGATGACACCACCATAGTCAGTCAAATCTCAGATGGCAACAAAACAGACTACAAATGGGAGGTGGAAGACCTGGAAAAATGGTGCACTGAGAACAACCTCGCTCTCAATGCCGGCAAAACCAAGGAACTCATTATTGACGTTCGGTGGGATGTTACTCATGCCCCCCCCTACACATTAACAGCACAGACGTGGAACGAGTGAAGAGTGTCAAGCTCCTGGGAGTGGTCATCCACAACAAGCTTTCTTGGACTCTTCATGTGGACGTACTGGTTACAAAGGCCCAACAACGTCTTTTCTTCCTCAGGCAGCTGAGGAAATTTGGGATGACGGTGAATATCCTCGCCAACTTTTATAGGTATGCCATTGACAGCATTCTGTCTGGATGTCTCACTACCTGGTACGGCAACTGTACCATTCAAGATTGGAGACGGTTACAGAGAGTGGTGAACTTGGCCCAGACAATCACAAAGGTCAACCACCTATCTATAGAATCCTGGGTGAGCACTGATGTAAAGTACTCAGTTAGGGTCTCACCCACATCCCGCATGTCCTTCATCTGGGTGAACACTGGTGTAAAGTGCTCAGTTAGGGTCTCACCATCCCCCATGTCCTTCACCTGGGTGAACACTGATGTAAAGTACTCAGTTAGGGTCTCACCCACATCCTCTGGCTCCAAACCCAGGTTCCCTCCTTTATCCTTGAGTGGCCCTAACCTCTCCCTAGTTATCCTCTTGTATTTAAGTAAGCTATCGAATGCCTTGGGATTCTCTTTAACCCTCCTCACCAAGGTCACTTCATGGCCCCTACTTGCTCTCCTCATTCCCTGCTGGAGTGCCTTCCTGCTCCCTTTATATTCCTCATGGGCCCTCTCTGATTTTAGCTTCCTGAACCTTACATGTGTTTCTTTTCCCCTTTTGACTAAATTCACAGCCTCCCTCGTTATCCAAGGGTCCCTGAACTTGCCATCCTTGTCCCACTTCCTTACTGGGACATGCTGGGCCTGAACTCTCATCAGCTGGTCTTTCAATACGTCAATATGGCTTCTCCCCCATAGCCCTTTGTCCCCTTACTCATCAGGAACCTCTCTAACTTCACCTTAAATACACTCAATGACCTGTCCTCTGCATTAATGAGTCCCACAGATTCCCCACCCTGTGGCTGGAGAAATTCCTCTCCGTCCCTTCACCCAGAGGCTGTGCCCTTGGGTCTGAGTCTCTTGTTCGGATGGAAACACCTTTTCCACACCATCCACTTTATCCAGGCCCCTCAGGATTCTGTTACCTTCAATCAGATTGCTCCCCCTTCGCCTCATCCGAAACTCCATCAATTACAGACCAGAGTTCTCAACCAATCCTCATATGACAAGCCCATATGACAGGATCATTCTTGTAAACCTTCTCTGGACCCTCTCCAAGACCAACACGTTCTTCCTTCCATACAAAACTGCTCACAATATTCCAAATGTGTCTGACCAAGCCTTTGCAGCCTCAGCAGTCCATCTCTGTTCTTATATTTTTGCCCTTTTGAAATGAACGCTAATATTGCATTTGCCTTTCCAACTGCCATCTGAACCTATATGTGAACCTGAAGAGAATCGTAAACCCAAGTGCCTTCTTGCTGCAGATTTCAGAGGTCTTTCCCCATTTAGAAAGCAGTCCATGCCCGAATAAAGTGTATAACCTCACACTCTGTCACAGTGTACTCCATCTGTCACTTCTTTGCCCATTCTCCTAACCTGTCCAAGTCCTTTCTAATCTCCCCACTTCCTCCACATTATCAGCCCCTTCAACTGTCTTTGTGTCAACTGCAAACATTGCAACAATGCCCTCAGTTTCTTTGTCCAGCTCGTTCATGTATATCATGAATGGTGTGGTGCCAACACAGGCACGTGTGGAACTCCCCTGGCAGAGACTCCAACCAGCCGTGATTCCCATGGCTTCCAGCTTTGCCCGGGCTCCTTGATGGCACATGTTAACTTGATGTCAGTACTGCCCCTCTCCCCTCCGCTCCCCTCCCCTCTGGAATCCAGCTCTTTTGTCCATGTTTGACCCAAGGCTGTAATGAGGTCAGGAGCTGAGTGACCCTGGGGGAACCCAAACTGGGCGTCACTGAGCAGGTTATTGCTGAGCAGGTGCTGCTTGATAGCTCTGTTGATGACCCTTCCATCACTTTACTGATGGGATGGAAATTTTCCAGGTCGGATTGGTCCTACTTTTTATGCACAGGACATACCTGGGTAATTTCCCACAGTGTTGGGTAGATACCAGTGTTGTAACTGTACTGGAGCAGTTTGCCTAGGGGAGCAGCAGGTTCTGGAGGACAAGTCTTCAGTACTATTGCCAGAATGTAATCAGGGCCCATAGCCCTTTGCAGTAACCAGCGTCCCCAGCTGTTTCTTGATATCATGTGGAGTGAATTGAATTGGCTGGAGACTGGTGTCTGTGATGCTGGGGATCACTGGCAGGGGCTGAGATGGATCATCCACTTGGCACTTCTGACTGAAGATTGTTGTGAATGCATCAGCCTTATCTGGGCTGGGCTCCATCATCATTGAGGATGGGGATATTTGTGGAGCCTCCTCTAGTTATAAGTTGTTTAAACATCCACCACCATTCCCGACTGGATGTAGCAGGACTGCAGAGCTTAGATCGGATCCACTGATCGTTGGATCACTTAGCTCTGTCTATCACTTGCTGCTCATGCTGTTTGCCATGCAAGTATTCCTGTTTGGTAGCTTCACCAGGCTGACACCTCATCTTCAGGTCTGCCTGGTGCTGCTCCTGGCATGCCCTCCCGCATTCTCCATTGAACCAGTGTTGATCCCCTGGCTTGGTGGTAATGGTTGAGTGGGGGATATGCCAGGCCATGAGGTTACAGATTGTGCTGGAGTACAGTCCTGCTGCTGGTGATGACCCACAGTGTCTCATGGATGCCCCGTCCTGAGTTGTTAGATCTGTTGAAGTCTGTCCCATTTAGCAGGGTGACAGTGCCACACAACACAATGGAGGGTATTCTCAATGTGAAGGTGGGGACTTTGTCTCCACAAGGACAGTGTGATGGTTGTCTGTATATTAAAAGCAGGACAATCCAATCCGGCCAATTACCACTCCATCAGTCTGCTCTCCATCATCAGTATGAGTACAGGAGTTGGGAGGTCATGTTGCGGCTGTACAGGACATTGGTTAGGCCACTGCTGGAATATTGCGTGCAATTCTGGTCTTCCTATCGGAAAGATGTTGTGAAACTTGAAAGGGTTCAGAAAAGATTTACAAGGATGT
>NC_057710.1:552740-562698 GCF_004010195.1 Chiloscyllium plagiosum
GGCAACATTTCACACAGAGGGTGGTACATGTATGGAATGAGCTGCCAGAGGAAGTGGTGGAGGCTGGTACAATTGCAACATTTAAGAGACATTTGGATGGGTATATGAATAGAAAGAGTTTGGAGGGATATGGGCCGGGTGCTGGCAGGTGGGACTAGATTGGGTTGGGATATCTGGTCGGCATGGACGGGTTGGACCAAAGGGTCTGTTTCCATGCTGTACATCTCTATTACTCTATGATGGAAGGTGTCACCAACAGAGCTATCAAGCAGCACCTGCTCAGCGACACCCAGTTTGGGTTCCCCCAGGGTCACTCAGCTCCTGACCTCATTACAGCCTTGGGTCAAACATGGACAAAAGAGCTGAATTCCAGAGGAGAGGGGAGAGGGACAGCCCTTGACATCAAGGCTGCATTCAACCGAGTATGGAGCCAGGGCAAATCTGGAATCAATTGGTATGGGGAGCAAACACTCCGCTGGTTAAAGGCATACCTGGCACATAGGAAGGTGGTTGTGGTCGTTGGAGGTCAGTCATCTCAGCTCCAGGACATCTCTGCAAGAGTCCCTCAGGATAGTGTCCCGGGCCTAACCATCTTCAGCTGCTTCATCAATGACCTTCCCTCCACCACAAGGTCAGAAGTGGGGATGTTCACTGATGATTGCACAATGTTCAGCACCATTCGCGACTCCTCAGACACCGAAGCAGTCGTGCTCAAATGCAACAAGATCTGGACAATATCCAGGCTTGGGTCGACAAGTGGCAAGTAACATTCACGCCAGACAAATGCCAGAGAATGACCATCACAAATAAGAGACAATCTAACCACTGCCCCTTGACATTCAACAGTATCTCCCACTGTCAACATCATTATCATTGACCAGAAGCTCAACAAGACTCACCACATCAACACAGAGGCTACAAGAGCAGCTCAGAGACTAGGAATACTGCAGCGACTAACTCCCCTCCTGACTCCCCAGAGCCTGTCCTCCATCTACAAGGCACAAGTCAGGAGGGTGATGGAATACTCCCCACTTGCCCTGGATGGGTACAGCTCCAACAACACTCAAGAAGCTCAACACCATCCAGGACAAAGCATCCCACTTGATTTGCACCACATCCACAAACATCCCCTCCCTCCACCACTGATACTCAGTAGCCGCAGTGTGTGTTATCTACAAGGTGCACTGCAGAAAATCACCAAAAGACCCTCAGACAGCACCTTCCAAACCCACAAACACTTCCATCTAGAAGGACAAGGGCAGCAAATACATGGGAACACCACCCCCTTCAGGTTCCCCTCCAAGCCCCTCACCATCCCAACTTGGAAATATATCGCCGTTCCTTCAGTGCCACTGGGTGAGAATCCTGGAATTCCCTTTTTCAGGGACATTGTGGGTCAACCCACAGCACATTAACTGCAGCAGGTCAAGGCGGCAGCTCACTCCCACTTTCTCAAGGGGCAATTAGGGATGGGCAATAAATGCTGGCCCAGCCAGTGACACTCATAGCCCACAAAATGAATAGGTAACAAGAAAAACTTCTACCGATACTGTCATAGATAGCTGCACCTGCAGCTGGTAGACTGGCAAAGATGCCAAGCCTCTCGAAATCCCCCACCCAGAGTACATTCTGTGCCCTTGTCACCCTCAGTGCTTCCTCTGAGTGTTGTTCAACATGGAGGGGTAATGATTCACCAGCCGAGGGAGGGCAGTACGTGGTAATCAGCAGGGGGTTTCCTTGTTCATGTTTAACCTTAAGACACAAGACTTCATGGGGTCCGGAGTCAATGTTGAGGATTCCCAGGGCAACTCCCTCCCGACTGGATCCTACTGTGCTGCCCCCCTCTGCTGGGTGTGTCCTGCTGGTGGGACAGAACATATCCAGGGATGGTGATGGTGGGGTCTGGGATAGTGTCAAGGTGACTCAGTGGTTAGCACTGTTGCCTCACAGCACCAGGGTCCAATGTTCAATTCCCGCCTCAGGCGACTGACTGTGTGGAGTTTGCACATTCTCCCAGTTGTTGCGTGGGTTTCCTCCGGGTGCTCCGGTTTCCTCCCACAGTCCAAAGCTCCACAGGTATTATGCCAAATTGCCCTGCAGTGTCCAGGGATGTGCAGGCTAGGTGGATGTACCATGGAAATGCAGGGTTACAGAGATGGGCTGGGATGCTCTTCAGAGGGAATGCCTGTTTCATACTGTAAGGATTCTATGGTTCTATGACTATGTCAGGCTGTTGCTTGATTTTGATGGGATTTGATTTATTATTGTCATAGATACGAAGATACAGTGAAAAGTGTTGTATTGCGTCCCAACCAGACAAATTATACCTTACATCAGGGTAATAGAACAAAATGCAGAATACAGTGTTACAGTGACAGAGAAAGATCTCTAATATACGAGAGGTCCATGCATAAGTCTGATAACATCGGGGAAGATGCTGTTCTTGAATCTGTTGGTTTGTTTTCACACTTTTGTATCTTCTGTGTGACCGCAGAGGATGGAAGAGTGGCCGGGCTCATTGCTGATGTTGTCTACTTTCCTGAGGCAGTGAGAAGTGTAGACAAAGTAGAACACTACTCTGTCATGGAATGGACTGCCTTCACAGCTTTGCACTTTCTTGTGGTCTTGGGCAATACCACTTGCCATACCAAGCTGTGATGGATCCCGACAGAATACTCATCTGTGAGACATCATTCCTGATTTTAGCACTTGCCCCCAGCTGTTAAAAAGCATAAGTGTGCAGAGTCAACAGGGCTATTTCTGCCATTATCTATTCCAGTGTCGAAACAGCTGCCTGGTTTTCCATCCAGTTTCATTTCTTTGTTCAGACCTTGTAGTGATTGAGACAACTGAGTGATTGGCTCGACCCACATTGCAGTGGGTCTGGAGTCACATGTAAGGATTTACTGGAGGATATTGGTGAACCAGATGGGCTTTTAAATGCCTCCATCATTTCCTCTGGCAACTCATTCCATACAGGCATCACCCTCCACTTGAAAAGGTTGCCCATTATGTCCGTTTAAATCTTACCCCTTTCACCTTAAATCTATGCCCTCTAGTTCTGGACCCCATTACTCTGAGAAAAAGACCTGGATTACTTACCCTATCCATGCCCATCATGATTTGATAAATCTTTATAAAGGTCACCCCTCAGCCTCCAATGCTCCAGGGAAATCAGCCCCAGCCTGTTCAGCCTCTCCCTGTAGCTCAAATCCTCCAACCCTGGCAACTCCTTTTAAATGTTTCTCTATAAAGGTCACCCCTCAGCCTCCAATGCTCCAGGGAAATCAGCCCCAGCCTGTTCAGCCCCTCCCTGTAGCTCAGATCCTCCAACCCTGGCAACTCCTTTTAAATGTTTTCTGAACCCTTTCAAGTTTCACAATATCTTTCCGATAGGAGGGAGACCAGAATTGCACGCAATATTCCAGTGTATAAGTCCTGCCCTGATTTGCCTGCATGACGACCATGTTACCAAACTAGGTCTCCCTGCCTGCACTTAGTTCATATCCCTCCAAACATTTCTTATTAATATACTTATCTAAATGCCTTTTATATATTATATTATAACTGTACCTGAATCCACTACTTCAAGTTTTTTTTTATACCTGTCTCCTCTCACCTTGAAAATATGAGCTCTGGTCTTGAAATCTCCAGCCAAGGAAAAGAAATCTGCCATTCGTCTTATTGATACCTCTCATGGTTTTATAAACCATGTGGGCGGCACGGTGGCACAGTGGTTAGCACTGC
The DNA here is from genome assembly GCF_004010195.1 of Chiloscyllium plagiosum. Classification (NCBI taxonomy): domain Eukaryota; kingdom Metazoa; phylum Chordata; class Chondrichthyes; order Orectolobiformes; family Hemiscylliidae; genus Chiloscyllium; species Chiloscyllium plagiosum. The sequence goes on from NC_057710.1 coordinate 556,488, forward strand.
TGCCTCACAGCGCCAGAGACCCGGGTTCAATTCCCGCCTCAGGCGACTGACTGTGTGAAGTTGCACATTCTCCCCGTGTCTGTGTGGGTTTCCTCCGGGTGCTCCGGTTTCCTCCCACAGTCCAAAGATGTGCAAGTCAGGTGAATTGGCCATGCTAAATTGCCCGTAGTGTTAGGTAAGGGGTAAATGTAGGGGTATGGGTGGGTTACGCTTCGGCGGGTCGGTGTGGACTTGTTGGGCCGAAGGGCCTGTTTCCACACTGTAAGTAATCTAAAAAAAAAGCCTCCATGATGTCACCTGTCAACTCCTATGGGCCAATGAAAAAGTCTGGCACTCTTATATCTCAAACCTTCCATTCCCTGCAACATATTGGTAATCCTCTTCTGAAACCTCTCCAGCTCAATAGGATCCTTCCTATCACATGGAGACCAGAACTGGACCCAGTGTTCCAGAAGAGGCCTGACCAATGTCCTGTACAAACCCAACATGACATCCCAACTCATATCCATAGTCGAGATTAGAGTGGTTCTAGAAAAGCACAGCAGGTGAGACAGCATCCGAGGAGCAGGAAAACCGATGTATCAGGCAAAAGCCCTTTGTCAGGTCTTAGCAATGAAGGCAAGTGTACTAAAAGCCTTCTTCAGCACCCTGTCTACCTATGATGCAAACTTCAAAGAATTATGTACCTGAACCCAGAGGTCTCCCTGTCCCACAATACTATCCAAGACCCTTTACTAAAATGCAACACCTCACATTTATCTGAATTAAATTCCATTCGCCACTCTTGGGATCACTGACCCATTTGATCAAGATCTCTTTGTAATCTTCGATAACCATCTTCACTGTCCACTACACCACCATTCTTAGTGTCATCCGCAAACTTACTAACCCTGCTTTCTACATTCTCATTTAAGGCATTTGTATAAATGTCAAAGAGAGGACCCAGAACTGATCCCTGTGGAACACCGCTGGTAATAAATCTCCAGTCCAAAAAACCCTCCATCACCATCCTGTCTCCTGCCATTAAGCCATTTAGTTGGCAGCTCACCCTGAGTCCCAAGTGATCTAACTTTACTGATTAGTTTACCATGCGGAGCCTTGTCGAAGGCTTGACTGAAGTCCAAGTAAACAATGGTTACCCCTCTGCTCTCACCAATCTTCTTGATTGCTTCCTCAAACAAAAAAACCTCAATCAAGTTTGAAAGACTCAATTTCCCTTGCAGAAACCCACACTGACTATCCCTAATCAATCCTTGCATTCTAAATGCATATAAATCCGATCTTTCAGAATCACTTCCAACAACTTACACATGAGCAAAGTTAGCCTCAGGTTTATAGCTCCCAGGCTTCTTCTTACAGCCTTTCTTAAACAAAGGTACAACATGAGCCACCCTCCAGTCATTTGGCACCACAACCGTACTTAGAGATGATACGAATGAGCCCAAACGTACTCCGTTCTCCATTGAGTTTAACATTAATAATTAACAGAACAGAGAGATTTCCAGTGTGTAACCTTGAGAAAGAATCGCCTACCTCGCTTAGGAACCTTTGAAGAGGAGGGCTCCTGTGGGGTTTCAGGGGAAGTGGTGTCAGCACTATCCTCAACAACCTGAATCTGAAACAGAAGCAGAGATATCAGGCCACAGCTGACACCAAATATTTCCATTCAGTTCATCTCCAAACTTCAACCACTCATCCCAAATCCAATAAACAAATGTGTTGCACACGCATGGGAAGCTGCTGAACATAGTGTTAGGTGGCACAGAAACAGTCTAACTAGGATTTCTTTTTGGAACTCTCTCCAAGTTAATAACATGCTTTTGATAGCAGGGGGACCAGAACTGTACACACTATTTCAAACATGGCTTCACCAATATTCTGTACAACCTCAGCTTGACGGCCCAACTCCCATAGTTGAAGAGTGTAGTGCTGGAAAAGCACAGCCAGTCAGGCAGCATCCGAGGAGCAGGAGAATCGTCGTTTTGGGCATTAGCCATCCTCCAGGCAATAAGCCCTCCATCAGGAAGGCAAGCATGCTAACTACCTTCCTAACCACCCTGTCGACCAGTGAGGGCACTTTCAAAGAACTATGGGGGGGGAACAGGGTGGGGGAGAGGAAAGAGACTAGGCGGGAGGGACAGGTCTGGACAATGGGGGGGTCAGGGCAGGACAGAGGGGGGCACAGGGCTTGGCAGTGCTATTGTTACTGACCCATCCCCTCTCCACACCTCAGTCAGTTGTGATTCAATTTACAAACATGGAGGTGGTTACCTGAAGCAGAGAACATTTAAGTTGCGTTGTGTGATAGCTCCAGGAAGAAACAATCAATCAATCAGATTTTCCAGACTGGCTGTTGAAGTCAAATTAAAGCCATCAAGGTGTAAAAGAAATGGATTTTCTCCAACACAAGCCATGCTTTGGGTAATGTCCTTTTTTAGCCTCATTCCTTTTGCTGAGTAAGTCTCTTCCTCATTGTTAAACAGAAGCTTAACATTGCATTCTTATGGGTTAGTGAGAGACCACCATTTTAAAGCCAAAACAAAAACTGATCTATCAAGCTAGAATTTAGTTCACGATCTAACTCCTTGGGTCATTGCATCAGCTTCAATTAACAATTTCCAACCCCATGGCCACTTCCATTGAGGAGGACAAAGGGCAGCAGATACATGGGAACACCATCAGCTGCAAGTTCCCCTCCAAGCCTGATTTGGAAATACATCACCGTTCCTTCACTGTGGCTGGGTCAAAATCCTGGAATTCCCTCCCTATTGGCATTGTGGGTCAACCCACAGTGCATGGACTGTAGTGGTTTCACAAAGCACTCCCCCACCACCTTCACCAGGGTAATGGTGGGGAGCAATATATGCGAGTACAGCCAACAGTGTCCACATTCCTTGAATAATTAAAAACAAACATTGACAGAGCCCCACCATTACATAAACCACACCCCAATGCAGTAACCCTTGCTGAATTCATGTGTACAGACAGCCACTACAAGTACATGCACCCATTCTAAATGCAGGCATATATATACCCAATTGTCCCTGCAATTTCAAACAGCCCCCTCAAAATCACGGTAACATGAAATACAGTACCTGGGACTGGCGAACAAAGATGCCATGGTTCTCCTCACAAGTGAAATATCGCTTGCCTTGCACTGTGCCATCATTTTTACCCTTGGCGTCATCCAGAATGACTCCAACCCACTTGCCAGAGGCAAACATTGTGGCACCCACATAAGCGACAGTACCACGATGTCCCTTTCCAATCACTTCTACACGTGAGCCCACCTTCAAGGGCTTGCCAGCTCCTGCCTCACCACTCATTCTGCTGCTGCTCGTCTGTGAAGAAAACATAATAGTGATTAACAAAAAGCAGCACCAAGTGAGTGAGTGAGTAAGCGTGTGAGAGAGAGAGAGAGAGAGAGAGAGAGAAAACCAAAACGTGCCTGAGTAAAGGAAATCTACAGAAGCACGTTGTGGGCCGGAGATCCAAGTACCAGGTAGAGTCAGACAGCATGACATACACTTAACTGCTGAGACATTAAATAATGCTCTGAGTATCAGAGTTTTGGATATGAATACCCAACACCACAAGGCCAGGAGATCTGGCCCAGCACCAGCAAAATCACTGAAAGCAGGAGAACCAGCCTCAGCTATTTACAGCAGCTCAGTGGTCTCTGCTGCTGGGGGAAATGCTGAAATCTATTGCGACAAAGGCTCATTGTTACTTCCCTGCCGAAGCTATCATGTGGTTGTTGCTGATTGCTTATTAGAGATAAACCCAGAGGAAGTTCCCAGCATCCCATTCTGCCTGATGACAGCCAGGCAACTCTCCTGACCAGACCAGCCACACAGCCTTCAATCATATCATAACCACAACATTCTGACTGTCTGCAATTCAAACAAGTCCCATATCCTCAAATATCACACACTTTATTACAAAATGAGTGTGCTCTGAGGGTGATTCTATCTCAGCCACAGAGTGTGTAACAGGGACAGCATAACAGAACCCTCAGAATCTCAGTGCTGCTGCCATTTGACCAACAGTGTCTGCACTGACTCCCCAAGTGGGCATCTTGCTCTGTACCATTCCCCTTTGTGTTTCAGCCAAAGGCAAATGCTTCTCACCAATTGATTTGCTTCATTTACTTATTATTTCAAATCTCTTCCCTCTCACCCTCAATTCTTTTATGAAAGGGAACAGCTTCTCCTATTCTATTCTGTCAAGGCGTCTCCATATTTTCAAAAATTCAGTGCAACCTTAGAACATGGAACATTCCAGAGCAGTACAGGCCCTTCGGCCCTCGATGTTGTGCCAACCTGTGAAACCAATCTGAGGCCCATCTCACCTCCACTATTCTATTCTCATCCATATGTCTATCCTATGCCCATCTAAATGCCCTTAAAGTTGGCGAGCCTACTGCTGTTGCTGGCAGTGCGTTCCACACCCCTACTACAATGAGTAACGAAACTACCGCTGACATCTGTCCTGTATCTATCACCCCTCAATTTAAAGCTACGTTCCCTCGTGCTAGCCATCACCATCTGAGGAAAAAGGCTCCACAAATATCCCCATCCTCAATGATGATGGAGCCCAGCCCAGATAAGGCTGCTGCATTCACAACAATCTTCAGTCAGAAGTGCCAAGTGGATGATCCATCTCAGCCCCTGCCAGTGATCCCCAGCATCACAGACACCAGTCTCCAACCAATTCAATTCGCTCCACATGATATCAAGAAACAGCTGGGGACACTGGTTACTGCAAAAGCTATGGGCCCTGATTACATTCTGGCAATAGTACTGAAGACTTGTCCTCCAGAACCTGTTGCTCCCCTAGCTAAACTCTCCCCATACAGTTACGACACCGGCATCTACCCAACACTGTGGGAAATTGCCCAGGTATGTGGAATGCATAAAAAGCAACCAATCCAACCCAGCCAATTACCGCCACATCAGTCTACTCTCCATCATCAGGAAAGTGATGGAAGGGTCAGTAACAGAGCTATCAAGCAGCACCTGCTCAGTGACGCCCAGTTTGGGTCCCCCCAGGGTCACTGCAAGAGGGAGCCAGAGCACCCAGAGGTAACTCATGCAGACAGAGAGAGAATGTGTCAACTCCACACAGACTGTCAGTCATTTAAAGCTGGTATCAAACCCAGGTCCCTGGCGCTGTGAGGTAGCACTGCTAATCATTGCTGCCCCAAATAATAAAAGAAAGTTTGCAGAGGACACAATGATTGGCTGAGTTGTTGACAGTGAGGAGAAAGGTCTTAAACTACAGGATATAGACAGACTGGGCGGATGAGAGTGGCAGATGGAATTTAATCCTGATAAGTGTGAGGTGGTGCACTTTGGAAGAAGGAACAAGTCAAGGGAGGACTCAATGAAGGGCATGATGTGGAGATGCCAGTGTTGGACGAAGGTAGACAAGACCAGGAGTCCATATGACACCAGGTTATGGTCCAACAGGTGTGGTTAAAATCACAAGCTTTTGAAACACTGCTCCTTTGTCAGATGGAGGTGAAGGAGCAGTGGTCTGAGAGCTTGAGATTTCAAATAAACCATGTGACTTCTGACCATATTTATATAAGGTAGGATTTGTCTGGATAGCATGCAAAACAATACTTTGCACTATATCTCAGTACGTGACAATAATAAATCAAATCAATGTCTCTTCCTGAAATGTCTTTACTGTCCAGACTTACACCACGCTCTGGAATAGTGAATTGTACAGATTTGAATACAGGGAGAACTAGCCATTTGGATACAGAACTGGCTCAAAGGTAGAAGACAGAGGGTGGTGGTGGAGAGTTGTTTTTCAGACTGGAGGCCTGTGACCAGTGGAGTGCCACAAGGATCGGTGCTGGGACCTCTACTTTTTGTCATTTACATAAATGATTTGGATGTGAGCATAAGGGGTACAGTTAGTAAGTTTGCAGATGACACCAAAATTGGAGGTGTAATGGGACAGCGAAGAGGGTTACCTCAGATTACAACAGGATCTGGACCAGATGGACCAATAGGCTGAGGAGTGGCAGATGGAGTTTAATTTAGATAAATGCGAGGTGCTGCATTTTGGGAAAGCAAATCTTAGCAGGACTTATACACTTAATGGTAAGGTCCTAGGGAGTGTTGCTGAACAAAGAGACCTTGGAGTGCAGGTTCATAGCTCCTTGAAAGTGGAGTCGCAGGTAGATAGGATAGTGAAG
>NC_057710.1:562936-563492 GCF_004010195.1 Chiloscyllium plagiosum
GGTGGAGGCTGGTACAATTGCAACATTTAAGAGACATTTGGATGGGGATATGAATAGGAAGGGTTTGGAGGGATATGGGCCGGGTGCTGGCAGGTGGGACTAGATTGGGTTGGGATATCTGGTTGTCATGGATGGGTTGGACCGAAGGGTCTGTTTCCATGCTGTACATCTCTATGACTCTATGACTTTGACAGAAGGAATTTCTCATGTGTTTTAACTCTAGCACTTCTTGACTTAAAACTATGATCTCTCATTTGAGGGCCATCTACAAGGATCCACGCACATCATCTTCCTGCCATCTCCAGCAGATTACCATGAAATACATCTTTTTCTCGGTCCCTTTTCAGTATTACATTGGGACCATTCCCGCCATGACATTCTGGTTCACTGCTCAGTAGTCCCCAACATTGTGTTACAAGCCCATGGTAGCTTTCCAATTGCAGGTGTAATGCACTGTTTTACCTCCTCCCTCCTCAATGTCCACATACTCCTTCCAAATGAAGCAGCAATTTCCTTGTCTACTCTCCTGTATTCATTCCCAACAATACGGATTCCT
>NC_057710.1:563992-570429 GCF_004010195.1 Chiloscyllium plagiosum
AGCTATCCGCACTCTCACTAGGTATTTGCTCCTCAATCTCCGGCTGAGTATTGTACGATGCTGGAGAAAGTGATGGCTGCAGATTCAATAAAGTATAGCACTGGAAAACGTACAGTAGGTCAGGCAGCATCTGAGGAGAAGGAGAGATCACCTGATGAAGGTCCTAATCTGAAACAGGGTCTCTCCTGCTCCTCGGATGCTGCTTATCTCAGCTCGACCCAGATAGAGTCAGTGAACAAACCCTCAGGAATATCGTCTCTAAGTACTGCTGAGATCAAAAATGTCACTCTCTCTAACTTCTGTACTAGCCTTATCCTTCTGTCTTGTCTCACTATTGTTTAGAGTTCCATCCCGAATAGCTCTAGCTAATTTCCCCACCACAATATCGGTCCCCCCCTCCAGTTCAGGTACAACCTGTCCCTTTGCCCCAGAAGAAATCAGGCAGCATCCGAGGAGCAGGGGAATCAACATTTTGGGCAGAAATCCTTCATCAGGAATCATGCCCAAAACGTCGATTCTCCTGCTCCTCGGATGCTGCCTGACCTGCTGTCACACACGCTCTTGACTCTGATCTCCAGCGTCTGCACTCCTCACTCTCTCCCAGAAGAGATTCCAATGATGCAAAAGTGTGAATCCCTGTCCATGTCACCAGCTCCTCGGTACTGTTCCTACTCTCACTAGCAGGTGGCTCGACAGTAATCCAGGGTTTTGTACCGTCAAGGTCCTGATTTTTTAACCTCCTGCCTAATTCCTTATATTCACTTTTCAGCACCTCATCCCTTTCTCCTCCTGTGTCATTGGTACCAATATACTGGCTGCAACGCTCTGAGACATCCTTGATCCTGGTCCAAGGGAGGTGACACACTCACTCACAGCTGCTGAAATGCTTGTCTGTGCCCCTGACAAGAGAGTCCCCTATCACTATCGTTCACTTGGACTTTGCCAAATTCTGTTTTATAGCAGAGCCAGTTGTGGAGCCAAAGGTCTATTTTCCCCTGAGAAGCTGTCCTCCCCAACTCACCCAACAGTATCCAAACCAGTACAGCTGTTAGAGAGGAGACTGGAGAGGTTATCCTCAGGCAGCACCTGCCAAACCCACAGCCACTTCCATCTAGAAAGAAAATGGGAATACTACCCCCCTCCAAGCCCCTCACCATCCTGACTTGAAAATATATTGCCGTTCTTTCACTATCACTGGGTCATAATCCTGGAATTCCCTCCCACAGGATATTGTGGGTCAACTCAGAGCACATGCACTGCAGGTAGACCCACAGTGCCTTGAGGGAGGGTAATCCAGGTGATCAGGTGACAGTGAATGAATGGAGATATATTTCCAAATCAGGATGGTGAGGGGGTTTGGGGTGGTGAGGTGGTGGGGGAGAGTCTGTGTCTCACCAGCTCTACCTGAGTTAGGAGTGGATGACTGTGTGAAGGAGGTGTGACTGTTGTGGTGTATGCTGTCATACTGCTGTTTGTTATGGGGCAGAGTGTCTTTGTTGCCAGGGATAATGATGATTGCTTATCTACTGTCTCAGGTCCCTGTTCCTGATTGCAGCAGTAGCTGCCTGCGAGCAGTTCTGGATTTCCTATACACTGGCCAGCTGGGATTGAATCACCACGTGGATACAATGGAACTGATAGCATTTGCAGACCGTCTGTGTTTGTGTGGCCTTGTCGCATTGACAGGTAAATACTGAGTCATTCTGTTACACTCTGTCCCAGTGAAAACGGACTCTTCCTCATCACACCCTCTCTGCACAGGTCAGCATTAACAGCCAGTCCCTTCAGCCCATCTATACTAGTCCCAGTTTCTAGCACAAGGCCCATTCCTTGGAATGTGATGACATTTCAAATACTTGTCCACAGATTGTGAGGTAACCATTCCATTCCCCGCCCCCCGGGGAAATGCACAACAAAAACATGGAGGCTGTTTAAGGAGCCCTTGTTGGGAATGTTGGATAACTTTGTCCCACTGAGTCAGGCAAGGAATGGTAAGGTGAAGGAGCCTTGGATGACAGGAGCAGAGGAGCTTCTCATCAAGAGGAAGAAGGAAGCTTTCTTAAGGCTGAGGAAGCAAGGATCTGGCACAGCTTTAGGGTAGCTAGGAAAGAACTCAAAACTGGGCTGAGGAGAGTTAGGAGGGGGCATGAGAAAGCCTTGGTGGGAAGGATTAGGGAAAACCCAAAGGCGTTCTACGTGTATGTGAGGAATAAGAGAATGATCAGAGAGAGTGTTGGGCTGATCAGGGATAGTGGAGAGAACCTGTGCCTGGAGTCTGAAGAGGTAGGGGAGGCCCTAAATGAGATTTTAGCTTCAGTATTCACTAGAGAGAGAGACCTTGTTGATAGTGAGAACACTGTGGACTGGGTTAATGGGCTTGAAAAGATCGATATTGAGGAAGTGGATGTGCTGGAAATTCTGGGAAGCATCAAGATAGATACGTCCCCAGGGCCAGACCAGAGATATCCAAGGTTACTGCGGGAAGCGAGGAATGAGATTGCTGGGCCTCTGGCGATGATCTTTGCATCCTCACTCTCCACGGGAGTAGTACCAGATGATTAGAGGGAGGTGAATGTTGTTCCTCTGTTCAAGAAAGGGAATAGGGAATTCCCTGGGAATTACAGACCAGTCAGTCTTACTTCTGTGGTCAGCAAAGTACTAGAAAGGATTCTGAGAGATAGGATTTATGACTATTCAGAAAAACATAGTTTGATTAAAGATAGCCAGCATGGCTTTGTGAGAGGCAGGTCATGCCTCACAAGCCTTATTAAGTTCTTTGAGGACGTGACGATACAAGTTGCCAAAGGTTGAGCAGTGGATGTGGTGTATATGAATTTCAGTAAAGCATGTGAGCCCATGGTAAATCCATTCAGAAAGTTAGGAGGCGTGGGATACAGGGAAATCTGGCTGTCTGGCCGAAAGAAGACAGCAAGTGGTAGTGGATGGAAAGTATTCCACTTGGAGGTCAGTGTTGAGTGGGGTCCCGCAGGGCTCTGTTCTTTGTAGTTTTTATAAATGACTTGGATGAAGAAATGTAAAGATGGGTTAGTAAATTTGCCGATGACACAAAGGTCGGTGGTGTTGTAGATAGTGTCGAGGGTAGTTGCAGGCTACAACAAGACATTGACAGGATTCAGAGCTGGGCTGAGAAGTGGCAGATGGAGTTCAACCTGGATAAACGCAAAGTGATTCATTTTGGAAAGTCGAATTTGAATGCAGATTACAGGGTTAAAGACACGATTCTTGGCAGTGTGGAGGAACAGAGGGATCTTGGGGTCCACGTCCATAGATCCCTCAAAGTTGCCACCCAAGTTGACAGGGTTGTTAAGAAGGCATATGGTATTTTGGCTTTCATTAGCAGGGGGATTGAGTTTAGGAGCCGCCAGGTTATGTTATAGCTCTATGGAGCCCTGGTTAGACCACACTTGGAATATTGTGTTCAGTTCTGGTCACCTCATTATAGGAGGGATCTGGAAGGTTTAGAGAAGGTGCAGAGGAGACTTCCCAGGATGCTGCCTGGATTGGAGGGTGTGTCTTATGAAGAAAGGTTGAGGGATCTATTTCCCATTGGAGAGAAGGAAGAGAGGTGATTTGGTAGAGGTGTACAAAGGTAATGAGAGGCATCGATAGAGTAGATAGTCAGAGACTGTTACCCAGGGTGGAAATGGCTGTCACAAGGGGTCATAATTTTAAGGTGATTGGAGAACGGTATCGAGGAGATGTCAGAGGTTGGTTCTTTACACAGAGAGTCGTGGGTGCATGGGATGCACTGCCAGTGGTGGTATTATTGTCAGAGACATTAGGGACATTTAAGCAACTATTGGACAAGCCCATGGATGATAGTAAATTGAGGAGCGAGGCCATATTTACCTTAACCCTCTGTCACCTCATCTCTTCTGCTATTGGGGGTCAATAGAAAACACTCAATAAAGTGACTGCTCCTGCTCCTGCTCCTGCTCCTTTCCTGTTTCTGACCCACCCAGACTGACTCAGTCGGCAAACCCTCCTCAACAACCTGCCATTCTGCAGTTGTGATGCACTCTCTAATTAACAATGCTACCCCACCCCCTCCTCTTTTACCCCCTCCCGCACCTCTCTGTTCTTTTTAAAAGACCTAAACCCTGGAATATCCAGCAACCATTCCTGCCCCTGAGAAACCCATGTCTCTGTTATGGCCACAATATCATTGTCTCAAGTATTGATCCATGTTCTACATTCATCACTCTTATTTCTGATACTCCTTGCATTGAAACAGACTCACTTTAACCCATCCCTTTGCTCTATCAACTGTGTATCCTTCCTGACAGACTCTCTGCATTCTATTTCTACCATTCAACAACTATCCTCTCTGATCTGTAGCTTTGATTCCCGTCCCCCTGCCAACCTAGTTTAAACCCTCCTGAAGTGCTCTCACAAATCTCCCAGCCAGGACATCGGTGCCCCTCCAGTTCAGGTGCAACCCGCCCTTCCTGTCTGGGACTCACCTTCCCCAGAAGGTATCCCAATGGTCTACGTGTCTGAAGCCCTCCCTCCTGCACCAGCCCTGTAGCCATGTGTTTAGCTGCACTCGCTCCCTGTTCCTCGCCTCACTAACACATGGTATTGGTAGTAATCCTGAGATTACTACTCTGCTCATCCTGCTTTTTAGCTTCCAACCTTACTCCCTGAAATCACATTTTAGATCCTCATCCCTTTCCTAGCTATGTCATTGGTACCAGTGTGCACTACGACTTCTGGCTGCTCACCCTCCTCCTTCAGGATCTTGTAGTTTCGATCAGAGACATCCCAGACCCTGGCACCTGGGAGGTAACATACCTTCCAGGAGTCCTGTTCGTGACAACAGCCCTCCTGTCCATTCCTCAAACTAGTGCTTCTACCACGAGCGATTTTCTATTCTCCCCCCCTTCCCTTCTGAGCCACAGAGTCAGGCTCAGTTCCAGAGACCTGGCCACTATAGCTTTCCCCTGGTAGGTCTTCTCCCGGATCAGTATCCAAAACGGTATACTTATTGTTGAGGAGAATGGCCACAGGGGATCCCTGCACTGCCTGCCGGTTCCCTTTCCATCCCCTGACTGTAACCCATCTGCCTTTTTCTTGTACCTGAGGAGTGACTACCTCCCTGTAACTCCTCTCAATAACCCCGTCTGCCTCCCGAATGATCCGCAGTTCATCCAGCTCTAGCTCCAGTTCCTTAACGCGGTTTTCGAGGAGCTGGCGTTGGGTGCACTTCCCGCAGATGCAGTCAGCAGGGATACTAATGGTGACTCTTACCTCCCACATTCTGCAGGAGGAACATTCCACCATTCCCACTATTCTAAAGAGACTGTTGAAAAGAAATGTTAATAACAGAACCTTTGTTTTGGTTCGAGGATGAGGATGGGTGGGAGACACTACCCGAGTTGTGTTTCGGGTAACGCAACCACCCAAGTATATAAGCTCACTTCCCCAGCACTCCCGTGTCTACTCCTGCTCAGCGTGTACACTGCCTATTCACGAGGTCAGTTTTTAAATCAGTGATTTACCATCCCATCAGCCCCTTGGTCCTCACTCCCACTGCTGTTGAGAAAAGTGACGAGTATATGGAATGAGCTGCCAGAGGAAACATTGAAAAGGCATCTGGATGGCTGAAGAGGAAGGATTTAAAGAGATTCGGGACACATGTTGGCAAATGGGACGACGTCAGATTAGGATGTCCCTGTGTCTTGTATACCTCAATGAGGTCCCCTCTCTTCCTTCTTTTTTCCAATGAAAGAAGTCCGAGCTCAGTCAACCTCTCTTCCTAAGATAAGCCCTCCAGTCCAGGCAGCATCCTGGTAAACCTCCTCTGAACCCTCTCCAAAGCATCCACATCTTTCCTATAATAGGGCGACCAGAACTGGACGCAGTATTCCAAGTGCGGTCGAACCAAAGTTTTATAGAGCTGCAACAAGATCTCACGACTCTTAAACTCAACCCCCCTGTTAATGAAAGCCAAAACACCATATGCTTTCTTAACAACCCTGTCCACTTGGGCAGCCATTTTAAGGGATTTATGTACCTGTACCCCAAGATCTCTCTGTTCCTCCACACTGCCAAGAATCCTATCCTTAATCCTGTACTCAGCTTTCAAATTCGACCTTCCAAAATGCATCACTTCGCATTTATCCAGGTTGAACTCCATCTGCCAACTCTCCGCCCATCTCTGCATCCTGTCAATGTCCCGCTGCAGCCTACAAAAGCCCTCTATACTGTCAACGATACCTCCAACCTTTGTGTCGTCTGCAGACTTGCTGACCCATCCTTCAATCCCCTCATCTAAGTCATTAACAAAAATTACAAACAATAGAGGCCCAAGGACAGAGCCCTGTGGAACACCACTCACCACTGACTTCCAGGCAGAATATTTTCCTTCTACTACCACTCCCTGTCTTCTGTTGGCCAGCCAATTCTGTATCCAG
>NC_057710.1:573120-581838 GCF_004010195.1 Chiloscyllium plagiosum
TGATGCTATGTTCCCGTGTTTCCATGTTTCTGTGATTCCATGTTCCCGTGTTTCCATGTTACTCTGATGCTATGTTCCCGTGTTTCCATGTTTCTGTGATTCCATGTTCCCGTGTTTCCATGTTTCTGTGTATTCCCGTGTTGCCGTGTTTCCATGTTTCTGTGTATTCCCGTGTTGCCGTGTTGCAGCCAGTTGCTGCTGCTATTGGTCTCTGTGTGAACGCAGTGCCCTGCAGCTGCTGGAGGCTGTGCTGTGATTACTGCTGCACAAGCTGTTGACATCGAACCAGGTTGTTTTGTCTTCAGGCAGTGAAACATCTGCCCTGGCATCTTACTGACTGCTGTTTCTAATTCTGACCCTCTAGAGAAGTCTGCTGTGGAGGAACTCCTACAGATTTCCAGGCAGGGATCTGACATTGATGGTTTAGTCTTACAGTACCTGGAGATTGCCCAGGTATGTTGAACAATGCCGTGACACAGGTGCTGAGCGCTCGGCAACAATTGGCATCTGCTCCAGACGTATTTCAGACTGTTCCCGATTGGGTGGGAGACTTGTTTTCATTCCCCAGGACGGGGCTGGACGGGGAATGGGAATATGACCCCTGTAGGTTCAGTGATACTTGGAGATTACTGAGGTGTTCAGTTGTGTACTTTGAGCCTGTGTTTATCTGGGTATAGTCTGAGCTTGTGTTTGCGTATAAGGATATCTTATGGCAAGTATACAGGGATGTTTTGAGACCACACCAGAAATGTGATGTGTAGTTTTGGTCTCCTTTTCTGAGGAAGGATGTTCTCGTTCTCGGGGAAGTGCAGTGAGGGTTTCCCAGGCTGGTTCCAGGGTGTTAGAACTCAACTCCAAAGAGAGACTGAAGTCACTCGGACAATGTGCTGTACTGTTCTATGCTCTATACTCACTTGAGTTTAGAGGAATGAATGTGGGCTTCAGAGAGACCAAAACACATCATGAAGGATATCCTCGATGACCCAAAGCTGGGGAGAGGGACAGGTAATGTTGACAAAGCAGGGAAGCTGCAGCAGGACATGTACAGACTGGGTGATGGGCAGGATAGTGACTGGGGAAATATCAGGTTATGCACTTTGTTGGAAAAACAAAACCACAGACTATTTTCTATGTGGGAAAAGCCTTCGGAAATCTGAAGCAGAAAGGGATTTGGGAGTCCGAGGTCAGGATTCTCTAAAGGTCAACATGCAGGTTCAGTTGGCAGTTAGGAAGGCAGATGTAATGTTAACCTTCATTTAGAAAGTGCTAGGATACAAGTGGTACAACATCGGGATGTACTGCTGAGGCAGTATAAGGCTCTGGTCAGACCATGTTTGTAATATTGTGAGCTGTTTCCGGCCCCATATCTTAAGGAAGGATGTCCTGGCACTGGAGAAGGTCCAGAGGAGGTTCACCTGAATGACCCTGGGAGTGAAGAGCTTGTCAGTCGAGGACTGTGGGTCTGTATTCGATGGAGTTTAGAAGGATATGGGGCAATCTGATTGAAGCTTACAGAATCCTGAGGGGCCTGGATAAAGTGGATGGTGTGAACAAGGTGTTTCCATCCGAACAAGAGACTCGGACCCAAGGGCACAGCCTCTGGGTGAAGGGACGGAGAGGAATTTCTCCAGCCACAGGGTGGGGAATCTGTGGAACTCATTGATGTAGAGGACAGGTCATTGAGTGTATTTAAGGTGAAGTTAGAGAGGTTCCTGATGAGTAAGGGGATCAAGGGCTATGGGGGAGAAGGCAGGAGAATGGGGTTACGAAACCTATCAGTCATGATCGAACGGCAGAGCAGACCCAATGGGCTGAGTGGCCTCATTCTGTTCCTGTGTCTGATGGTGTTATGGATGACCTAGGAGTCCAGAACCAGGGGTCAGTATCTAAAGATACAGGGTGGGTCATTTCGGGCTGAGATGAGGAGAAATCTCTTCACCCAGAGGGTGGCGAAACTGTGGAACTCACTATCACAGGAAACTGTTGAGGCTAAAACATGGACGATTTTCAGGACGGATGTAGGTATAGTTCTTTGGAACAACTCAAAGGATATATGGGGAGGAAGCAGAGAAGGTACTGTCTGAGATGATCAGCCATGTTCATATTCAATGAGGGATAAGGCTTGGTGGGTGAAAAGGGCAGTTCCTGCTCTGATATTCTGTGTATCTGTGAGTCACTTTTGGTGTGCTTTCTATTCTGTCCAACTATCTGACGTGCAGTTGCAGTATTGTAGATTCTTTACATTCTCTAGTTAGCTACACTTGCTGTATTCTTCCCCTCAAATTTTACTTTCTTACTGGAATATCTCTTTGCTGAGTATCCTGAAATATCTCCTTAAATGTATACCAGTCCATCTCTGCTGACTTATCCCTGAAACACATTTCTCAGCTCACTTTAACCAGCATACCCTAATCATTACTTTTCTTTAACCCTCTAACCTTTGACCCACTCTGCTCTTCCTCTAACATTTCTTATGTTCTGATATCCTGATTACCAAGTGTGGGATTGCCTGGTTTTTGGCTGACTCCTGGACGTGCTGCTGTGAGAAATTGACCCCAAAGTGTATGTTGAACTTGTCACCCTGACTCCCGAGTCATCCACACCAAATCTCTCCCTGTCCTCACCATCAAATGTAACCGTTTCAGACTGTGGTTGCCATCTAGCTCCACTTTGTTTCCTTCTCCTCCTTTGAATGGTTTCCATTTTGTCTCTTTTATTCTTGTGCTGTTAGTGTTTGGTTGGTTATTTATTCTGCTACATGCTGTTTATTTCCTTGTCCCAGTCTGCTTGCCTTCGGCCTCCCTCCCTTTTTTCCCCTTACTCTCCTTTCCTCTATTAAATCACAAACCTGCCCTTTTCAACTCACTTTCTGCTAACATTGCATTTTGAACATTTCCCATTCCTGACAAAAAGTCATTGACCTGAAATCTTATCTTTGTTTCTCTCTCCACAGATTCTGTCCGACCGGCTGATGTTCCCCAGCATTTTCTCTTTTTATTGCAGATTGTATTGTGCATTTGCCAGTGTCGAGCTGTACTTTGAAAAAGTCCGTAATAAAGTTCCACATGTCCAGCTGTTAATTAAACTCAAAGTGTTGAAATTTTGATTGAAAGCTGCTTAATCGAGGGGTAACGGTAAAATACTGGACTCAGGGTGTTACACCAGAGCCATAGGGCAGCGATGTTTACAAACCGTCAGAATACCATCTATATACTGTCTGTATACTGTCAGTATAACATCCATATACTGTCTGTATACTGTCAGTATAACATCCATATACTGTCTGTATATTGTCAGTATATCATCCATATACTGTCTGTATACTGTCAGTATACCATCCATATACTGTCTGTATACCATCTATATACTGTCTGTATACCATCTGTATAATGTCAGTATACCATCCATATACTGGCTGCATACTGCAGGTATACCATCTATATACTGTCTGTATATTATCAGTATATCATCTATATACTGTCTGTATACTGTCAGTATATCATCCATATTCTCTCAGTATACCATCTATGTACTGTCAGTATACTATCCATATACTGTCTGTATATTGTCAGTATATCATCTATATACTGTCAGTATACCATCCATATCCTGTCAGTATACCATCTATATACTCTCTGTATACTGTCAGTATACCATCCATATCCTGTCAGTATACCATCTATATACTGTCTGTACACTGTCAGTATACCATCCATATACTGTCTGTATATTGTCAGTATATCATCCATATACTGTCTGTATACTGTCAGTATACCATCCATATCCTGTCAGTATACCATCTATATAGTGTCTGTACACTGTCAGTATACCATCCATATACAGTCTGTATACCATCTATATACTGTCAGTATACCATCCATATACTGTCTGTATACTGTCAGTATACTATCCATATACTGGCAGTATACCATCCATATACTGCCTGTATACTGTCAGTATACCATCTATGTGCTGTCAGTATACCATCCATATACTGTCTGTATATTGTCAGTATATCATCTATATACTGTCTGTATACTGTCAGTATACCATCCATATCCTGTCAGTATACCATCTCTATACTGTCTGTATACTGTCAGTATACCATCCATATACAGTCAGTATACCACCTATATACTGTCTGTATATTGTCAGTATATCATCCATATACTGTCTGTACACTGTCAGTATATGGTCCATATACTGTCAGTATACCATCTTTATACTGTCTGTATACAGTCCATATACTGTCAGTCTACTATCTATGTACTGACTGTGTACTGTCCGTATATGGTCCATATTATGTCAGTATACCATTTATATACTGTCTGTGCACTATCGGTATATCATCCATATACTGTCAGTATACCATCTATATACTGTCAGTATATCATCTATATACTGTCTGTATACTGTCAGTATACCACCTATATACTGTCTATATATTGTCAGTACATCATCTATATACTGTCTGTACGCTGTCAGTATGCCATCCATTTACTGTCAGTATATAATCTATATACTGTCTGTATACTGTCAGTATACCACCTATATTTTGTCTGTATATTGTCAGTATATCATCTATATACTGTCTGTATACTGTCAGTATACCATCCATATACTGTCTGTATACTGTCAGTATATCATCCATTTACTGTCAGTATACCATCTATATACTGTCAGTATACCATCTATATACTGTCTGTATACTGTCAGTATACCATCCATTTACTGTCAGTATACCATCTATATACTGTCAGTATACCATCTATATACTGTCTGTATACTGTCAGTATACCATCCATTTACTGTCAGTACACCATCTATATACTGTCAGTATACCATCTATATACTGTCTGTATACTGTCAGTATACCACCTACATACTGTCTGTATACTGTCAGTATACCATCCATATACTGTCAGTATAAAATCTATATACTGTCTGTATATTATCAATATATCATTTAAATACTGTTTGTATATTGTCAGTATACCATCCATATACTGTCAATAAGCCATCTATTTACGGTCTGTATATTGTCAGTATACCATCTATGTGCTGTCTGTATACTGTCAGTATACATTCCATATACTGTCAGTATACCATTTATATACTGTCTGCATACTGTCGGCATATCATCCATATGCTGTCAGTAAACCATCTATATACTGTAAGTATACCAACTATGTACTGTCTATATACTGTCAGTATACCATTTATATACTGTCTGTACACTGTCAAAATACCATCCATATACCATCTATATACTATCTGTATACTGTCAGTGTACCATCTATATACTGTCTGTGTACTGTCAGTATACCATTCAAATATTGTTGGTATGCCGTCAGTATACTTTCTATATATTGTCTATATACTGTCAGTATACCATCCATATACTGTCAGTATAAAATCTATATACTGTCTGTATACTGTCTATCTACTGTCTGTATACAGCCTATATGTTGTCTATATACTATCAGTACACCATCCATATACTGTCTGTATATCGTCAGTATACTGTCCATAAACTGTTAGTAGACTGTCTACATACTGTCGGTATCCTATCTAGATACTGTCAGTATACCATCTGTATACTGTCTGTATACTGTTGGTGTACCGTCTATATACTGTCACTGTACTGTCAGTATACCATCTATATACTGTTTGTATTCTGTCAGGTATACTGTCTATATACTGTTGGTACACTGTCTGTATACCATCTATGTATTTATATATACTATCAGTATACCATTTGTATACTGTCAGTACTATTGAGTATACCATCTATGTACTGTCTGTATGCTGTCTATATACTGTCAGTATAATGTCCATATACTGTCAGTATATTATTTGTATACTGTTGTTATACTGTCTGCATACTGTCAGGATCCCGTTGGTATACTGTTTATCCAGGTTCCGATAGCTGGTATAATTAAAGCCAATTTCTATGAATGCTGGAAATTTGAAATAAAAACTGAGAATGCTGGAGAAACTCAGCAGGTTTGGCAGCATCTGTGGAGAGAGAAACAGAGTTAACATTTCAAGCATGGGATGACTCTTCTGTCTTGGCTTCATTATTCAAGCTTTTCATTCACATTCTTTTCTTTTAGTTGCACAGTGCTCGACAGCTTGCTGACTGGTGTCTCCATCACATCTGTACAAACTACAACAGCATCTGCCGCAAGTTCCCTAAGGAGATGAGACACATGTCTCCAGGTAGAGCAAGGGTTGGGTTTGGGTTTGGATTTGGATTTGGCTTGCCTGACACACATCTCCAGAATCCAGAAAACTTGCAGACCACCTAAAACCGCCACAAACACATTCGATTAAAGGTTAACAAATTGTTCACAGAATCACAGAACTGTCCAAGCCATTGAACCCATCGTGTTTGTATCGCCTCTCTAAGTGAGGAGGCTATCAGTTTCCATGTGCCTCCATTCTGACCATAACACTGCTCAATCTTCCTCTTCAGCTAAAATCACCAAGTCCTCTCAAGTAGATTCCACATCCTACAGATCCTAATCTGAGGGAGCAATGGGGAATGTCACTGGGCGAGTAACCCAGAAAATAGATACTCTGCATCTAATGCACAGATGAAATTTAAAGTCAATTGATCAAAGATGAAATTAGAATTCAGTCCCAATAAGTGTTCATTAAATTATTATCAAATCTAAAATACTGACAATATCCAATAATGTGGGAAATTGCATAAAAAGCAGGACAGATCCAACCTGGTTGGTTACTGCCCAATCAGTCTACTCTCCATCATCAGTAAAGTGATGGAAGGGGTCAGTAACAGAGCTACCAAGCAGCACCTGCTCAGTGACACCCAGTTTGGGTCCCCCCAGGGTCACTCAGCTCCTGACCTCATTACAGCCTTGGGTCAAACATGGACAAAAGAGCTGGATTCCAGAGGGGAGGGGAGGGGAGAGGGACAGCCCTGACATCGAGGCTGTATCCGACTGAGTGTGACATCAAGGAGCCCGGGCAAAACTGGACTCAGTGGGTATCAGGGGCAAACACTCCCCTGGTTAGAGTCAAACCTGGCACAGAGGAAGGTGGTTGTGGTTGTGGAGGGTCAGTCATCTCAGCTCCAGGACATCTCTGCAGGGGTTCTTCAGGGGAGTGTCCGAGGCCCAACCATCTTCAGCTGCTTCATCAATGACCCTCCCTCCACCACAAGGTCAGACGTGGGGAATGGTCACCGGTGAGTATACAGTGTTCAGCACCATTCACCACTCCTCAGATATTCAAGCAGACCATGTTCAAATACAACAAGATCTGGACAGTAACCAGACAGTTAACCGTGGGCTGACAAGAGACAAGTAACATTCGTGCCACACTAACGACAGGCTATGACACATAGCTGACAGACAAACCACCTCTTGATATTCAATGGTATTACCATCACGAACGGCACGACCAGCTATCCTTAGTAGCCACACACTCAGATGACAAGCGACATGAGTTCGACCAGGACAACACTACTATTATAGGACAAGCCAAACAGAGAACAGCCAGGGAATTCCTAGAGGCATGGCACTCATCCACAGACTCTATCAACAAACACATCGACCTGGACCCAATACACCTGCCATTGCAGCGGACAGCTGAAACTGACAACCGGAAGCGGCAGATTCAATCCACTACAAATGGCGGAGGAAAGATCACAGAAGCGCTTCACAGGAGGCTCCCAAGCACTGAGGATGTCACCTAGACAGGGGGCGAAACATCTGCAACACAAATTCCCAGCTCGGCGAACAGAACCACAACAACGAGCACCCGACCTACAAATCTTCTCACAAACTTTGACCATCACTGAATCTCTCACTATCAACATCATGGGTCTGTCCTGAGAATGGAATGCTCTGTTGGTAAGTTTTCAGATGACACAAAGATAGTTGGAGGGACAGGTTGTGTTGAGGAAATGGGAAGCTGCAAGAGGACTTGGAGAGGGAAGAGGCAAATAAGTGCCAGATGGAATATAATGTGGGAAAGTGTGAGGTAATAGACTTTGGTCAGAAGAATAGAGGCGTTGACTGTTTTTGTAATGAGGAAAGGACTAAGAAATCTCAAGGACAAAGGGAGTTAGGGAATCCCAGATCAGATTCTCTTCAGGTTAACATGCAGTTAGGAAGGCAAATGCAATATTAGTATTCATTTCAAGTGGGCTAGAATACTAGAGTAGAGATGTACTGCTGAGGCTGTTTAAGGCTCTGGTCAGATCATATTCGGAATATTGCGAGCAGTTTTGAGCTGTATCTAAGGAAGGATGTGCTGGACTCTGAGAGGGTCCAGAGAAAGTTTACAAGAATGACAATCCTCTCCTCTCCTCTCCCCATCCCCTAGATGCTCCTTCACCCAGCTCCAACACTCTCCCTACACTTGGACCCCTCTCTCCGGCCTCAGATCCCACCCTGACTTTGTTATTAAGCTGATAAGGGTGGTGCTGTTGTAGTCTGGTGTACTGACTGACAGGAACTGAACACCAGCTCTCAGATACCCTCCTCCTATCTCCCCCTGGAGCATGACCCCACTATGGCACATCAGGCCATTGTGATCCACTAAACCTGCAATTCCCCATCAGCTTCACAATGTCCAGTGAGTCGGCTGAAGGCATCTCCTCTTCCCCATCCCCCACCAGGACGGTCTCAGGGCTCTCCATGTCTTCCTGAAACAAAGACCCGAACTGTCCTCACCCCCACCCCCACC
>NC_057710.1:583436-586780 GCF_004010195.1 Chiloscyllium plagiosum
CCCCCCTCACCCAACCTTCCCCATGTACCCCCCCCCACCCCTTCGAGGTGAGGGCAGTTGAATGTTCCTCCTGCAGAATGTGGACAGCAAAACATGACAGGGGCACGATGCTGTGGTCAGGAAGCACAAAGCTTCGAGCTTGCGCTCAGGCTAAAGGAGTTTGACTCAGTTGTTTCACTCTTCAAATAGGAACAGGAGGGTGTTTCAGCAGCTTCCTCCATGACGATAGGATTCACTCTGCTCACCCTCGATGTCCATCACATGGCACGAGGTGCAGCTGAAGATGAACAAACAGCTCAGAAACAAACTTAATGGGAAGGGGCTTCAGGAGACGAGCACATTAGTGACGTTCCTCACCGATCACCCGAACAATCATGGATTGGGGAACCCATTGGCTACAAGACCAGGAGACTCCGGGATTGGAACAATGGGAATGACCAGGAGACTCGGGACTGGGACAACGGGAATGACCAGGAAACACCGCGACTGGGACAACGGGAATGACCAGGAGACTCCGGGACTGGAACAATGGGAATGACCAGGAAACACCACGACTGGGACAACGGGAATGACCAGGAGACTCCGGGACTGGGACAGCGGGAATGACCAGGAAACAACGGGAATGATCAGGAAACACAGTGACTGGGACAACGGGAATGACCACGAAACACCGGGACTGGGACAACGTGAATGACCAGAAAACTCCGGGACTGGGACAATGGGAATGATCAGGAAACAACGGGAATGACTAGGAAACTCCGGGTCTGGGACAACGGGAATGACCAGGAAACTCCGCGACTGGGACAACGGGACAGTGACTGGGACAACGGGAATGACCACGAAACACCGGGACTGGGACAACGTGAATGACCAGAAAACTCCGGGACTGGGACAATGGGAATGATCAGGAAACAACGGGAATGACTAGGAAACTCCGGGTCTGGGACAACGGGAATGACCAGGAAACAACGGGAATGATCAGGAAACACAGTGACTGGGACAACGGGAATGACCACGAAACACCGGGACTGGGACAACGTGAATGACCAGAAAACTCCGGGACTGGGACAATGGGAATGATCAGGAAACAACGGGAATGACTAGGAAACTCCGGGTCTGGGACAACGGGAATGACCAGGAAACAACGGGAATGATCAGGAAACACAGTGACTGGGACAACGGGAATGACCACGAAACACCGGGACTGGGACAACGTGAATGACCAGAAAACTCCGGGACTGGGACAATGGGAATGATCAGGAAACAACGGGAATGACTAGGAAACTCCGGGTCTGGGACAACGGGAATGACCAGGAAACAACGGGAATGATCAGGAAACACAGTGACTGGGACAACGGGAATGACCACGAAACACCGGGACTGGGACAACGTGAATGACCAGAAAACTCCGGGACTGGGACAATGGGAATGATCAGGAAACAACGGGAATGACTAGGAAACTCCGGGTCTGGGACAACGGGAATGACCAGGAAACAACGGGAATGATCAGGAAACACAGTGACTGGGACAACGGGAATGACCACGAAACACCGGGACTGGGACAACGTGAATGACCAGAAAACTCCGGGACTGGGACAATGGGAATGATCAGGAAACAACGGGAATGACTAGGAAACTCCGGGTCTGGGACAACGGGAATGACCAGGAAACAACGGGAATGATCAGGAAACACAGTGACTGGGACAACGGGAATGACCACGAAACACCGGGACTGGGACAACGTGAATGACCAGAAAACTCCGGGACTGGGACAATGGGAATGATCAGGAAACAACGGGAATGACTAGGAAACTCCGGGTCTGGGACAACGGGAATGACCAGGAAACAACGGGAATGATCAGGAAACACAGTGACTGGGACAACGGGAATGACCACGAAACACCGGGACTGGGACAACGTGAATGACCAGAAAACTCCGGGACTGGGACAATGGGAATGATCAGGAAACAACGGGAATGACTAGGAAACTCCGGGTCTGGGACAACGGGAATGACCAGGAAACAACGGGAATGATCAGGAAACACAGTGACTGGGACAACGGGAATGACCACGAAACACCGGGACTGGGACAACGTGAATGACCAGAAAACTCCGGGACTGGGACAATGGGAATGATCAGGAAACAACGGGAATGACTAGGAAACTCCGGGTCTGGGACAACGGGAATGACCAGGAAACAACGGGAATGATCAGGAAACACAGTGACTGGGACAACGGGAATGACCACGAAACACCGGGACTGGGACAACGTGAATGACCAGAAAACTCCGGGACTGGGACAATGGGAATGATCAGGAAACAACGGGAATGACTAGGAAACTCCGGGTCTGGGACAACGGGAATGACCAGGAAACAACGGGAATGATCAGGAAACACAGTGACTGGGACAACGGGAATGACCACGAAACACCGGGACTGGGACAACGTGAATGACCAGAAAACTCCGGGACTGGGACAATGGGAATGATCAGGAAACAACGGGAATGACTAGGAAACTCCGGGTCTGGGACAACGGGAATGACCAGGAAACTCCGCGACTGGGACAACGGGAATGACCAGGAAACTCCGGGACTGGGAAAACGGGAATGATCAGGAAACAGCGCGACTGGGACAACGGGAATGATCAGGAAACAACGGGAATGACCAGGAAACACAGTGACTGGGACAACGGGAATGATCAGGAAACACAGTGACTGAAAAACGGGAATGACCAGGAATCTCCAGGCCTGGGACAATGGGAATGATCAGGAAACACAGTGACTGGGACAATGGGAATGACCAGGAAACTCCGGGACTGGGACAATGGGAATGACCAGGAAACACAGTGACTGGGACAATGGGAATGATCAGGAAAAATGACTGGGACAACGGGAATGATCAGGAAAAATGACTGGGAATGATGAGGAATAAAAGGGTGATGAGGGTAGGAATAGGGCCAGTCAAAGACAGAAGTGGGAGGTTGAGTGTGGACCCTGCGGAGATCGGAGAGGTGCTAAACGAATATTTCTCATCAGTGTTTACTCAGGAAAAGGAGAATATTGTGGAGGAGAAGAATGAGTTACGAGATATTAGACGAGAAAGGATCGAGGTTAGTTATGAACAGTTTTTTTTTAGATTAGATTACTAACAGTGTGGAAACAGGCCCTTCAGCCCAACAAGTCCACACTGACCCGCTGAAGCGCAACCCACCCATACCCCTACATTTACCCCCTTACCTAACACTACGGGCAATTTAGTATGGCCAATTCACCTAACCTGCACATCTTTGGACTGTGGGAGGAAACCGGAGCACCCGGAGGAAACCCACGCAGACACGGGGAGAA
>NC_057710.1:589576-592318 GCF_004010195.1 Chiloscyllium plagiosum
GGAATGACCAGGAAACACAGTGACTGGGACAACGGGAATGATCAGGAAACACAGTGACTGGGACAACGGAAATAATCAGGAAACACAGTGACTGGGACAATGGGAATGATCAGGAAACACAGTGACCGGGACAACGGGACTGATCAGGAAACTCCGGGACCGGGACAAATGGAATGACAAGGAAACACAGTGACTGGAACAACGGGAATGATCAGGAAACTCTGTGACTGGGACAACGGGAATGACCAGGAAACACAGTGACTGGGACAATGGGAATGATCAGGAAACACAGTGACTGGGACAACGGGAATGACCAGGAAACTCCGTGACTGGGACAATGGGAATGATCAGGAAACACAGTGACTGGGAGAACGGGAATGACCAGGAAACTCCGGGACTGGGACAACGGGAATGACCAGGAAACACGGTGACTGGGTGAACGGGAATGACCCAGAAACTCCAGGACTGGGAGAACGGGAATGACGACTCCATCCAGGAGCCTCTTGAACAAGGAGAGGAAAGCTGTGCATTCCGGACAAAGACGACGTCACCAGCGAGGGAGGGAGGGGAAGGCATCCAACAGCAGAGGGGAGGAGAACCAGAGCTGAAGGAGGAGTGGACTGAGAAAGGGAAGGAGTTGCTGCTCATTCCTGACAGCACCATCTCCGGGTTCCTACAGTGTCTCCGAGGCATGACATGTCCCCAACACCCTCTACGTCACAGTGTTGTGGAACCCTTTTCAGGGGCAGGGTAAGCATCAGCTTCTGATGGAGAGAACACCTCAAACAAATCCTGAGCAATGATACAAACAACTCCTAACTGAAATAACCCAACTCTCCGTCAAAGGTGATCTTCAACCCCAGCCTCGTGGGGCAGAAGTGAAGCTGCTGTTAGACACATGGAGACTGGAAACCCTGCGTGTGTCGCCTCGATTCCAGCAGAGATGTTCAAATGTGGAGGAACAGACTTTGCCTGTCACCTCCATCAGTTATTCCTGGGACAAAGAGTCTACCCAGGCCACTCAGCCCATCGGCTCTGCTCTGCCGTTCGATCATGGCTGATAGGTTTCTTAACCCCATTCTCCTGCATTACCCCCTCCATAGCCCTTGATCCCCTGACTCATCAGGAACCTCTCTAACTTTACCTTAAATACACTCAATGACTAGTCCTCTGCAGCAATGAGTCCCACAGATTCCCCACCCTCAGGCTGGAGAAATTCCTCTCCGTCCCTTCACCCTGAGGCTGTGCCCTTGGGTCCAAACACCTTCTCCACACGCACTTTATCCAGGCCTCCCACTATTCTGTAAACTTGCAACATTTAGATGGGTATATGGACGGGTATATGGATGGGTATATGGACGGGTATATGGATGGGTATATGGACGGGTATATGAATAGGAAGGGTTTGGAGGGATATGGGCCGGGTGCTGGCAGGTGGGACTAGATTGGGATGGGATATCTGGGCTAGCACGGACGGGTTGGGCCGAAGGGGCTGTTTCCATGATGTACATCTCTATGACTATGACTCACCCTTCTACCCATAATGCTCCTTGTTATTTCCTTTAAAAATTCAATCAATATCCTCGTGCAGGTGGACTAGATTGGGATGGGATATCTGGGCTAGCACGGACAGGTTGGGCCGAAGGGGCTGTTTCCATGATGTACATCTCTATGACTATGACTCACCCTTCTACCCATAATGCTCCTTGTTATTTCCTTTAAAAATTCAATCAATATCCTCGTGTCAGTTTGGCACCTTTTACTCAGGTTTTTAAATCTGTTCCCTGTCTTCCTCAATTTTTTTATGAGAGGGAACAGCTTCTCTCGAGATATTCTGCTGCGATGTCTCAATTTCAATTTCAGGTTCGGAGTTTGTAGGAGGTTTATCAGATTGGTATCTGGAATGAGGGGTTTGGTTTATGGAAAAGCTTAGACAGACTGAGCTTGATCCCAATAGAGTGAGTGCTGAGGGAGGGGTGACTACACTGAGGTGAATAACATCCGGACTGGATTTGACAAGGTTCACGTGGGAAGGATGTCTCCTGTTGGGCTTGAATTGTCCCAAAAGAGTGACCCTCAATTTTAAGACAAAGGTGAGGAGAATGTGTTTTCTGTCAGAGAATTGTGTAATTTGGAGTTTCTGTACCTCAGGGCGTTATAGATGTGGAGAGAGGTTTTTGAGGCACACTGCTGGGCATCTACTATAGATTGCCAAATAGAGAGAGAGAGAAGTTCAGGAATAAATCTGGAGGCGTATTTAGAATAGAATAGAATAGACCATTCCAGCGCAGTACAGGCCCTTTGGCCTCGATGTCACACCGACTTGTTACACCAATCTGAAGCCCATCTATCCTACACTGTTCCATTCTTATCCAGATGTTTATCCAATGACCATTTAAATGCACTTAAAGTTGGCGAGTCTACTACTGTTACACACAAGACGTACAATACCCTTACTACTCTCTGAGTAAAGAAACTACCTCTGACATCTGTCCTATATCTATCACCCGTCAATTTAAAGCTATGCCCCCTCGTGCTCACCGTCCCCATACTTGGAAAAAGGCTCTCCCTGTCCACCCTATCTAACCCTCTGATTATCTTATATGTCTCTATTGAGTCACCTCTCAACCTTCTTCTCTCTAACAAGATCAGCCTCAAGTCCCTCAGCCTTTCCTCGTAAGACCTTCCCTCCATACCAGGCAACATCCTAGTAAATCTCCTCTGCACCCTTTCCAAAGCTTC
>NC_057710.1:592703-601886 GCF_004010195.1 Chiloscyllium plagiosum
GCATTTTGTACAATAGCCTACTGTGGGGAACCTTATCGAACGCCTTGCTGAAATCCATATACACCACATCAACCGGTTTACTCTCATCTACCTGTTTGGTCACCTTCTCAAAGAACTCAATAACGTTTGTGAGGCACGACCTACCCTTCACAAAACTGTGCTGACTAACCCTAAACAACTTATTCCTTTCTCAATGATTATAAATCCTATCTCTTATAGTCCTTTTCCGCCATTTTACCCACAACCGAAGTAAGGCTCAGTGGTCTATCGTTCCCAGGGCTGACATAAGGACCAAACCAAGAAGAGAAGGACAGTAATCCTTGAAGAATTTATCGAATGAAATACCCAATGGGTTACAAACAGAACGAAACACAGAGACTAGGAGCAGGAGTAATCCATTCAGCCTCTGAGCTAGCTCTGCCATTCAATATGATTATGACCCACCTTTTATCTTAACAGCTTAGCATCGTAATCTCCCATTCTCCTCATACCCCTTGATGCTTCTAAAAGAATTGATTAATCTCTGTCTTGAATTTATTCAGTAACTTGTCCTCCTCAGCCTTCTATGGCAGAGAATTCCACACATTCACTGCCCTTTGAGTAAAGACCTGTTTCCTCATCTCAGTCTGACATGGGCTTCCCTATATCTGAGACTGACTGTGGTTCCAGTCTCCCCAACAGAGGAAACATCCTCCCAGCCTCAGGTCTCTCCAGCCCTGTTACAGAGTTTAAATCATACTCTACAAATGCAGGGCCAGTTGAACCAATCCCTCCTCATAGGCCATCCTCAGCATCAAAAGGTGTGTTGCTGGAAAAGCACAGCCAGTCAGGCAGCGTCCGAGGAGCAGGAGAATCGACCTTTCGGGCATGAGCTCTTCAAGTGATGATGAAGGGCCTATGCTTTTCCAGCACCACTCTGATCTTGACTCTAATCTCCAGCATCTGCAATCCTCACTTTCTCCCATCCTCAGTATCAGTCCAGTGACCCTCCCCTGCACTCCCTCTATGGCAGGTCTGTCCTCTCATAGCTAGGGGAGACCACCCTCCAGCTGTGCTCTCTCCAAGGCCCTGTATAACTGCAGCAAGACATCCCGACTTTGGAAGTATATTTTGGTGTGAATGTGGGAATAGTGGGTTATGAGAGTGCCCTCCAATCTGTGACTGTGTTGAGGAGACAGTTTGCTGGTTGGTTGGTGTTATATAAAGTTTGTGAGTTGTATATTCAGTCTTGTTTGACATTGCTGCTTCAAGCTCCTCCTGGTTGTTGTGTTCCTAGATAAGCAGGAGCACTTTGAGAAGTGGCGCTGGCCCCCAGTCTGGTATCTCAAGGCTGAGGATCGTTATCACCGAGCACTGAGAGAGCGCCAACGTGAACAGGAGCTCCTGCAGAAACAGCGGCTGCGCAGGAAGTGGAACTTGTGGAAGTCCAGCTCCACCACTCGCTCTGAGAGGGTTTGAACCCCAGAGCTCGACCCTCCCATTTACCCCACAGGATGGTCAGACTTCCAGCAGCTCCCAGCTGACCGAGGATGATGAACAGAGTGTGTCAGAACAGAGTGTGCTCCACAATGTTCCATCCATCTCCACTTGCTGCAAGTTAAGGGCTATACGTTTTGCTGAAATCATTTTCAGGGCCATGTCCTCCTGAGCCCTGGACAATAGATTGAGTCCATGTGCAGAACTTGGGTTCTGTTCTCAATGAGCCCTGACTTATTAACCTCAGACCTCACACACTGTTAACACCTCAATCGCCTGTTAACCGACTGACTACCCACCACGTGTGCCTCACTGCGACCGATCAACTGTTAACCAAAACCTGTAACTGCAATCGCTCTTTCCTTCCAGAACCTTCCCCCAGTAATCAACATTATCAACAACACAAGGAGATCCTTAATGACAGGCTTGAGAACAATCTCACCGTCCCCGGACACTGCCCACTGTCTCGGGCACTGCCCACTGTCCAGGGCACAGCCCGGGGTCACTGCCCACTGTCCGGGGTCACTGTCCCGGACACTGCCCACTGTCCGGGGTCACTGTCCCGGGCACTGCCCACTGTCCGGGGCACAGCCCGGGGTCACTGTCCCGGGCACTGCCCTCTGTCCCGGGCACTGCCCTCTGTCCCGGGCACTGCCCACTGTCCGGAGCACGGCCCGGGATCACTGTCCCGGACACTGCCCACTGTCCGGGGTCACTGTCCCGGGCACTGCCCACTGTCCGGGGCACAGCCTGGGGTCACTGTCCCGGGCACTGCCCTCTGTCCCGGGCACTGCCCACTGTCCCGGACACTGCCCACTGTCCGGGGCACGGCCCGGGGTCACTGTCCCGGACACTGCCCACTGTCCGGGGTCACTGTCCCGGACACTGCCCACTGTCCCGGGCACTGCCCACTGTCCTGGGCAAGGCCCGGGGTCACTGTCCCGGACACTGCCCACTGTCCCGGGCACTGCCCACTGTCCCGGGCACTGCCCACTGTCCTGGGCAAGGCCCGGGGTCACTGTCCCGGGCACTGCCCACTGTCCCGGGCACTGCCCACTGTCCGGGGCACGGCCCGGGGTCACTGTCCCGGGCACTGCCCACTGTCCGGGGTCACTGTCCCGGGCACTGCCCACTGTCCCGGGCACTGCCCACTGTCCTGGGCACTGTCCACTGTGCTGGGCACTGCCCACTGTCCCGGGCACTGCCCACTGTCCTGGGCACTGTCCACTGTCCAGGGCACTGTCCACTGTCCCGGGCACTGCCCACTGTCCGGGGCACGGCCCGGGGTCACTGTCCTGGGCACTGCCCACTGTCCGGGGCCACTGTCCTGGGCACTGCCCACTGTCCGGGGCCACTGTCCTGGGCACTGCCCACTGACCAGGATTACTGACAAGGGCAATGCCTATTGACTGGAGTCACTGCCCACTGTCCAGGGGTCACTGTCCGGGTTCACTGTCCAGGGGTCACTGTCCAGGGGTCACTGTCCGGGGTCACTGTCCAGGGATCACTGTCCAGGGATCACTGTCCAGGGATCATTGTCCAGGGGTCACTGTCCGGGGTCACTGTCCGGGGTCACTGTCCAGGGATCACTGTCCGGGGTCACTGCCCAGGGTCACTGTCCCGGGATCACTGTCGAGGGGTCACTGCCCGGGGTCACTGCCCGGGGTCACTGCCCAGGGTCACTGCCCAGGGTCACTATCCAGGGGTCACTGCCCGGGGTCACAGCCCGGGATCACTTCCCGGGGTCACTGCCCGGGATCACTGTCGAGGGGTCACTGCCCGGGGTCACTGCCCAGGGTCACTGCCCAGGGTCACTGTCGAGGGGTCACTGTCGAGGGGTCACTGCCCGGGATCACTGTCCGGGATCACTGTCCGGGGTCACTGCCCAGGGTCACTGCCCAGGGTCACTGCCCAGGGTCACAGCCCGGGATCACTGCCCGGGATCACTGTCCGGGGTCACTGTCGAGGGGTCACTGTCGAGGGGTCACTGTCGACGGGTCACTGCCCGGGGTCACTGCCCGGGGTCACTGTCCCGGGCACTGCCCACTGTCCCGGGCACTGCCCACTGTCCGGGGCACGGCCCGGGGTCACTGTCCCGGGCACTGCCCAATGTCCGGGGCACTGCCCGGGGTCACTGTCCGGGGTCACTGTCCGGGGCACTGCCCACTGTCCTGGGCACTGCCCACTGTCTGGGGTCACTGTCCCGGGCACTGCCCACTGTCCGGGGTCACTGTCCCGGGCACTGCCCACTGTCCTGGGCACTGCCCACTGTCTGGGGCCACTGTCCTGGGCACTACCCACTGTCCGGGGCACTGCCCACTGTCCCGGGCACTGCCCACTGTCCCGGGCACTGTCCACTGTCCGGGGCACTGTCCACTGTGCTGGGCACTGCCCACTGTCCGGGGCACTGTCCACTGTCCGGGGTCACTGTCCTGGGCACTGCCCACTGTCCGGGGTCACTGTCCTGGGCACTGCCCACTGTCCGGGGCCACTGTCCTGGGCACTGCCCACTGTCCGGGGCCACTGTCCTGGGCACTGCCCACTGACCAGGATTACTGACAAGGGCAATGCCTATTGACTGGAGTCACTGCCCACTGTCCAGGGGTCACTGTCCGGGTTCACTGTCCAGGGGTCACTGTCCGGGGTCACTGTCCAGGGATCACTGTCCAGGGATCACTGTCCGGGGTCACTGTCCAGGGGTCACTGTCCGGGGTCACTGTCCAGGGTCACTGTCCAGGGGTCACTGTCCAGGGTCACTGTCCAGGGGTCACTGTCCGGGGTCCCTGTCCAGGGGTCACTGTCTAGGGATCACTGTCCGGGGTCACTGCCCAGGGTCACTGTCCCGGGATCACTGTCGAGGGGTCACTGTCCCGGGATCACTGTCGAGGGGTCACTGCCCGGGGTCACTGCCCAGGGTCACTGCCCAGGGTCACTGCCCAGGGTCACTGTCCAGGGGTCACAGCCCGGGATCACTGCCCGGGGTCACTGCCCGGGGTCACTGCCCAGGGTCACTGTCCGGGGTCACTGCCCAGGGTCACTGTCCAGGGGTCACTGCCCAGGGTCACAGCCGGGATCACTGCCCGGGGTCACTGCCCGGGGTCACTGTCGAGGGGTCACTGTTGAGGGGTCACTGTCGAGTGGTCACTGTCCGGGGTCACTGTCAAGGGGTCACTGTCCGGGGTCACTGCCCAGGGTCACTGTCCAGGGGTCACTGCCCGGGATCACTGTCCGGGATCACTGTCCGGGATCACTGTCCGGGGTCACTGTCGAGGGGTCACTGTCGACGGGTCACTGCCCGGGGTCACTGCCCGGGGTCACTGTCAAGGGGTCACTGTCGAGTGGTCACTGCCCGGGGTCACTGTCCGGGGTCACTGTCAAGGGGTCACTGTCCGGGGTCACTATCGAGGGGTCACTGCCCGGGGTCACTGTCCGGGGTCACTGTCCAGGGTCACTGTCCAGGGTCACTGTCCGGGATCACTGCCTGGGGTCACTGCCCGGTTCACTGTCCAGGGTCACTGCCCGAGGTCACTGCCCAGGATTACTGTCCAGGGGTCACTGTCGAGGGGTCACTGCCCGGGATCACTGTCCGGGGTCACTGTCGAGGGGTCACTGTCCGGGGTCACTGTCCAGGGGTCACTGCCCAGGGTCACTGTCCAGGGGTCACTGCCCGGGGTCACTATCGAGGGGTCTCTGTCCGGGGTCACTGTCGAGGGGTCACTGTCGAGGGGTCACTGCCCGGGGTCACAGTCCGGGGTCACTGTCGAGGGGTCACTGCCCGGGATCACTGTCCAGGGTCACTGTCCGGGGTCACTGTCCGGGGTCACTGTCCAGTGTCACTGTCCGGGATCACTGCCTGGGGTCACTGCCTGGGGTCACTGCCCGGGGTCACTGCCCGGGGTCACTGTCCGGGGTCACTGTCCAGGGTCACTGTCCGGGATCACTGCCTGGGGTCACTGCCCGGGGTCACTGCCCGGTTCACTGTCCAGGGTCACTGCCCAAGGTCACTGCCCAGGATTACTGTCCAGGGGTCACTGTCCAGGGGTCACTGCCCGGGGTCACTGTCCGGGATCGCTGCCCGGGGTCACTGCCCGGGATCGCTGCCCGGGGTCACTGTCCAGGGGTCACTGTCCGGGGTCACTGTCCGGGGTCACTGTCCAGGGGTCACTGTCCAGGGGTCACTGCCCGGGGTCACTGTCGAGGGGTTACTCAGGATTACTGTCCAGGGGTCACTGTCCACTGCCCGGGATCACTGACCGGGGTCACTGTCCACTGTCCGGGGTCACTGCCCACTGTCCGAGGTCACTGTCCGAGATCACTGACCGGGGTCACTCTGGGGTCACTGCCCACTGTCCGGTGTCACTGTCCGGAGTCACTGTCCACTGTCTGTGGTCACTATTCGGGGTCACTGTCCGAGGTCATTGCCCCGGGTCACTGTCCAGGGTCACTGCCCGGGGTCACTCATCACTGTCCGGAGTCACTGTCCGAGGTCACTATCCGGGGTCACTGCCCGGGGTCACTCACCACTGTCCGAGGTCACTATCCGGGGTCACTGCCTGGGGTCACTGCCCACTATCCGGGGTCACTGTCCACTGTCCAGGGTCACTGCCCACTGTCCGGGGTCACTGTCCGAGGTCACTATCCGGGGTCACTGCCTGGGGTCACTGCCCACTATCCGGGGTCACTGTCTAGGGTCACTGCCCACTGTCCGGGGTCACTGCCCACTGTCCGAGGTCACTGCCCAGGATCACTGTTTGGGGTCACTGCCCACTGCCCAAGATCACTGCCCACTATCCGGGGTCGCTGCCCGGGGTCACTCACCACTGTCCGAGGTCATTGTCCGGGGTCACTGTCCACTGTCCGGGGTCACTGTGAACTGTACGGGGTCACTATCCGGGGTCACTCACCACTGTCCGGGGTCACTGTCCAAGGTCACTGCCCACTGTCCGGGGTCACTGTGCACTGTCCGGGGTCACTGTGCGGGGTCACTATCCGGGGTCACTGTCCACTGTCCGGGGTCACTGTGCACTGTCCGGGGTCACTGTCCAAGGTCACTGCCCACTGTCCGGGGTCACTGTGCACTGTCCGGGGTCACTGCGTGGGGTCACTATCCGGGGTCACTGTCCACTGTCCGGGGTCACTGCCCACTGTTCGGGGTCACTGTCTGCGAACACTGCCCACTGTCCGGGGTCACTGTCCGGGGTCACTGCCCGGGGTTACTGTCCGAGGTCACTGTCCGAGGCCACTATCCGGGTCACTGTCCGCGGTCACTGCCCACGGTCACTGCCCACTGTCCGGGGTCACTGCACACTGTCCGGGGTCATTGCCCACTGTTCGGGGTCACTGTCCGCGGTCACTGTCCAGGGTCATTGCACACTGTCCGGGGTCACTGCCCGTGGTCACTGCCCACTATCCAAGGTCACTGTCCGGGGTCATTGTCCTGGGTCCATGTCCGGGGTCACTGTCCGAAGTCACTGTCCGAGGTCACTGTCCACTGCCTGGGGTCACTGTCCAGGGTCACTGTCCGGGGTCACTGTCCACTGCCCGGGGTCACTGCCCGAGGTCACTGTCCGGGGTCACTGTCCACTGCCCGAGGTCACTGCCCGGGGTCACTGTCCACTGCCCAGGGTCACTGTCCACTATCCGGGGTCACTGTCCACTGCCCGGGGTCACTGTCCGGTGTCACTGCCCGAGGTCACTGTCCGGTGTCACTGTCTGAGGCCACTGTCCAGGGTCACTGTCCGAGAACACTGTCCGAGGTCACTCTCCAAGGTCACTGCCCGGGGTCACTGTCCAGGGTCATTGTCCGGGGTCACTGCCCGATGTCACTGTCCGAGAACACTGTCTGGGGTCACTGTCCGGGGTCACTGTCCAGGGTCACTGTCCGAGAACACTGTCTGGGGTCACTGTCTGGGGTCACTGTCCGAAAACACTGTCCGGGGTCACTGTCCAGGGTCACTGTCCGAGAACACTGTCTGGGGTCACTGTCCAGGGTCACTGTCCGAGAACACTGTCCGGGGTCACTGTCCGGGGTCACTGTCCAGGGTCACTGTCCGAGAACACTGTCTGGGGTCACTGTCCGGGGTCACTGTCTGGGGTCACTGTCCGGGGTCACTGTCCGAGAACACTGTCTGAGGTCACTGTCCGGGGTCACTGCCCAGGGTCACTGCCCGATGTCACTGTCCGGGACCACTGTCCGAGGTCACTGTCCGAAGTCACTGCCCGGAAGTCACTGCCCGGAAGTCGCTGTCCAAGGTCACTGTCCGGGGTCACTGTCCAGGGTCATTGTCCAAGGTCACTGTCCGAGATCACTGTCCGGGGTCACTGCCCAGGGTCATTGTCCGAGGTCACTGTCCGGGGTCACTGTCCAGGGTCACTGACCGGGGTCACTGCCCGGGGTCACTGTCCAAGGTCACTGACCGGGGTCACTGTCCAGAGTCACTGTCCGGGGTGACTGATTACTGTCCGGGTTCACTGTCCGAGATCACTGCCCGGGGTCGCTGTCCAAGGTCACTGTCCGGGGTGACTGACCACTGTCCGGGGTCACTGTCCAGGGTCACTGTCCGGGGTGACTGACCACTTTCCGAGGTCACTATCCTAGGTCACTATCCACTGCCCGGGGTCACTGTCTGGGGTCACTGTCCAGGGTCACTGTCCACTGCCCGGGGTCACTGTCCACTGCCTGGGGTCACTGACCAGGGTCACTGTCCACTGTCTGGGGTCACTGTCCACTGCCTGGGGTCACTGACCAGGGTCACTGTCCACTGTCTGGGGTCACTGTCCGGGGTCACTGTCTGGGGTCACTGTCCAGGGTCACTGCCCGAGGTCAATGACGGGGTCACTGTGCATTGCCCGGGGTCACTGTCCAAGGTCACTATCCAGGGTCACTTCCCGGGGTCACTGTCCGTGGTCACTGTCCGGGGTCACTTCCCGGGGTCACTGTCCAGGGTCACTGCCCAGGGTCACTGTCCGAGGTCACTGACCAAGATCACTGTCCACTGACCAGGGTCACTGTCCACTGTCCGGGGTCACTGTCCAGGGTCACTGTCCGGGGTAACTGTCCACTGCCCGGAGTCACTGTCCAGGGTCACTGTCTGGGGTGACTGACCACTGTCCGAGGTCACTGTCCTAGGTCACTGTCCACTGCCCGGGGTCACTGTCTGGGGTCACTGTCCAGGGTCACTGCCCGAGGTCAATGACGGGGTCACTGTGCATTGCCCGGGGTCACTGTCCAAGGTCACTATCCAGGGTCACTGTCCGGGGTCACTGTCAGTGGTCACTGTCCGGGGTCACTTCCCGGGGTCACTGTCCGAGGTTACTGTCCGGGGTCACTGTCCGAGGTTACTGTCCGGGGTCACTGTCAGTGGTCACTGTCCGGGGTCACTGCCCAGGGTCACTGTCCGAGGTCACTGACCAGGGTCACTGCCCACTGTCCGGGGTCACTTCCCGGGGTCACTGCCTGACCCTGCCCCCCCCCCCCCCCCCACCTCCGTCTCTTTGAGAAGGGCCTGTTCTCTTGCTGAAACTGATCAATTCCTGCCTTATGTATAATTTCTTCTAATATTAATGTTTACATGTGTGTGTATATTCACACAATTAAATAAACCATCAGCACCTCTCTTTGATATAAAACTATTTTGATAGCTCTGCAATCTGTGTGTGTGGATGTGGGTCTGCGAGTAGGTGTGTATGTATGACAGTATATGTGTG
>NC_057710.1:602386-607422 GCF_004010195.1 Chiloscyllium plagiosum
AGATGGATTGCTGTGAAAGCCTTATCTTTCTCACTGATGTGCTGGGCTCCCCCATCGTTGAGGATGGAGATATTGGTGGAACCTCCTCCTCCAGTGAGGTGCTTAATTGTCCCCCACCATTCATGACTGGATGTGGAAGGACTGCAGAGCTTAGGTCTGATCTGTTGGTTGTGGGACTGCTTAGCTCTGTCTGTCACTTGCTGCATTGCTATCAGTGTGCAGATAGTCCTGTTTGTGGCTTCACCAGGTTGACTCCTCATTTTCCGGTCTGCCTAGTGCTGCTCCTGCACTCTCTCCATTACATTGAGACAAAGAAGATAGGAGCAGGAAGAGGCCATTCAGCCCTTCAAGCCTGCTCTACCATCCATCACGATCATTTCTGATCGTCCAACGCAGTTGCCGAATCCTGCTTTCTCCCCATAACCTTTGACCCCATCTACCCCAAGTGCTACATCTAGCCACCTCTTGAATGTGTCCAAGGTTTTAGCATCAACTCCTTCCTGAGGGAATGAATCCCACAGTATCTTTGGATGAAGAAATGTCTCTTCATCTCCATCCTCCATGGTCTCCCCTAAATCCTCAGATTGTGATCCCATGTACTGGACACAGCCATCATCAGGAACATCCTCTCTGTTATCTACCCTGTCTGGTCCTGTGTCAATTTTACAAGTCTCTGAGATTCCCGCTTCATCCATCTGAACTCCAGTGAAAACGATCCTAATCTAGTCAATCTCTCCTCATACGCCAGCGCTGCCAAGTCTGGAATCAGCCTGGGAAAACTTTGCTGTACTCCCCTGAGAGCAAGAGCATCCTTCATCAGAAACGGAGACTGAAACCAGGCACAATATTCTCGGTGTGGCCTCTCCAAGGCCCTGTATAACTGCAGCAACACATCCCTGCTCCTGGACTCGAAACCTCCAGCAATGAAGGCCCACATCCCATTTACCTTCGTTACCACCTGCTACACCTGCAAGCTTACCTTCAGCAACTGGTACACAAGGACACCCAGGTCCCACTGCACACTCCCCTCTCCCAGTTTACAGCCAGTCAGCTCATAATCTGCCTTCTTGCCTTTGCTTCCAAAGTGAATAACCTCACATTAATTGCAACCGCCACTGATTTGCTCACATATCCAACCTATCCAGACCATGCTGAAGGGTCTCTGCATCCTCCTCACAGTTCACCCTCCCACCCAACGTGGTATCATCTGCACACTTTGAGATGTTCCATTTCCTTCCCTGATCCAGATCATTAATACATATTGGGAATAGCTGAGGTCCTCGCACCGATCCCACTAGTTACTGTCTGCCAATGTGAAAAAGACCCATTAATTCCTACTCGACATTTCCTCTCTGCCAACCAGTTTCCGTCCAAGACACTTCCCCCAATCCCATGCACTTTAATCTTGTACAATAACCTCTTATGTGGGACTTTGTCACGTGCTTTCTGAAAGTCCAAATTTATCAGGTCAACTAGCTCTCCCTTGTCAACCCAACTCCATCTCCATAGAACTCCAACAGATTGCTCAACATGATTTCCCCTTCATAAATCCATGCTGACTCCATCTGATCCTACCATTGCTATAAAATCCTTGATAATGGATTTGAGAATTCTCCCCACTACCGATGTTAGGCTTCCTGGTCTATAATTCCCGGTTTCTTTCTACCTTTCTCCTGGAATATTGTAGTGACATTAGCTACCCTCCAATCTGCAGGGACTCTTCCAGGATCTATAGAATCCTGGAATATGACCACCAATGCATCCACTATTTCAAGAGCCACTTCCTTAAGTACTCTGGGATAGAGATTATCAGGCCCTGGGGATTTATCCACCTTCAATCCCTCAATTTTCCCAGGGCCATTTCTCTAATAATACTGATCTCCCTCAGTTCTGCCCTCTCACTAAATCTTGTATTCCCCAACGTTTCTGGTATCTTATTTAAGTCCTCTTTTGTGAAGACAGAAACAAAGTATGTATTCAGTTGCTCAGCCATTTCTTTGTCCCTGTTATACATTCCCCCTGTTTCTGTCTGTAAGGGACATTTATCTTCAGCAATCACTTTCTCTTCACGGAGCTATAGAAACTCTCAGTGCCAGTCTTTATGTTCCCTGCAAGCTTCCTTACGTACTCCATTTTCCTCCTTCATCAATCCCTTGGTATTTCTTTGCTGAATTCTGAACTGCTTCAAATCCTTAGATCTATCATTTCTCTTGATCAGTGCTTCTTCCTTGATCTGATAGTATCTCTTATTTCCTTTGTAAGCCATGGATTGGCCCTCTTACCCATTTTGCTTTTGTGCCAGATAGGAATAAACAGAAAGTGAGGACTGCAGATGCTGGTGATCAGTGTTGAATAGTGTGGTGCTGGAAAAGCACATCAAGTCAGGCAGCATCCGAGCAGCAGGAGAGGCAACGTTTTGGACAGAAGCCTGATGAAGAGCTTAAGCTCGAAACATTAATTCTCCTGCCGCTCAGATGCTGCCTGACCGGCTGTGCTTTCCCAGCACCACACTCTCGGCTCTGGTCACCAGCATCTGCAGTCCTCACTTTCTCCTCCTTCATATCATCATAGTATCCTTTATTAAGATTCAGCACCCTAGTCTCCAAATCACTTACCTCATACTCCATCTTGATAAAATAATGCCATCATGTTATGGTGCTCATCCCCAAGGAATCTCACACAGCTGGAGTGGCAATGATTCCCCTCTCATTACGGACACATGGCTGTAGAGTGACCAGGGATG
The DNA here is from genome assembly GCF_004010195.1 of Chiloscyllium plagiosum. Lineage (NCBI taxonomy): Eukaryota > Metazoa > Chordata > Chondrichthyes > Orectolobiformes > Hemiscylliidae > Chiloscyllium > Chiloscyllium plagiosum. The sequence goes on from NC_057710.1 coordinate 605,130, forward strand.
GGAATGAAATATCCCAGAGTATTTAGTATTTAGGAAGGACAGGCAAAAAGGAAAAGATGGTGGAGTGGCATTGCTGGTTCAGGATGAAATTAACACCACAGTGAGAAAGGATATTAGCTCTGACAATGTGGAGTCAGTATGGGTTGAGTTGAGAAATACCAAGGATGAAAAACGTGCTTGGGTGTCACATAGAGGCCATCAGACTATATACTTATATAGTTTAAGATGGCCAGTCTAAAATGGCCTGCTCTTTAGATGGTTCCTCCACATATTGGTCAAGAAAATCATCCCCGAACCCACCAGAAATTCCTCTATGGCATTGTGGCTAATTTGATTTGCCCAATCACCAATATTCCCTTATCACATGCATATCTAATTTCCTGTTTAATACCATTCCCAACATCACCACTGCAGTTTCAGGATCTCTATGTAACACCCACTAACAATTTTTTGCCCCTTGGTATTTCTCAATTCAAGATATCTTTGCAGTATCCTTGAACATGGGTGAGGTCCCGGAAGATTGGCGAATTGCTAATGTTGTCCCCTTGTTTAAGAAGGGTAGCAGGGATATGCCAGGTAATTACAGACCTGTAAGCCTAGCGTCAGTGGGAGGGCAGCTAATGGAGAAGATACTAGGGGATAGGATATATTCCCATTCAGAAGGAAATGGGCTTATCAATGATAGACAACATGGTTTTGTGCAGGGAAGGTCATGTCTCATGAACCAAATAGAATTCTTTGAGGGGGTGACAAATTTGATTGATGAGGGAAGGGCTGTAGATGTCATATACATGAGCTTTAGTGAGGTATTTGATAAGGTTCCCCATGGTAGGCTGATGGAGAGAGTGAAGTCTCATGGGGTCCAGGGTGTACCAGCTAGATGGATAGAGAACTGGCTAAGCAACGGGAGACAGAGAGTAGTCATGGGAGGGAGCTTCTCAAAATGGAGACTGTGACCAGTGGTGTTCCAGAGGGGCACTGTTGCTTGTGATTTACATAAATGATTTGGAGGAAGGTAAAGGCGGTCTGATTAGAAAGTTTGCAGATGACAATAAGATTGGTGGAGTAGCAGATAGTGAAGGGGACTGTCAGAGAATACAGCAGAATATAGGTAGGTTGGAGAGTTGGGCAGAGAAACGGCAGATGGAGACCAATCCAGGCAAATGCGAGGTGATGCATTTTGGAAGATCCAACTCAAGAGCAAACTATACAGTAAATGGAAAGGACCTGGGGAAAATTGATGTCCAGAGAGATCTGGGTGTTCAGGTCCATTGTTCCCTGAAAGTGGCAACGCAGGTCCATAGAGTGGTCAAGAAGGCATACAGCATGCTTTCCTTCATCGTATGGAGGATTGAGTACAAGAGTTGGCAGGTCATGTTATAGCTCTATAGGACTTTGGTTTGGCCACATTTACAATACTGTGTACAGTTCTGGTCGCCACATTACCAAATGGATGGGGATGCTTTGGAGAGGGTGCAGAGGAAATTCATCAGGATGCTGCTTGGTATGGAAGGTGCTAGCTATGAGGAGAGTCATAGAGTCATAGAGTCATAGAGTCATAGAGTCATAGAGTCATAGAGACGTACATCATGGAAACAGACCCTTCAGTCCAACCCGTCCATGCCGACCAGATATCCCAACCCAATCTACTCCCACCTGTCAACACCTGGCCCATATCCCTCCAAATCCTTCCTATTCATATACACATCCAAATGCCTCTTAAATGTTGCAATTGTACCAGCCTCCATCACATCCTCTGGCAGCTTATTCCATACATGGACCACCCTCTGCATGAAAGGGTTGCCCCTTAGGTCTCTTTTATATCTTTCCCCTCTCACTCTAAACCTATGCCCTCTAGTTCTGGACTCCCTGACCCCAGGGAAAAGACTTTGTCTATTTATCCAATCCATGTCCCTCATAATTTTGTAAACCTCTATAAGGTCACCCCTCAGCCTCCAACGCTCCAGGGAAAACAGCCCCAGCCTGTTCAGCCTCTACCTACAGCTCAGATCCTCCAACCCTGGCAACATCCTTGTAAATCTTTTCTGAAGCCTTTCCGATAGGAAGGAGACGAGAATAGCATGCAATATTCCAACAGTGGCCTAACCAATGTCCTGTATAGCCGCAACATGACCTCCCAACTCCTGTACTCAATGCTCTGACCAATAAAGGAAAGCATACCAAACGCCTTCTTCACTATCCTATCTACCTGCGACTCCACTTTCAAGGAGCTATGAACCTGCACTCCAAGGTCTCTTTGTTCAGCAACACTCCCTAGGACCTTACCATTAAG
>NC_057710.1:607583-608569 GCF_004010195.1 Chiloscyllium plagiosum
AGCCAGTTCTGTATCCAAATGGCTAGTTCTCCCTGTATTCCATGAGATCTAACCTTGCTAATCAGTCTCCCATGGGAACCTTGTCGAACGCCTTACTGAAGTCCATATAGATCACATCTACTGCTCTGCCCTCATCAATCCTCTTTGTTACTTCTTCAAAAAACTCAATCAAGTTTGTGAGACATGATCTGCCTGAGGTTGAGTAGATTAGGATTATTTTCAGTGGAAAGCAGGAGGTTGAGGGGGGACCTGATTGAGGTCTACAAAATCATGAGAGTATTGACAGGTGGATAGCAAGAAGCTTTTTCCCAGGGTGGGGGACTCAATTACTAGGGGTCAAAAGTTTAAAGTAGACGGGGATATGTTTAAGGGAGATGTGCGTGGACAGCTCTTTATGCAGAGGATTGTGGGGGCCTGGAATGCGTTGGCAGTGGAGGTGGGAGGGGCAGGAACGATAGTGTCATTGAAGATGTATCTAGACAGATACACGAATGGGCAGGGAGCAGAGGGATACAGACCCTTAGAAAATAGGCGACAGGTTTAGATCAGGATCTGGATTGGCACAGACTTGGAGGGCTGAAGGGCTTGTTCCTGTGCTGTAATGTTCTTTGTCTTCCCTAGCCCCTGTAGTGAACACTCCCCCTAAGGACATCAGTCCCAGTCCTACCCAGGTAAAATCTGTCCAATTTGTACATGTCCCACTCGCCACATGCAGAACCTGCCCCAATGCCCCAGGAATCTGAAACCTTCCCCCAACACGATCTTTTCAGCCCAGTCCTTTGCCAACCCTCCCTCCACAAACTCTCCCTTAGTAGTGGTGACTGCGCAGATGCAGATCCTTACCCCAACATCCATTAAACCAGGGTTGATCCCCTGGCTTGGTGGTAATGGTTGAGTGGGGGATATGCCGGGCCATGAGGTTACAGATTGTGCTGGAGTACAGTCCTGCTGCTGGTGATGACCCACAGTGTCTCATGGATGCCCCG
>NC_057710.1:609063-614832 GCF_004010195.1 Chiloscyllium plagiosum
TGAGTATGACTGTGTCAGGCTGTTGCTGGACTAGTCTGTGAGACAGCTCTCCCAGTTTTCGCACTGGCCCCAGATGTTCATGACGGGGACCTTGCAGGGTCGGCAGGGCTGTTTCTGCCACTGTCTTTCCTGGTGCCTGGGTCGATGTCAGGTCATCCATCGGTTTCATTTCTTTGAGAATTTGTTGCGATTGGTATAACCGAGTGGCCTTCTAGACCACTTCAGAGAGCAACTGAGAGTGAACCACATTGCTGTGGGTCTGGAGTCACATGTAGGCCAGACCAGGTGAGGACGGCAGATTTCCTTCCCTGACAGACAATAGTGAACCAGATGGGTTTTCCTGACAATTGATAATGGTTTTGTGGCTGTCTGCATCTTTCCTAATCTTAATTTTCTTTTATTGAATTCCCATTCCACCCTCTGTGTCCCGAGGACTATGGGTGAGTTTCTTGATTAATAATCTGGTGATAAAGCCATTGTCTCCTGTGCAGTAACTCCTGGATTCAAGGAAAGGGAAAGAGCTTTCCTTGCTGCAGCTTCCTGCTGCTTATCCTCCCCAGTGAAGCCTGATGCTCACAGTGACCTCTCTAACCCCGTCCAAATGAGCCCACCCCACAGGTCAGACACATCAGAGAGAGCTGGACCGTACCAAACGGCACAAACTTTCACCAGTTTCTTCTTCATTCAGAGTTGAAAAAGCTGCCTCCGCTAGATTGGACAATCGGCACCTGACGAGCACCGTTTAACAGCCTGAACAAGTCAGTGGTAAGGAACCATTTCAAACACTGTCGTTCTTTCAAACAGCAATGTGTTGGTTGTGTTCATCAGCTCAGTGATGAATATAGAACATAAAACACTACAGGAGCAAGTGAGGATTGCAGATGCTGGAGATCAAGAGTGTTGTGTCTAGATACATCACATCCACTGGGTCCCTGTTGTCCACCATGCTTGTAATGTCTTCACCGAGTTCCAGGAGATTAGTTAAACATGACCTGCCCGTCATGAACCCACGCTGTGTCTGCCCAGTGGGACAATTTCTATCTAGATGCCATGTTATTTCTTCCTTGATAATGGTCTTAGGCATTTTCCCCATTACAGAAGTTAAGCTAACTAGACATTAATTCCCCATCTTTCGTCCACCTTCCTTTTAAAACAGTGGTGTCACACTTGCTGTTTTCCAATCTGCTGGGACTGCCCCAGAGTCCAGCGAATTTTGGGAAATTACCACAAATGTATTTGCTGTTTCTCCCGCCATCTCTTTTCGTACCCTGGGATACATTCCATCTGGGCCAGGAGACTTGTCTTTCCTTAGCTCCATTAGCTTACCCAACACCAACTCTTCCATAATAATGATTGTTTCCCCACCAACCTTTGTACCTTTGTCAATTACTGACATGTTATTAGGGCCCTTCACTGTGAAGATCACACAAAATACCTATTCAATGACTCGGCCATTTCCTCATCTCCCATTATTAAATGCCCCTTCTCATCCTCTTTATTGTTGTTGTATATATTTATAGCACCTTTTGCTATCTGTCTGTATATTCTGAGTGAGTTTTTTCCTTCGCTTTTCTTTATCGCTCTTTTTGTGCCTTTCTGTTGAACTTTCTGCTAGTTTTGCTCTGGTTTTGGCTACCTTGTATGTCCTATCTTTCCATTAGATAGCCTCCCTTATTTCCTTAGACATCTATGATTGATTATTCCTGTTCCTACAGTCCTTCCTTTTCACTAGTACATACTTTTACTGAGCACTTTGAAAAATTGTTTTGAAAGTTCTCACTGTTCCTCAACTGTCCCACCATAAAGTCTTTGCTTCCAGCCTACCTTGGCCAACTCCTCCATCATCCTACTGTAGACCCCTTGTTTAAGCACAGGATCCTGGTATTGGAATTTATCTTCATTTTCCCAATTTAACCATACTCTGATCACTTCTCCCAAGTGGATCCTAACTATCAGGTCATTAATTATTCCTGTGCCCTTGTGCTAGATTTTGGACCCTCGTTATAAATTCCAACATCTCAATGAATAATATCACCTGTGTTCTCCTTCCTTTTGACTTCTTTCATCACCTGCCATGTAGTTAACCCTCCTGCACACGTGCTAACCTTCTGCTGTCCTTTTCATTTTCTGTCATTTTCTCCTTCCCTTGCCCCCGACTCATGAGTTTAAAGGCCTAGTGACCATCCTATTTATCCTTTTTGCTCGGACACTTGTTCCGGATTGGTTCAGGTTGTTCCAACTTTAACAAAAACCCCAAGGCCTCAACCAGTTGTTCACTTGCGTGATTTTGGTGGACAGCCCTTGACCTCTGCTTTACAAACACTCTTCCCAAAAGTCCCAGTACAAAATAATCTTTTAAAGTGACAGCATTGTCACCTCTTTGAAAACAAATAACCACCAATATACAAAGATGGCTTCATTTTAAAACCTAGTTTACTTGACTATACACTACAATACAGATACATAATGTTGACTCTGAGCATGCAAACATACACCACTACATTCGACTTCAGTCTGTGTACTTCTGCACCAAATGCCTCTGTCTTTCTTCATCAGAGCTGCGACAATGCCTCGGCAATTGCATTTTCTTATCCTGCCACGTGTATAATTTTCAAATTGTATGGCTGCAATTATAAACTCCATCTAAACAGTTTGGAATTTTTAATCCTTAAATTTCTTCAAAAATATTAAGGAGTTATGAACAGTATATACAATTGTCTCGGATACATTACCAGCAATATAAATGTTAAAATGTTGAAACGCCAACACCAAACTTATGGTCTCCTTCTCAATTGAATATTTCTGCTGACGAATTTGCAATTTTCTGGAGGAATACTCCATAGATCTTTCCATCTTCCAATCATCTTCCTGTAAGAGCACCGCACCGACACCCACATCACTTACATCAATATTCACCTTGAATGGTTTTGTATAATTCAGTGTGGGGAGAAAGTGAGGACTGCAAATGCTGGAGATCAGAGCTGAAAATGTGTTGCTGGAAAAGCGCAGCAGGTCAGGCAGCATCCAAGGAACAGGAGAATCGATGTTTCAGGCATGAGCCCTTCTTCAGGAATCCTGAAGAAGGGCTCATGCCCGAAACGTCGATTCTCCTGCTCCCTGGATGCTGGCTGACCTGCTGCGCTTTTCCAGCAACACATTTTCAGCTATAATTCAGTGTGGCCAACACTGGGGCAGTGGTTAACACAGCTTTCAGGCTCTACTGTCCACTCAAATGTCTTGCCTTTCTTCAGCAATTCTGTGAGTGGAGCTGCCACACGGGGAAAATTTAGCATAAACCTCTGGTAAAGCCCACTTCATCCCAGGGATTGTATTCCTGCTCTCTTTGTTGATAGTCTGGGAAATTCCCCGATAACCTTTGTTTTCACATTCTGTGGGGCCATTTGTCGATGTTCAATAACATGGCTCAGCGACCAAAAGAGAAAATGCTGGAAAATCTCAGCAGGTCTGGCAGCATCTAAAAGGAGAGAAAAGTTTCGAGTCTAACTGACCCTTTGTCAAAGCTAAAAAAAAGGAGAGAAATAGGGAGGTATTAACATGGCCCAGGAAGGTGACTTGCAATTTAGTGAACTCACTTTTAACCAGTTTTATCTCCAAGCATGCCTCCTTAAGTTGATCAAACTATTCTGATAAATTGTGCAAACGTTCCTTCCATGTGTGACTGAAACTCACCAGGTCATCAATATACACCATACAATTGGGATCTGGAAATGAGCTTATTGGTTAGCCTTTGGAATGTGGCTGGTACATTCCTGAATTGGCAGGCTTTGACTGGTGCAGTTCATTTGGCATCATGAAAGCTGGAATTTCCTTCACTAGTTTGGAAAAATGTACCTGTCAGTATCCTCTGAGTAAGTCCAATTTAGAAATATAAGTTGTTTGGCCCACCTTCTCAATACAGTCTTCCAAATGTGGAACAAGATATGATTCAGACTTTGTAACTGCATTGTCCTTGTGATAGTCCACACACAACCATTGGGTACCATGTGGTTTTTGCACAATTACTAAGGTAATACCATTTGTTGTAGCTCACTGTGATTATGTTGTCTTGGAGTATGCGTTCAATCTCTTTTGAACCAATAACAACTTTAGAAGATTAAGTCTATAAGAATATTGCTTAATTGGAACAGCATTTTCTTTGCAACAGCAGGAGACTCGCCAACTTTAAGTGCATTTAAATGGTCATTGGATAGACATATAGATGAAAATGGAATAGTGTAGGATAGATGGGCTTCAGATTGGAATCTCAGGTCAGCATAACATCATGACAAAAGGGCCTGTACTGTGCTGTAATGTTCTATGTTCTATATCTACATCATGCATAATTAGATTATTATTTCCCAGCTAACTCCCATATCATGTGAATGTAATAACTCTTTCAGGTCATTTTGATTTTCCTCTGGAAGATAACTCAGTAATTTTTGAGATCTTCCTCTTTGTCCAATTCAATGTGAGGAATGTCAAGTTCAGAATTGTTTCTTTCCTAAACTATCCATAATTTTTCTGAATAATGTTGATGCAAAATTTGATCCATGATCTGATTAGTATCTCTGTGGGTACTCCGTATCTAGTAAAAATTTTGAGAACTCTTCTACAATCCTTTTAGGGGAGGCTATGGCTGAGTGGAATTATCGATGGACTGTTAATCCAGAACGCCAAGTAATGTTTTGGGGACCTGGGTTTGAAACCCACCATGGCAGATGGAGACATTTGAATTCAGTTTTTTTGAAAAATCAGCAATTGAGAATGTATTGGTGACAATGTATCAATTGCTGATTGTCAGAAAACCCATCTGGTTCACTAATGTCCGTGAGGGAAGGAAACAGCTATCATTACCCAGTCTGGTCTGCACGTGACACCAGACCCACAGCAACCTGGCTGATTCTTAACTGCCCTCTGGGTAATTAGGGATGCTGCCCAGCCAGTGACACCCTCATCCTGTGATAATGGAACAGCTTGTGGAAACCTAATAGATACATCCATTATGGACAACAAATACTGAATCCTACCTCTTGTTTAAGGCAGGAGTGCCATGCAATCAATCAAGACCAGTTTTAAAAGTTTCTCAAATGCAGGAATGGGTATTAAAGGTACTGATTTTATCACTGCCCAAGTTTTTCCAATTACCCCTCACATGAGATGCTGGCAAAATTCAACCAAATCCTCATGCAGTCCAGGCCAAATAAAAAGTTTTTGTATTTTAGCTTGAGTTTGCCTTACTCCCAAATGACCTCTTACTCATGTGCTACCCACAACACCTCTGTACTATAACGCACTGGCAATACAACTTGATGGTCTACATCCCAGGGTACTGAAGGAGGTGGCTCGGGAAATCGTGGATGCGTTGGTGATTATTTTCCAGAGTTCGATAGATTCGGGGTCGGTTCCTGAGGATTGGAGGGTGGCTAATGTTATACCACGTTTTAGGAAAGGTGGGACAGAAAAAGCAGGAAATTATAGACCAGTTAGTCTGACCTCAGTGGTGGGAAAGATGCTGGAGTCTATTATAAAGGATGGAATTACTGCACATCTGGATAGCAGTAACAGGATAGGTCAGAGTCAGCATGGATTTATGAAGGGGAAATCATGCTTGACTAATCTTCTTGAATTTTTTGAGGATGTAACTCTGAAGATGGACGACGGAGATCCAGTAGATGTAGTGTACCTGGACTTTCAGAAAGCTTTTGATAAAGTCCCACATAGGAGGTTAGTGAGTAAAATTAGGGCCCATGGTATTGGGGGCAAAGTACT
>NC_057710.1:615218-623144 GCF_004010195.1 Chiloscyllium plagiosum
GCTGATGGGTGAGTCCGAACCAGAGGACACAGCTTAAAAATACGGGGTAGGCCATTTAGGACAGAGATGAGGAGAAACTTGTTCACCCAGAGAGTGGTGGCTGTGTGGAATGCTCTGCCCCAGGGGGCAGTGGAGACCCACTCTCTGGATTCATTTAAGAAGGAGTTGGATAGAGCTCTCAAGATAGTGGAATCAAGGGTTATGGAGATAAGGCAGGAACAGGATACTGATTAGGAATGATCAGCCATGATTATATTGAATGGCGGTGCAGGCTCGAAGGGCTGAATGGCCTACTCCTGCACCTATTGTCTATTGACTATTGATGAATTTATGCCCTTTTCTCATCTGCCTGAAGATGTGATGGTCATCATTTCCTCATCAAGACAGTATTTTGAAGTGAGTGACATTCTGGGATACAGTCAGATTGGCCCTCTGTGTTTGCTTTGTTATATAACTGTTTCAGTTTTTCATCCTTCTGTTGGAATTCAGACTAAAAATACCCACATTGTCCTCCACCTGCTTTGGAGTTTGCTCAGTCATTTGCTCAACATTGTCTCTAATCATTGAATTTCAACTTCTTCCCTTTACTCTTTGATTTCTCCTCCTACTTCAACCTATGGCTTTGGGACCTTGTCACCACACAGTCAGGAAAAATCCCAGGATATATTTCCTGGAAGACCTCAATTGCCTGATGATCCTCTGGCTTTTCAACAGCAGGAGGCAGCACTCTGACCTATCACCCAGCTATATCATTACCAAGGACTAATTGTATTGCTGGAGTCAAGAGTTCCTTACAGTACTCCTCCAACCACTTCTAAAGTTTTCACCAGACCCTCTGGTCTCAATTTATATCCTGGAGCACTGCCCTTCTCACCATCAACTCCATCTGGCAACACGCTTTCTGGATTACATATCCCCTCATCTCCCAACATCAAAGATTGACTTGCTCCCGTATCTCTTAAAACCTTCATTCCTTTACCTGCTGCTCTCGGCCAATGTGAGTAAACTTTCATCTCACAAGGAAATGATTTAAGAAATTCTGGCACTTTCTTCTTACCCAACCTCTGACCAGCTCGTTCATTCCTTAACCAAATCTGACCAGCTCGTTCATTCCTTAACCAAATCTGACCAGCTCGTTCATTCCTTCCTGAGATATGGGACCCAAAACTGCATACAATTCTCCAAGTGTGGTCTGTCCAGAGCCTTACAGAGCCTCAGACATACATCCCTCATGGATTGAAATTGAAGTTGGAAGCCAAAATTTGATTTCTGGACCACCTTATAACCATCAGCTCTCTCAGCTGCTAATCCTGCTGTTTTAACTCTGCTGTTTCACATGAGCTCTCAATCATACACAAAGTGAAGCCTTGCATTTTGGAAAGTCAAATCAAGGTAGGAGTTTTATGGTGAATGGTAAGCCCTCCAGGAGTGTTGGGAACAGAGGGACCTTGGAGTTCAGGTGCACTGTTCTCTGAGAGTGGAGTCCCAGGTAGACAGGGCAGTGAAGGAGGGAAAAACAAGCACTGCTGATGCTGGATGAGAGTGGTGCTGGAAAAGCACAGTAGGTCAGGCAGCATCCGAGGAATCAACCACCAACCAACTCCACCGCCCCGTGGGCCAACATTTCAACTCCCCCTCCCACTCTGCCGAGGACATGGAGGTCCTGGGCCTCCTTCACCACCGCTCCCTCACCACCAGACGCCTGGAGGAAGAATGCCTCATCTTCCGCCTCGGAACACTTCAACCCCAGGGTTTTGGGAACAGTGACCCGGGGACAGGGTGTGGGGAACAGTGACCCTGGGGACAGGGTTTGGGGGGACAGTGTCCCTGGGGACAGGGTGTGGGGAACAGTGTCCCTGGGACAGGGTGAGGGGAACAGTGGCCCTGGGGACAGGGTGTGGGGAACAGTGACCCTGGGGACAGGGTGTGGGGAACAGTGACCCTGGGGACAGGGTGTGGGGAACATAGACCCGGGGACAGGGTGTGGGGAACAGTGTCCCCGGGGGACAGGGTGTGGGGAACAGTGACCCAGGGACAGGGTGTGGGGAACAGTGACCCTGGGGACAGGGTGTGGGGAACAGTGACCCTGGAGACAGGGTGTGGGGAACAGTGTCCTCGGGGACAGGGTGTGGGGAACAGTGTCCCCGGGGACAGGGTGTGGGGAACAGTGCCCCGGGGACAGGGTGTTGGGAACAGTGTCCCTGGGGACAGCGTGTGGGGAACAGTGACCCTGGGGACAGGGTTTGGGGGGACAGTGTCCCTGGGGACAGGGTGTGGGGAACAGTGTCCCTGGGGACAGGGTGTGGGGAACAGAGTCCCTAGGGACAGGGTTTGGGGGGACAGTGTCCCTGGGGACAGGGTTTGGGGGGACAGTGTCCCTGGGGACAGGGTGTTGGGAACAGTGCCCCTGGGGACAGGGTGTGGGGAACAGTGTCCCGGGGACAGGGTTTGGGGGGACAGTGTCCCTGGGGACAGGGTGTGGGGAACAGTGCCCTGGGGACAGGGTGTGGGGAACAGTGACCCTGGGGACAGGGTGTGGGGAACAGAGTCCCTGGGGACAGGGTGTGGGGAACAGTGTCCCTGGGGACAGGGTGTGGGTAACAGTGACCCTGGGGACAGGGTGTGGGGAACAGTATTCCGGGGACAGTGTGGGGAACAGTGTCCCTGGGGACAGGGTGTGGGGAACAGTGACCCCGGGGACAGGGTGTGGGGAACAGTGTCCCTGGGGACACGGTGTGGGGAACAGTGTCCCTGGGGACTGGGTGTGGGGAACAGTGACCCTGGGGACAGGGTGTTAGGAGCCGTGTCCCTGGGGACAGGGTGTGGGGAACAGTGACCCTGGGGACAGGGAGTGGGGAACAGTGACCCGGGGACAGAGTGTGGGGAACAGTGACCCTGGGGACAGGGTGTGGGGAACAGTGTCCCCGGGGACAGCGTGTGGGGAACAGTGACCCTGGGGACAGGGTGTGGGGAACAGTGCCCCGGGGACAGGGTGTTGGGAACAGTGTCCCTGGGGACAGGGTGTGGGGAACAGTGACCCTGGGGACAGCGTGTGGGGAACAGTGCCCCGGGGACAGGGTGTTGAGAACAGTGACCCTGGGGACAGGGTTTGGGGGGATAGTGTCCCTGGGGACAGGGTTTGGGGGGACAGTGTCCCTGGGGACAGGGTGTGGGGATCAGTGTCCCTGGGGACAGGGTTTGGGGAACAGTGTCCCTGGGGACAGAGTGTTGGGAACAGTGTCCCTGGGGACAGCGTGTGGGGAACAGTGTCCCCGGGGGACAGGGTGTGGGGAACAGTGTCCCTGGGGACAGGGTGTGGGGAACAGTGACACGGGGGACAGGGTGTGGGGATCAGTGTCCCTGGGGACAGGGTTTGGGGAACAGTGTCCCTGGGGACAGGGTGTGGGGAACAGTGTCCCTGGGGACAGGGTGTGGGGAACAGTGTCCCCGGGGGACAGGGTGTGGGGAACAGTGACCCGGGGACAGGGTGTGGGGAACAGTGACCCTGGGGACAGGGTGTGGGGAACAGTGTCCCTGGGGACAGAGTGTTGGGAACAGTGTCCCTGGGGACAGCGTGTGGGGAACAGTGTCCCCGGGGGACAGGGTGTGGGGAACAGCAACCCTGGGGACAGGGTGTGGGGAACAGTGACCCGGGGACAGGGTGTGGGGAACAGTGTCCCTGGGGACAGGGTGTGGGGAACAGTGACCCAGGGGACAGGGTGTGGGGATCAGTGACCCCGGGGGACAGGGTGTGGGGAACAGTGACCCCGGGGGACAGGGTTTGGGGGGACAGTGTCCCGGGGACAGGGTTTGGGGGAACAGTGACCCTGGGGACAGGGTGTGGGGAACAGTGACCCTTGGGACAGAGTGTGGGGAACAGTGACCCTGGGGACAGGGTGTGGGGAACAGTGTCCCTGGGGACAGGGTGTGGGGAACAGTGACCCCGGGGGACAGGGTGTGGGGAACAGTGACCCGGGGGACAGGGTGTGGGGAACAGTGACCCTGGGGACAGGGTGTGGGGAGCCGTGTCCCTGGGAACAGGGTGTGGGGAACAGTGACCCTGGGGACAGGGTGTGGGGAGCCGTGTCCCTGGGAACAGGGTGTGGGGAACAGTGACCCTGGGGACAGGGTGTGGGGAACAGTGACCCTGGGGACAGGGTGTGGGAATCAGTGTCCCTGGGGACAGCGTGTGGGGAACAGTGACCCTTGGGACAGCGTGTGGGGAACAGTGACCCCGGGGGACAGAGTGTGGGGAACAGTGACCCCGGGGGACAGGGTGTGGGGAACAGTGTCCCGGGGGACAGGGTGTGGGGAACAGTGACCCAGGGACAGGGTTTGGGGGGACAGTGTCCCGGGGACAGGGTGTGGGGAACAGTGCCCCGGGGGACAGGGTGTTGGGAACAGTGACCCTGGGGACAGGGTGTTGGGAACAGTGACCCTGGGGACAGGGTGTGGGGAACAGTGTCCCTGGGGACAGGGTGTGGGGAACAGTGCCCTGGGGACAGGGTGTGGGGAACAGTGACCCTGGGGACAGGGTATTGGGACCAGTGTCCCTGGGGACAGGGTGTGGGGAACAGTGTCCCTGGGGACAGGGTGTGGGGAACAGTGACCCTGGGGACAGGGTATTGGGAACAGTGACCCTGGGGACAGGGTGTGGGGAACAGTGTCCCTGGGGACAGGGTGTGGGGAACAGTGACCCTGGGGACAGGGTGTGGGGAACAGTGTCCCCGGGGGACAGCGTGTGGGAAACAGTGTCCCCGGGGACAGTATGTGGGGAACAGTGTCCCTGGGGACAGGGTGTGGGGAACAGTGACCCTGGGGACAGGGTGTGGGGAACAGTGATCCTGGGGACAGGGTGTGGGGAACAGTGTCCCCGGGGACAGGGTGTGGGGAACAGTGACCCTGGGGACAGGGTGTGGGGAACAGTGACCCTGGGTACAGGGTATTGGGGTATCAATGTGGACTTCACCAGTTTCCTCATTTCCCCTCCCCCCACCTTACCCCAGTTCTGATCTTCCAGCTCAGCACTGTCCCCATGACTTGTCCTACCTGCCTATCTTCCTTTCCACTCCACCCTCACCCTCCCCTTCCCGACCTACCACCTTCATCCCACCCCCATCCACTCTCTACCCTGCAGGCTCTCTGCCGCTATTCCTGATGAAAGGCCTTTGCCCGAAACATCGATTTTCCTGCTCCTCGAATGCTGCTTGACCTGCTGTGCTTATCCAGCATCCCTCTGATCTACACCCAGGGCAGTGAAGAAGGCTTTTGATACACCGGCCTCCATCAGTCAAGGCTTTGGGAACAGAAGTTAGGAAGTTATGTTCTAATTACACAGGATGTTGGTGAGGCGCATGTTGAGGATTGTGTTCAGTTTTGGTCACCTTGCTATAGGAAGGATGTTATTAAACTGGAAATAGTGCAGAAGAATTTAACAAGGATGTTGTCAGGACTCAATGGTCTGAGTTACAGGGAGAAGTTGGACAAGCTGGGACTTATTCCTTTCGAGTGTAGGAGATTGAGGGGTGGGGGATGTTATAGAAGTGTATCAGATCATGAGAGGCATGGATAGGGTGAATACACTCAGCCTCTTTCCCAGGGTTGGGGAATCGGGGACTAGAGGGTATCAGGTTAAGGTGAGAGGGGAAAGGATAAAAGGGAACCTGAGGGGAAACGTGTTTACACAGAGTGTGATATGCTTATAGAATGAGCTGCCAGAGGAAGTGGTTGAGACGGGTACATTAACAACATTTAAAAGACATTTGGACAAATACATGGATAGGAAAGGGTTAGAAGGATATGGGCCAAGTGCAGGGAGATGGGGTTAACATGGATGGATATTTTGGTCGGTATGGAGCAGTTTGGGTCAAAGGGCCTCTCTCTGTGCTGTAGGACTCTATGACTCTATGTCTATTCATTTTTAAACTCCTGCAAAATCATTGTCTCTCTAAGAGCATCATAGATTTGCTGTGATTTTAATGCCCTTATTCATCAATTAAAATTACTTTGATCATTTCAAACTCACTGTCAGTTTGACCAGGGTCTCTCCTTCGATTTCTGAAACACTGTACGCTTCTGTACAAGCTCCAATACATTTAAAATGGCTTTTCCCACCTTCTCAGATCCCTCCTCTGACCGGGATGCAAATACCTCACTGGCTCGACCTACAAATTTTGTTTGGATCAGCAAAACCCACATGGTCATTGACCATTTCATTTGTTTAGCCACCTTCTCAAATGAAGCAAAAAAGATTTCTCCATCCTTCTCATCAAAGTTAGACAATGCTTGAATGGATTTAAACAGATCTGCAGCAGGCCTTTGGTGACGATGGGTTTGCTTATTCTCGCTGTCTCCCTCACTAAGCTCCAGGCCTTTTAGCTGACTCCCCTCTTTAATTGCCACCATCTGAAGTTCAAACTCTGTCTCCTCCTGCCTGCCAGGGCTTACCCCTCCTTTTCTTTACCCTGTGCCAGGGCTATTCCTGATGAAGGGCTTTTGCCGGAAACGTTGACTTTCCTGCTCCTCGGATGCTGTCTGACCTGCTGTGCTTTTCCAGCCCCACTCTGATCTAGGTTCTGCAGTCCTCACTCTCTCCTATTCATACCTTTGCCAATGCCTCTCATTCAAGTTGCTTCATTTGTCACTGACGTTTAGTCATTTTCAATGACATTCTAGGCATTTATAAATTCTGTGAGCTTGCTGCAATTCTTTCCCCCTTTCTCACAGCCACGGGTAAACCCAGGTCCAGATGTTCACCAATTCCAAAAGCTTTGCCTTGCTCACTTCCTGTGAAACTCCCAAAGTCATTTCTTCCATCCTTGGAGAACTCATAATGACAGAAAGAGCCAATACTACACAAGGCATACCCTGAACATAACAGCCAAAGGAAAAGGCACCGTGAGCCACCACTCACTGCCTCTGAGCCCAACCAGAGGGCTAACCTCAGTTTGCAAAATAGAGACTTCAATCCTGGACAAGCCTTTTATTTGATATGAAGCAGGGGAGGCTGCCCTCCCTAACCCCCCCACCCCCCAATATTTGAAGGCAGCAGCCAAGACACGAACATTTTCTTATTTTAAAGGTAGATGTGACGTGTGTGACCCAGATGTGATGAAACTGGTGAAACTCAATGTTAAGCAAATCCAATGCTGTGGTTAAAATGCAAACAAAAGTAAGAAGACCTTAGAATAACGTAAATATTGGACAACTGAACAAAATAATAGATACAATACCTGTTACTGATGAACTGTTCCAATATACTAATATCCCCTAAACACACCCCTTGATAAAAAGGCAAGTTCAGAAAAATAGATTTGCCTCCCAGGTAACCCAGCAGCAGAGAGGAACCCCAGCTTCCAGCTGTAACCAAGAAAGAGGAAACATAGCATCTACGTCTACAAGGCCACAAAACGATCTGCTTAAAGCTAAACCTGAAATCTAAAAAAAAAACAAAAAAATCCTGGTCTATGAGAGATGGTGACACCCAACCAGGCTGCTGCTATTGTTCCAACTTAAAAAATATCTCTAAGGCCCCACAAGTTGTTTACTTGAGTGGTTTTGGGAGACACCTCTGTGCTTCCGCCTTACAACGTCTCTTCAAAAGAAACCAGGATAAATTAACCTTTTAAGGCCATTGCAGGATCAGTGGGTACTGAGCAAAAATTGCTAAGAATGGGGGTGAAATTCCAATCAGTCTCTTAACAAAAAACTCTCCAAAAACTAAACAGAAAAACCCTAAAGAATTGCAGATTCTGGAAATGATAAATAAAACAGGAATTGCTGGAAAAGTTCAGCAAGTCTGGCAGCATCTGTGGAGAGAAGTTAGAGTTAACGTTTCAGGTCCACTGACCCTTCATCAGAATCCCAAACAGCTGTCTGTTCCTCACCCTGAGGTCACTGGGCTAGGAGTGTAGGTGAGGGGGTGTA
>NC_057710.1:623644-625604 GCF_004010195.1 Chiloscyllium plagiosum
GTTCTAATGCCATAGAACATAGAACATAGAACATAGAAGAATACAGCGCAAGTTAAAGTCCCCCATAACAACCACCCTATTACTGTCACTCATCTCCTGAATCACCTTCCCAATCCTTTCTTCAATGATTCTAGGATTCAATGCCAGTGGTGGGGCGGCTTATGTGGCTCTGTAATAAATTATATGTCTTAACATTCAAGAGATGGTGTTACTGTATATAAGTTTTTATTGTTGGTGGGACTATTTCTAATAACTGAGGATAAGAACAACAAGTCATGATACAAAATTAAATGGAAGAGATTTAGAACAAATAATCACTTGGTAATACACAACATGCTAATAAAAAGAGACACATTGTTGACACTTTTCAATTTATACCCATCAAGATAGAAGGAAGAATACCAAATTCCAAAGGAATCAACAATTTGTACTTCATAAGAAACAAAGTGCAGACTGGTTAGCTGCTGGTCTGATATTGATCAAGGTATTACCATCGATAACATACCAGGAACTGTTACCTCAGTTCTTTACTTTAAATGTTTAATAGTGGCAAGTTGACTGTGATTAAAGACCCAAGAACTTTGTCCAGAGATCGCCCCTTTTTAATGAGACAGGAAAACCTGAGAACCCCTTCGAAAGAACAGTCTGGGTGTTCCTAAAGCCCTGGAACTCTAGCACTGGAAGAAGACAACTTATTGAGACTTTGACAATGGCAATTAGGGATGGACAATAAATATTGTCATGAAAATTTATTTTTCAAATACAGTAAATAATTGTGATTAGAACATTTTTTATCAATTAGAGGATACATGAATACCTGAATCAGAGAGGTACCAATATACTTTCGGGGAAATTTGTTAATGCACTTCAGGTGGGTTTAAACTAATTCAGCAGAGGAATGGGAAACAAAATTATAGTTCGAGTATAGAGGAGGTTGAGAGTAGGGACGAAGGAAATCAGGTTTCAAGGTTGCAAGAGGGCACTAGCAAGCAAAAAAACAGTTTGAAGTGTGTCTATTTCAACGCCAGGAAATACTGTAGGAATACTGTACAATGATGCTAACTAAAAATAGGGAAAATACAAAGGTCTTGATCATCAAGTAATACAGTTACGATGGCAATAATCACAAAGCAGTTATCAGAAGAATGTCCTGAATATAGATACAATGAAGCTTCCTGGCAGCATCAATCAGTTCTTAATGGGACCAGGAGATTCCAGCTCTCTTCGAGGGGAGGTGAGAATGTCCCTTTTCTTGGCAGTGAGATTTTTCCATTGTTTCTCTCCTGTGAGCGAGGTATTCTGGTGCCTCTCCGTCTGACCTGTCCTTTATGTGGCTTTGATATTACTGGGGCATGAGACTGCCCTTAGTTTTGGAACAGGGGGGATCTGTACCGTTGGGACGGTCTCCACCTGAACCGATCAGGTATCAATGTTCTAGCGAAGAGGATAAATAGGGTGGTCAGTAGGACTTTAAACTTCTGAGTTGGGGGGAAGGGAAAGTGAAAGCGACAGGGAGTATGGAGGTAAATGGCAAGATAAGCAGCAGGATAGCATGTTTCCAGGCAGATTTAAAATTGAGGCAGACTGAGAATACAGTAAAAAGCAAGGATAACTTAGGACATATGACTTCCAACATCTCTAATGATAAGGAAGTTAGCAGTAAAGCACTTTACCTGAATGCTCGTAGCATTCATAACAAAGCCGATGAACTAATGGCACAGATAATAGTGAATGATTATGATGTAGTAGGCATCACAGAGACTTGGTCACAGGGGGGTCAGGACTGGCAGTTAAACCTCCATGGTTTTTCAACTTATCGAAAAGACAGAGAGGTGGGCAGAGGGGGCGGGGTTGCCTTGTTAGTTAAGAACAAAATTAAATCTATGGTGCTGAATGACATAGCGTCAGATGATGTGGAGTCTGTGTGGGTGGAATTGAGAAACCACAAAGGCAAAAAAAA
>NC_057710.1:633403-634957 GCF_004010195.1 Chiloscyllium plagiosum
GTGTCTCTCTCGTTCCCACAAAACCGCCTATCTGTGCCCCGAACTTTCGAGTCCCCAATTACTACTGCTCTGCTCTTCTTCACCCTTCCCTTCTGAGTAACGGGGACAGGCTCTGTGCCAGAGACCTGAGCCCCGTTACTTACCTCTGGTAAGTCGTCCCCCCCACAAGTATCCCAAACGGTATACTTGTTCTTGGGGGGAACGGCCGCAGGGGGTCCCTGCACTGGCTGCTTCCTCCCAGTCCCCCTCACTGTCACCCATCTATCTGCCATCTTTGGAGTTACTACTTCCCTATAACTCTGATCTATGACCCCCTCTGCCTCCCGAATGATCCGAAGTTCATCCAACTCCAGCTCCAGTTCCCTAACACGGTCTTGGAGGAGCTGGAGATGGGTGCACTTCCTGCAAGTGTAATCGGCAGGGACGTCGATGGCATCCCTCACCTCATACATGTTGCAGGAGGATCACCTCATACATGTTGCAGGAGATGGGCAGAGTAGAAATGTGGAGCCTGTTGAAAGACCAGCTACTGTGTGTCCTTGGTAGGTTAGTACCTGTCAGACAGGGAGGAAGTGGACAAGTGAGGGAGCCATGGTTTATTAAGGAAGTTGAATCTCTTTCAAAAGAAAGAAGAAGGCTTACATTAGGATAAGATGTAAAGGCTCAGTTAGGGCGATTGAGAGTTACAGGTTAGCCAGGAAAGACCGAAAGAGACAGCTAAGATGAGCAAGGAGAGGACATGAGAAGTTTTTGGTGGATAGGATCAGTGAAAACCCTAAAGCTTTCTGTTGGTATATAAGGATAAAAGAATGACTAGAGTAAGATTAGGGCCAATTGTGGACAGTAGCGGGAAGTTGTGTATAGAGTCAGAGGAGATAGGGGAAGAGCTAAATAAATATTATTTGTCAGTATTCACACTGGAGAAAGACAATATTGTCGAGAAGAATACTGAGAAACAAGCTATGAGACTAGATGGGATTGAAGTTCACAGAGAGGAGGTGTTATAAAACCTGAAAAGTGTGAAAATAGCTCAGTTCACGGGCTGGATGGGATTTATCCTAGGATTATCTGGGAAGCTAGGGAGGAGAATGCCGAGCCTTTGGTTTTGAACTTAATGTCATCATTGTTTACAGGAATAGTACCAGAAGACTGGAGGAAAGCAAATGTTGTCCCGTTGTTCATGAATGGGAGTAGAGACAATCCTGGTAATTACAGATCAGTGAACCTTACTTCGGTTGTGGGTAAAGTTTTGGAAAAGTTTATAAGAGATAGGATTTATAATCATCTAGAGAGGAATAAGGGACAGTCAACATGGTTTTGTGAAGGGTAGGTTGTAATCTTCTAGGAGAAAGTGAGGACTGCAGATGCTGGAGATTAGATTAGATTAGATTACAGTGTGGAAACAGGCCCTTCGGCCCAACAAGTCCACACCGACCCGCCGAAGCGAAACCCACCCATACCCCTACATTTACCCCTTACCTAACACTATGGGCAATTTAGTATGGCCAATTCACCTGACCCTGCACATCTTTGGACGTGGGAGGAAACCGGAGC
>NC_057710.1:635113-642577 GCF_004010195.1 Chiloscyllium plagiosum
CATCGCCAGACCATAGCAACACAACGGCTGTAGGAAGAGCGCCTCATCTTCCGCCTAGGAACCCTCCAACCACAAGGGATGAACTCAGATTTCTCCAGTTTCCTCATTTCCCCTCCCCCCACCTTGTCTCAGTCCCAACCCTCAAACTCAGCACCACCTTCCACACCTGCAATCTTCTTCCTGACCTCTCCGCCCCCACCCCCACTCCGGCCTATCACCCTCACCTTCTCATCCTCGCCTTAACCTCCTTCCACCTATCGCATTTTCAACGCCCCTCCCCCAAGTCCCTCCTCCCTATCTTTTATCTTAGCCTGCTTGGCACACTTTCCTCATTCCTGAAGAAGGGCTCATGCCCGAAACGTCGACTCTCCTGCTCCTTGGATGCTGCCTGACCTGCTGCGCTTTTCCAGCAACACATTTTCAGCTCTGAAGGGTAGATTGTGCCTCATAAACCTGATTGAGTTCTTTGAGAAGGTGACCAAACAGGTGGATGAGGATAAAGCAATTGATCTGGTGTATATGGATTTCAGGAAGGCATTTGATGAGGTTCCCCATGGCAGGCTACTGCACAAAATGTGGAGGCACGGGATTGAGAATGATTTTGCTGCTTGAATCAGAAAATGGTGAGCTGAAAGAAGGTGGTAGTTGATAGGAAATGTTCACCCTGGAGTTCAATTGCTAGTGGTGTACCGTAAGGATCTGTTTTGGGTCCACTGCTGTTGTCATTTTTATAAATGATCTGGATGAGGGCGTAGAAGGATGGGTTAGTAAATTTGTGGAAGACACTAAGGTCGGTAGAGCTGTGGATTGTGCCGAAGGATGCTGTAGGTTACAGAGGGACGTGGATATTTGCAGTGCTGGGCTGAGAAGTGGCAAATGGAGTTTAGTGCGGACAAGTGTGAGGTAATTTACTTTGTAAGGAGTAACAGGAATGCAGAGTACTGGATGAATAGTAAGATTCTGGGTAGTGTAGATGATCAGAGAGATCTTGGTGGACATAGATCCCTCAAAGTTGCCACCCAGGTTGATAGTTAAGAAGGCACACAGTGTGTTAGCTTTCATTAGCAGAGGGATTGAGTTTCGGAGCCATGAGGTCATGCTTCGGCTGTACAAAATTTCAACCGCACTTGGAGTATTGCGTACAGTTCTGTTCACCACATTATAGGAAGGATGTGAAAGCTTTAAAAAGGGTTCAGAGGAGATTTATGAGGATGTTGCATGGTATGGTGGGAATGCCTTATGAAAAAAGGCTGAGGGACTTGAGGCTGTTTTCGTGAGAGAGAAGAAGATTGAGAGGTGACTTAATTGAGACATACAACATAATCAGAGGGTTAAACAGGATGGACAGTGACAGCCTTTTTCCTCGGACGGTGATGGCAAGCATGAGGGGATATAGCTTTAAATCGAGGGGTGATAAATATAGGACAGATGTCGAAAATAGTTTGTTTACGCAGAGAGTAGTTGGGACATGGAAAGCACTGCCTGCAACAATTGCAGACTCACCAACTTTACGGACATTTAAGTGATGATTGAATAGGCATATGGATGAGAATGGAATAGTCTAGGTTAGATAGGCTTCAGATTGATTTCAAAGGTTGGCGCAACATAGAGGGCTGATAGGCCTGTACAGCGCTGTAATGTTCGATTCGGCAGATTGCTTGCCAAGTAAATACTGACATATATTCCTTTTATTCAGTTAGGTGATGTGTTTATCAATTACCCTCCATAGAGGCTGAAAATGATCAGTGACAGTTAACTCCTGGACAGAATGTTTCATTCCACAGCTGGTCCATATTTGGGAGAAATCTTCAGTTCTGTACGAAACATGTTGGCTTACTTCATCGCCCTCACGATGTTCAATGACATAAGTTCGATTATTGACAATGACCACAGCACTGCAAGAGACAGAGAGAGAGAGACATAGATGAAAACACGCAATCGTTTAATGAATAGCAAATTTGTACCTTCAGATTCAGTATCTAATACCCTGCTTAATACATAATTTCCCAGAAAGAGATAAACACTACGTACAGACACACAGTGAGTAACCCTTACCCTGCTAAATAAACATATCACAGTACAGTTACACAGTGATTGACAGTCACCCTGCTGAATAAACACATCCCTGTACACTTACACAGTCAGTGACACTTAACCTGCCGAATAAACTCATCCCAGTATTAGATACACAATGAGTGACACATACCCTGCTGAACAAACACATCCCGTTACACTTACACAGTAAGTGACCGTGACCCTGCTGAAAAGACATATCCTAATCCAGTTACACAGTGAGTGATCCACACCCTGCTCAAAAAACACATCCCAGTACAGTTACATATTGAGTGTCCCTTACCCTGCTGAATAAACAAATACCAGTGCTGTTAAACAGTGAGTGACCACTACCCTGCTGAATAAAAACAACCGAGTCGGGTTGAACAGTGAGTGACCCTCACCCTGCTGTATAAAAGCATCCCACTCCAGTTACACAGTGAGTGACCCTCACCCTATTGAATAAACACATCTCAGTACAGTTACACAATGAGTGACGCTTACCCTGCTGCTTATACAGTGAGTGACCATTACCGTGTTAAATAAACACACCCAAGTAGAGTTACACTGCTGAACAAACACAGCCCACTACATTTACATGTGTGACCATGACCCTGCTGAATACACACATCCCAGTACAGTTGCGCAGTGAGTAGCTCTTACCCTGCTGAATACACACATCCCAGTACACTTGCGCAGTAACTCTTACCCTGCTGAATAAACACATCCAAGTACAGTTACACAGTGAATGACCATGACACAGCTGAATAAACATATCCCCGTACAGTTAAACAACGAGTGAACTTTACTGTGCTGAATACGCACAACAGAGTAGAGTTACACAGTGAGTGACCCTTGCCCTGCGGAATAAACACATCCCAGAGTGATGCTTACCCTGTTGAATAAACACAGCCTTCTTCAGTTAAACCGGGAGTGAAACTCACCCTGCAGAATAAACATATCCCAGCGCAGTTACACAGAGAAAGACCTTTAACCTGCTGAATAAACACATCCCAGTACAGTTACATAGTGAGTGACAATTACCCGGCTGAATTAACACACCCCAGTACAGTTACACAATCTGCAACCCCTTCCCTGCTGAATAAACACATCCCAATACAGTTACACAGTGAGTGACCATGACCCAGCTGAATAAACACATTCCAGTCCAGTTACACAGTGAGTGACCTTCACCCTGCTGAACAAACACATCCCACTACATTTACACAGGGTGTGACCATGACGCTGCTGAATAAACACATCCCAGTACAGTTACACAGTGAGTAACCCTTACCCTGCTGAATAAATAGATCTCAGTACTGTAACACAGTGAGTGAACCTCACCCTGCTCAAAAAACATATCCCGGTATAGTTATACATTGATTGACCCACACCCTGCGGAATAAACACATCCCAGACAGTAACAGTGAGTGATGCTTATTCTGCTGAGTAAATACACCTTTCTTCAGTTAAGCTGGAAGTGACCCTAACCCTCCAGAATAAACACATCCGAGTACAGTTACACAATGAGTCACGCTCATCGCGAAAGAATCACTTCCAAGTAGTTACACTGTGACTGATCCTCACTCTGCTGAACAAATACATCCCACTCCTTTTACAGAGTATGAGATCATGACCCTGCTGAATAAACACATCCCAGTGCAGTTACACAGTGAGTGTCCCTTAAACCTGATGAATAAGATAGATTCCCTACAGTGTGGAAACATGCCCTTCGACCGAACAAGTCCACACCGACCCTCCAAAGAGTAACCCAGCCAGTTCCATTTCTCTCTGACTAATGCACCTAACACTATGGGCAATCTAACATAGCCAATTAATCTGACCTGCACATTTTTATGGACTGAAGGAGAAAACAGGGTACCAAGAAGAAACCAACGCAGACACGGGGGGAATGTGCAAACTCCGCAGAGACAGTCGGCCAAGGCTGAAATCGAACCTGGGACCATGGTGCTGTGAGACAGCAGTGCTAACCACTAAGCACCATGCCAACCCTGTTGAATAGACACATCCCAGCACCATTACACAGTGAGTGACCCTCACCCTGGTGAATGAACACATCCCAGTACAGTTACATAGTATGTGACCCCTTCCCTCTTGAATAAACACATCCCAGTACAGTCACACAGTGAGGGACACTCACACTGCTGAGTAAACACATACCAGTACAGTTAGAGAGTGACTGACCCGTAAAATGCTGAATAGACACATCCCAGTACAGTTACACAGTGTGTGGCTCCAACCCTGCTAAATAAACACATACCAGTAGAGTCACGCAGTGAATGACATTCCCCCTGCTGAATGAACACATCCCAATACAATTACACAGTGACTGATGCTCAACCTCATGAATAAACACATCCCAGTACACTTACAAAGTCTGTGACCCCTTCCCTGCTGAATAAACACATCCCAGTACAGTTACAGTCAGTCAACCTCACACTGCTGAATAAACACATCCCAGTATAGTTACACAGTGAATGCTCTGACCGTGCACATTTAACAGATCCCAGTAGAGTTACACAGTGAGTTACCCTTACTGTGATAAATAAGCACATCCCTGCAGAGTTACATGGCGAATGACTATTGCCCTGCTGAATAAACACATCCCAGTACAGTTACACATTGAGTGATCCTCACCCTGCTGAATAAACACATCCTAGTACAGTTGCACTGTGAGTGACTCTTACCCTGCTGAATAAACACATCCCAGTACAGTTGCACAGTGAGTGACCCTCACGCTGCTGAATAAACACATCCGAGTACAGAAACACAGTGAGTGACCCTTAACTTACCAAACATATCCCAGTACACAATGACTGATGCTTACCCTGCTGCATCCACAGTTACACAGTGAGTGACACTTACTCTGCTGAATAACACATCCCAGTACAATTGCACAGTGAGTAAACTTTACCCTGCTGAACAAACTCATTCCAATACAGATCCCAGTGTGTGACCCTTACCTTGCTGAATAAACACATCCCTGTACAGTTGCACAGTTGGGACCCTTACCCTGCTGAATAAGCACATCCCAGCACGTTTACACAGTTGGGACCCTTACCCTGCTGAAAAAAATTATCCCAGTCCAGTGACACTCACCCTGCTCAAAACATCACATCCCAGCAGAATCATATGTTGAATGTCCCTTACCCCACTGAATAAGCAAATCCCAGTACAGTTACACAGTGAGTGACTCCTACCCTGCTGAATAAACACATCCCAGTACAGTTACACAGTGAGTGACCCTTACCGTGCTGAATAAATACAACTGAGTAGAGTTATATACTTGAGTGACCATTATCTGGCTGAATGGTATAGTTACACAGTGAGTGACTCTCACCATGCTCAATAAAAACAACCCAGGACAGTTACATATTGAATGTCCCTTACCCTGCTGAATAAACAAATGCCAGTACAGTTACACAGTGAGTGAACCTTACCGTGCTGAATAAACACAACCGAGTGACCATTATCCGGCTGTATACACACATCCCAACATTTACATAGTG
Source organism: Chiloscyllium plagiosum (assembly GCF_004010195.1). Classification (NCBI taxonomy): domain Eukaryota; kingdom Metazoa; phylum Chordata; class Chondrichthyes; order Orectolobiformes; family Hemiscylliidae; genus Chiloscyllium; species Chiloscyllium plagiosum. The sequence goes on from NC_057710.1 coordinate 640,696, forward strand.
AGTGACCCTCCCCCTGCTGAATAAACAGATCCCAGTACAGTTACATAGGGAGAGACACTTACCCTGCTGAATAAACACATCCCAGAACAATTACAGAGTGAGCGACCCTTACCCTGCTGAATAAACACATCTCAGTACAGTTACACAGTGTGTGTGTGTGACCCCAACCTGGCTGAGAAAACAAATCCAAGTACAGTGACAAAATGAGTGACCCTTACCCTTCGAATAAACACATCCTCGTAGAGTGAAACAGTGAGTGATTCTTATCCTGCTGAATAAACACATCTCAGTATACTTACACAATGAGTGACCCCGACCCAGCTGAACAAACACATCCCAGTACAGTTACGCATTCAGTGAAGCTTACCCTGCTGAATAAACATATCCCAGTACTGTTACACATTGAGTGACCCACACTCTGCCAAATACACACATCCCAGTACAGTTACATAGTGAGCAACTCTTCCCCTGCTGAATAAGCAGATCCCAGTACAGTTAAACAGTGAGTGACCCTCACCCTGCTGTATAAACACACCCCAGCACAGTTACACAGTGAGTGATCATGACCAGCAGAATCCACATATCCAAGCATAGTTACACTGTGGGTGAGCCTTTCCCTGCTGAACAAACAGGGAACAGTTACACAGTAAGGTACTATGATCCGGCTGAATAAACACATCCCAATGCAGTTCCACAGTGAGTGATCATTACTCTGCTAAATAAACACATCCCAGTACAGTTACACAGTCGGCAACCTTCACCCTGCTGAATAAACACATCCTAGTTCACTTACCAGTGAGTAACACTCACCCTGCTGAATAAACGCATGCCAGTACACCTGCTCAGTGAGGGACCCTTACCCTGCTGAATAAGAACATCCCAGTACAGTTAAACAGTGAATAACCATGACCCAGCTGAATAAACACATGCCAGTCCAGTTACACAGTGAGTTACCTTCAGCTGCTGAATAAACACCTCCTAGTACAGTTGCACAATGACTGACCATTACTCTACTGCATGAAAATATCCCAGGACAGTTGCACATTGAATGTCTCTTCCCCTGCTGAATAAACACATCCCAGTACAGTTACACAGTGAGCGACCCTCACCGTGCTGAATAAACACATCCTAGTACAGTTACATAGTGACTGATCCTTATCCTGCTGAATACACATATCTCAGTCCAATTAAACAGAGAGTGACCCTCACGCTGCTGAATACACAAATCCCAGTACAGTTAAATGGTGAGTGACAATTAACCAGCTGAATAAAGACATGGTCGTTCAGTTACACAGTGAGTGACTATTACCCTGCTGAATAAACATAACCCAGTATGGTTACACAGGGAGTGACCCTCGCTATGCTGTCTGAACACATCCCAATAGAGTTATACAACGAGTGACCCTTACCCTGCTGAATAAACACATCCCAGTACAGTTACGCAGTGAGTGACCCTTACCCTGCTAAATAAACACATCCCAGTACAGTTACACAGTGAGTGAACTTACCCAGCTGAATAAACACATCTGAAACCAATTACACAAAGTGACCCTCACCCTGCAGAATAAACACATCCTCGTCCAGTTACATAGTGATTGACCATGACCCAGCAGAACAAACGCATCCCAGTACAGTTCCACTGTGAGTGACACTTACCCTGTTGAACTAACACATTCTAGTCCTGTTACACAGTGAGTGACCCTCACCCTGATGAATAAACAGATCCCATCACAGTTACATACTGAGCGACCATGACCCAGCTAAATAAACACATCCCAGTACAGTTACACCATGAGTGACTATTACCCTGCTAAATAAACAGGTCCTCGTCCAGTTACACAGTGAGTGACCATCACCCTGCTGAATAAACACATTCCCGTCC
>NC_057710.1:643077-647753 GCF_004010195.1 Chiloscyllium plagiosum
TTGTGTGGTTTTTAACTTGATATAATGACAAGTGATTAGTGAGAGCTATTTCTAAACCTAATTTATGAACTAAACCACAGTAAAAGTGATTGATCAGGTCATGTACTCAGACTGTAGAACGGGAGTGCTGCTGGATATCTCTGTGATCCACATTTACAGCAAATGATTGTAACTTTGAGGAACCTCAGCCTGTTCCAGGAGGAAATCGCATTGTTTTGTTTAAATGCTTCTAACTGGTTAGGAACAGGAGGGTGTGGTTGTGGGCAAGACCCCGGAATGTACAGGGCAGAAGCAGGAAGGCCATTCTGCCTCTGCAGCATGCTTTCCTATTCAAATCCCAGCACTGCTTATCTTAGAGTCCTGCCTAACCCCATAACCTTTCACCCCCTTACCTCAGAACAATCGACCACCCTCTGCTTTACAGGTTTCAGGGATGCTGCTTCCACATCTTTGCTGGTACAACACTCCAAAAACACAGGACCCTCAGAGGAAATTATACCTCACCACTCTCTTCCATAGGTGACCCCTGATTTTAAACAGTGACCTCTAGTTCTAGATTCTTACAAGAGGAAACACCTTCTCCCTAACCCTCAGGAATTTAATAACTCACCTTTCTGGTCTGTGGCCAGCCCCTGTGTATCCTTCCCACAAACGGCAGCACTCACATTCGAGGTAGGAGCCTGACCAAGCTTCTCTCAGCTGCTCAAAATCCTCTGATGGTCTTCACTAAAGGAGACGCCCAGTTGTGTACACAGCATTACACACGTGGCCTCCTCAGTGCTCTAAACTCCTGCCTCCATTTACAGCTTTCTTTAACTAATCGAGACAGTACTGAAGGCTGGGATCCCAAACTATCATCGATTATTCTACACACCCGTCAGGTTCACTAACGTCCTCAAGTGAAATCGGCCATCCTCAGCGGGTCTGGCCTACACGTGACTCCAGACCCACAGCAATGCAGCAGACTCTTACTGACCCTCTGAAATGGCTACGCGAGCCCTTCCATTCAGCAGCACCAAAGGATGGGCAGTACTACTCACTTGTGGTGGTGGTACCGGTGGGGCAGGAGGGAGACTCGGGCTCTGCTAATGGTCTGTCTAGGGTCACGGTGTTTGTGGATGAAAGCAGGAGCTGGAGGCTGGGTGAGCAAGCTGACCACAGCCCGGTGATACAGGAAACCTGCCACGGCAGAGTAACATAGGGACAGCCAAAAGTAGACAGCCCCCGCAGCAGAGATGGGATACCCAGCCCGTGGCACTGCCCAGCCAGTGCTAGCCTGAAGGACACTTCCTTCTGCCATTTACCAAACTCACCCCCACGGTCAACAGGAAGCACCCGGCTAGAGGTGACTAAGGATTATATTATTTATACGAACATTCATAAAATAGGGACAAAAAAATTGGTCACTGGAAATCAGGAATTACTGGAAGAAACACAGCCAGGGCGTACAATAATCGATTAAACAGGAGGTTCCTGATCCCTGATCCCAGTGTAAAGGAGAGATCCCAGATCCTGGACCCCAGTTTAAAGGGGAGATCCCAGATCCTGGATCCCAGTTTAAAGGGGAGATCCCAGATCCTGGATCCCAGTGTAAAGGAGAGATCCCAGATCCTGGACCCCAGTTTAAAGGGGAGATCCCAGATCCCGGATCCCAGTTTAAAGGGGAGATCCCAGATCCCGGATCCCAGTTTAAAGGGGAGATCCCTGATCCCAGTTTAAAGGGGAGATCCCAGATCCCAGTTTAAAGGGGAGATCCCAGATCCCGGATCCCAGTTTAAAGGGGAGATCCCTGATCCCAGTTTAAAGGGGAGATCTCAGATCCCAGTTTAAAGAGGCTGATAATCCTTAGTTGAAACACTTGCCTCTGCATGTCCCGGCCCCAGGGGGTCAGGTGAGTGTCCCATCTTGATGAAGTTGCTGCCTTCCTGGGATTTGGATCCAGCCCCCATGCTGATGATCAATACTTGCAGATTCCCCCGCCCCATTATAGGCCATGCTCACTGCCCTGGCTCTGTGCCCACACCCATGCCCTGGGCATCTCCTCCCCACAGTCTCACAGCCTGCCTTGCCCCCCCCCGCTCACCCCTCACTCCCCCAACTCCATCCCAGACACTGACCTGAGCTTTCTCCACCCCAGCACCTTTCATTGCCTTTCTCTGGTCTTTTCCCTTTCGTCGTTTCGCTTTTGAGAAGCTGAAAGACAGAAGTGTTCAGAGCATTAACAGATAAGCCTCAAACAGATCACAATCCTCCCCACCCTTCTACCACCTGAGGAACCCCACCCCACCCCTTTCCGGATGACACTAAGGTCGGTGGAGTTGTGGATAGTGCTGAAGGATGCTGTAGGTTACAGAGGGACATTGATAAGCTGCAGAGCTGGGCTGAGAGGCGGCAAATGGAGTTTAATGCAGTGATTCACTTTGGAAGGAATAACAGGAAATGCAAAGTACTGGGCAAATGGTAAGATTCTTGGTAATGTAGATGAGCAGAGAGATCTCGGCGTCCATGTACATAGATCCCTGAAAGTTGCCACCCAGGTTGATTGGGCTGTTAAGACCATGCTGTACATCTCTTTGACTCTACACGGTGTGTTGGTGTTTATTGGTGGGGGATTGAGCTTCAGTACCATGAGGTTGTGCTGCAGCTGTACAAGACACTGGTGCAGCCACACCTGGAGTATTGTGTACAGTTCTGGTCACCGCATTATAAGGAGGATGTGGAAGCTTTGGAAAGGATGCAGAGGAGATTTACCAGGATGTTGCCTGGTATGGAGGGAAGGTCTTACATGGAAAGGCTGAGGGACTTGAGGCTGTTTTTGTTAGAGAGAAGAAGGTTGAGAGGTGACTTAATAGAGACATATAAGATAATCAGAGGGTTAGATAGGGTGGACAGGGAGAGCCTTTTTCCAAGTATGGGGACGGCAAACACGAGGGGGGATAGCTTTAAATTGAGGGGTGATAGATACAGGACAGATGTCAGAGGTAGTTTCTTTACTCAGACAGTAGTAGGGGTGTGGAACACAGCCTGGAACAGTAGTAGACTCACCAACTTTAAGGGCATTTAAATGGTCATTGGATAAACATATGGATGAGAATGGAATAGTGTGGGTTAGATGGGCTTCAGATTATTTTCACTGGTTGGCCCAACATTGAGGGCCGAAGGGCCTGTACTGTAACAGTGTATGTTCTTGTACAGCACCATCTTCAGTACAGAGTACCTCGGTATAATCACTAGTTACAGAACAGAGAAATGAAGGGAAAAATGTTACATTACGGCTATACACAGTATGATGATTGGACAGAAGAACAGGCAGCCAAGTTAAAGGGACAGCCATCGGAGTGAATGACACACCTTGAAGCTGCTGCTGTGCTCCCCTCTGCACGAGTCTCCTGCTGCTCAGTGACCGAGTGTGAAACGCTCTCTTGCTCGCTTGACCAAGGGTCCGGTTTCTGGTCTCGATGAGGTTTGCAGCTCTCAGCTAATCTCTCCTCCTCCTCCTCCTCCTCCTCCCTGTCCCTGGAGTGAGGGGTGGAACTAGTCATGCTCTGGGAGTCTGTGGCCTCAGACTGGGGCTCACTGAACACCTAGGACAGAGCGTAGAGTGAGATGTATAAATTGGACAGACAAAGTTCGGCTGCCCTTGGGAATGAGACTGCTCCAGACCTCAGATTTTCCCATCTTAGACAAGCGGATTGGTTGGGTTGGGGACTGCTGGGGTTGTCTCAGTGTGGAGATCAGCTAATTTAAACAAACGCAATTGCAGCTGCTTCCACCCCCTCCTCTGGCACTCACCACCCTCTGTGGAAAAAACCTGCCTCTGACATCTCCTTTAAACTTTCCCCCTTTTATCTCAAACCTACATCCCCCAGTAAGTAATATTCCTCCCCTGACAAAAAGACACGATCTATCCATTCTATCCACACCTCTCATAATTTTGTAAACTTCTAGCCGGTCACTCCTCACCCTTTAACGTTTAAAAGGAAACAAACCAAGTCTGCCCAGTTGCATACAGTCACATTGTTTCCGAAGCACCTTGACAGATATACGAACAGGTAAGGAACAGGGAATATGGGCTGCATCAAGGAAAAAGGTTTTCGGTTCAGCAAGTCATCATGTGCTAGCACAGGCTTGGTGGGCTGAATAGCCTGTTCCTGTCCCTCAGAACTGATTGCAGCGAGGACAACAAGGGAAATGGACAATGGCGAACAGGAGAGAAAGGAAAGCTGCTATCGGGTCTATTAGTGGGGGGGCAATGGGTTGGCTGTGGTGAAAGCAGCCCATGGGACATCACCGCTTGGTGTAAGGACATGAGGGAAGGTGCACAGGCCCCAAAACAATTGAACTCAATACTGAATCCTGCAGGCCGCAGGGTTTCCAACGTGGGCTAAGCTCCACTGAGGGACTGCAGTCAGCCTGAGACGGAAACATCAGCCAGGGATCACGGTGGGGTGTAGACGTATCAGGCAACTGGAAGCTCGAGTCTATTTCAGGGACAAAACGTAGGTGTTTCACAAAGGAGCCACTCATTTTCATTTCAGCTCCCCAGTGGAGAGGAGACCAGATTGTGTGAGCAGTGAAGGCAGGAAACGAGATTGTGGGAAATGCCGATAAACCACTGCTTCACTGGTTGGAGGGGAAGGAGGAGTGGACCAGGGGTGGGATGTTGGGGGGGTGGG
>NC_057710.1:651300-655443 GCF_004010195.1 Chiloscyllium plagiosum
TACCTCTTATTATATAATCCCTCCATTTCCAACATCAGCCGAGTGAACCTTCTCTGGCCTGCCTCTGATACAAGAATATATTTCCTTCGGGTACACACACTGTTCAAAATATTCTAGGTGTAGTCTGACTTGTATCTTGCATCGTTTTAGTAAGACCTCCCTATATTTAGACTCCAGTCCCTTTGTAATAAATGGCAGCATTTGATTTGCCTTCTCTATTACTTGATGACCCTGTAAGCTACTTTTTTTCAGATTGATAAACAAGAACTCCCACAACCCTTTATGTTTCCAGTCTAAAAACAAATACTGTTAGCCTGACAGTAAGTCAGGACCATGCTGAAATGAGTAAGAAACGACATATCAATAAAAAAAAATAACTGGATCCTTAGAAACACATTTTATAAAAGAGAATTTGTTTTTGGGCCTGTTGGATTTATTTGTTGGGGTGAATATAAATGGCAGAATAGGGTGGGGTGTTGGGGGGGGGGGGGTGTTGGGGGTTAGTCTGAGCCATTGCTTACCTTCTGCTGTTGTTTGTTCTGTTGCCTGTTGGAGCGTCGCCCGAAGCAGGTGATGGAGCAAACCAGGAGAGAAACAAAACATCTTACTGAGCAGAACCGAGACAAACACCTCACCCTGAAGGTGAACACTTACACATCGCCCCATCAGCAACACCTCAGACCACAATCCAAACCCAATGGTTTTAGTAAATACCGATGAATAATTGGGAAAGACCGATATCCCTTATTGCTGCTGCTGCTGTTTTCTGTATCCCAGGATTGCCCTGCCCTGCCCTGCCCGAGCCCAGCTGATGATTGGTGGTTTCAGGGGTGGGGAGCACGCGGGCTAACAGTGGGAGGAAATGCTAACAGCTGCTTCTCTGTAAATGCTGCCGGACAGGCCAAGATGTGTCAGCATCCATGAGCTCGCCCCATAGCCTCTGCTAAAGGCTACGGTCATGAATCCTGGCTGGTCAATCCAGGGGGAGGGCAAGGAATCTTCAGGACAGGTAGGGAGGGATGTGGAAGAGGAAATGGTGTCACGATATTGATCCAGCAGTCAGTTACCATGTTAGGAATCTCAGCATTGTTACAGCACAGGAGAACACCATTCAGCCCATCATCCCAGCACCAGCTCTTCCAAAAGTATCAAAAGTATAATTTCCCACTTTCTCCCATAACCTTGCACATTATTGTTTTGACCCCGAACGTCTCAGTTGAAGCTGCCTCCTCCACATTTCCAGGCAGTGTATTCCAGAAGCTAACCTCTTGCTTAAGGGCGGCACGGTGGCACAGTGGTTAGCACTGCTGCCTCACAGCGCCAGAGACCCGGGTTCAATTCCCGCCTCAGGCGACTGACTGTGTGGAGTTTGCACGTTCTCCCCGTGTCTGCGTGGGCACCCTCCGGGTGCTCCGGTTTCTTCCCATGCTAAATTGCCCGTAGTGTTAAGTGAAGGGGTAAATGTAGGGGTATGGGTATGGGTGGGTTACTCTTTGGCGGGTCGGTGTGGACTTGTTGGGCCGAAGGGCCTGTTTCCACACTGTAAGTAATCTAATCTAATCTCTATGAAAAGGTTTTTCTCATATTACTATAAATCTGTTATCGATCCCTCCTGATAATTTTCCAAGTGGGAACAGCTTCTCCTTATCTACTGACAATTTGGAAAATCTTTCTGATCTGCTCCAGCCCCAACGACTTCAATCTATCCTGAGGAACTTGTCTTTACATTTCTCACGTATTTTAAACTGAACTGAAATGAGGATCAAGCCAGGGGTTGCTGGAGGATTGCTGCATGTTTTGACAGCATGTACCTGACCCTCATTGTAAGCACTGTTTACACAGCTGCTGGCTTGCAGCAGTGCTGACATTGTGATGGTTCTGGATGTAGGTTTGCTCACTGAGCTGGAAGGTTCATTTTCAGATGTTTCATTACTGGGTAACATCATCAGTGAGCCTCCAGGCAAAGCACTGGTGGTATAGCACACTTTCTATTTATGTGTTTGGGCTTCCTTTGGTTGGTGATGTCATTTCCTGTGGTGACGTACTTTCCTGTTCTTTTTCTCAGGGGGTGGTAGGTGGGGTCTAACTCAATGTTTTTGTTGATAGAGTTCCAGTTGGAATGCGCCGCTTCTAGGAATTCTCAATGGACGTGTTGTCCTTCCTCATCTGTATGTATGTTCATCCTCAGCAATAAACGCCAACGCACAGACAAAACACACCCAGAAACCCGAGCCACTCTCCCCTACATCAAAGACATCTCGGAAATGACTGCCAGACCACTCAGACCCCTTGGCATCATGGTAACCCACAAACCCACCAACACACTGAAACAGCAGCTAATGAACTTGAAAGACCCCATACAGACAACAAGCAAAACTAATGTCATTTAAAAAATACCGTGCAAGGACTGTAACAAACACGACATTGGACAAACAGGCAGAAAACCCGGTACCACAGGAATCCACACCCGGTACCACAGGAATCCACACCCGGTGCCTCAGGAATCCACACCCGGTGCCTCAGGAATCCACACCCGGTGCCTCAGGAATCCACACCCAGCGCCTCAGGAATCCACACCCAGTGCCACAGGAATCCACACCCGGTGCCACAGGAATCCACACCCGGTGCCACAGGAATCCACACCCGGTGCCACAGGAAACCACACCCAGTGCCACAGGAATCCACACCCAGCGCCTCAGGAAACCACACCCAGCGCCACAGGAATCCACACCCAGTGCCTCAGGAAACCACACCCAGTGCCTCAGGAAACCACACCCAGTGCCACAGGAATCCACACCCGGTGCCACAGGAATCCACACCCAGTGCCACAGGAAACCACACCCAGTGCCACAGGAATCCACACCCAGCGCCACAGGAAACCACACCCAGTGCCTCCTGAATCCACACCCAGTGCCTCAGGAAACCACACCCAGCGCCACAGGAATCCACACCCAGTGCCTCACCACACCCAGCGCCACAGGAATCCACACCCAGTGCCTCAAGAATCCACACCCAGTGCCTCAGGAAACCACACCCAGCGCCACAGGAATCCACACCCAGTGCCTCAGGAATCCACACCCAGTGCCTCAGGAATCCACACCCAGTGCCACAGGAATCCACACCGTGCCTCAGGAATCCACACCCAGTGCCACAGGAAACCACACCCAGTGCCTCAGGAATCCACACCCAGTGCCTCAGGAAACCACACCCAGCGCCTCAGGAATGCACACCCAGCGCCACAGGAAACCACACCCAGTGCCTCAGGAATCCACACCCAGTGCCTCAGGAATCCACACCCAGTGCCACAGGAATCCACACCGTGCCTCAGGAATCCACACCCAGTGCCACAGGAAACCACACCCAGTGCCTCAGGAATCCACACCCAGTGCCTCAGGAAACCACACCCAGCGCCTCAGGAATCCACACCCAGCGCCACAGGAAACCACACCCAGTGCCTCAGGAATCCACACCCAGTGCCTCAGGAAACCACACCCAGCGCCACAGGAATCCACACCCAGCGCCACAGGAATCCACACCCAGTGCCACAGGAATCCACACCCAGTGCCACAGGAATCCACACCCAGTGCCACAGGAAACCACACCCAGTGCCACAGGAAACCACACCCAGTGCCTCAGGAATCCACACCCAGTGCCTCAGGACTCCACACCCAGTGCCACAGGAATCCACACCCAGTGCCTCAGGAATCCACACCCAGCGCCTCAGGAATCCACACCCAGCGCCTCAGGAAACCACACCCAGCGCCTCAGGAAACCACACCCAGCGCCACAGGAAACCACACCCAGTGCCACAGGAAACCACACCCAGTGCCACAGGAAACCACACCCAGTGCCTGCTGTAAGCCAGGGCAAGCATTCAGAGCTGGAAGGATCAAGAATCGGTGTTTGTTCCGAACAGGAATCATTTCAGCAAGCCCTGGGAAAAGCGTTCCCTCCACCCACACCATGTTATGTCTATTGTGTTGGTGCTGTCAGGGTGGGTGTGTCTGTGTCGGGGGGGGAATCGCTCTCTCAGGCTGCCGCAATGGGTGGGTGTGTCTGTGTGGGGGAGTCTCTCTCTCTCTCAGGCTGCAGCAATGGGTGGGTGTGTCTGTGTGGGGGAATCTCTCTCTCTCTCTCAGGCTG
>NC_057710.1:661577-669521 GCF_004010195.1 Chiloscyllium plagiosum
TACTATACCATACCATACAGTGTTTTGTTTTGATGGCAGCGCCGGCAAGGTAGGTAGCATTTGAGCTCCTAAGCCCGTCCACTCCAACCCAGCTACTTCCTCCCAGCTTACACACTCATATATACTACCCCTACTATACCATACCATACAGTGTTTTGTTTTGACGGCAGCGCCGGCAAGGTAGGTAGCATTTGAGCTCCTAAGCCCATCCACTCCAACCCAGCTGCTTCCTCCCAGCTTTCCTCATTCTTTTTGTCTTCTTTCTTATTTTATCTTTATCTTCCACTTGCTGGCGATGGCTGAGAAGGTGTTATTGTGGAGTCTGGCTGCCAGACTGGGATTCTTGGTAAGGAGGTGGTGGCTTGACCTGGCAGCAGAGCCAGGGACTCCTGGTATCGATAAAGAGGCAGGATCAGCTCCTGGTTGAGGTAGGGCTGAGCCAGGGAGTCCTGGTTATTGGTGAGACAGCAGTGGCAGCTTCTGGTTCAGTTCGGGCCTGTGCTGGGGAGTTCTGGTTATCGGTGAGGAGACAGTGGCTTCTCCTGGTTCAGGTACGGCTGCGGCCAGGGCGTCCTGGTAATCTGTGAGGAAGCTGTAGCAGTTCCCGGATCAGGTATGGCCAGAGTGGAGAATCCTGGTTATCGGGTGAGGCAGCAGCGGCCGTTCCTGATTCAGTTAGGGCCAGAGAAAGGCAGTCCTGGTTTTTGATGAGATGGGACAGTTCCTGGTTCACGTAGAGCTGGAGCCAGGGTGTCCTGGTTATCGGTGAGGCTGTGGTAGCTCCTGGTTTAGGTCATGCCAAAGCCAGGGTGTCCTAGTTATGGGTGAGGCAATGGAAGCTCCTGGTTCAGGTAGGGCTGGAGTCGGGGAGTCCTGGTTATCGGTGAGGCAGCAGCGGCAGCTACTACCAAAAGAAAAAATGCTGGAAAATCTCAGCAGGTCTAGCAGCATCTGTAAGGAGAGAAAAGAGCTGAAGTTTCGAGTCTAACTGACCCTTGAGGAGTCAAGAGATGATGAAGAGGTCAAACCAGCAGTTTTAAGTGGGCCTCATTCCTGAAGAAGGGCTCATGCCCGAAATGTCGATTCTCCTGCTCCTTGGATGCTGCCTGACCTGCTGCACTTTTCCAGCAACACATTTTCAGCTCTGATCTCCAGCATCTGCAGTCCTCACTTTCTCCTCCAATCCTGACCTCACCACTAAGCCAGCGGATAAAGGGGGTGCAGTGGTAGTTTGGCGCACTGACCTCTACACCAATGAAGCCAGACGCCAATTCGAAGACACATCCTCCTATCGCCCCCTCAACCATGACCCCAACCCCCATCACCAAACCATTATCTCCCAGACCATACACAACATCATCACCTCAGGAGATCTCCCACCCACAGCTTTCAATCTCATAGTCTGGGAACCCCGCACTGCCCAATTCTACCTCCATCCCAAGATCCACAAGGTTGACCACCCCGGCCGACCCATTGTCTCAGCTTGCTCCTGCCCCACCGAACTCATCTCTACCTACCTCGACACTGTCCTATCCCCCTAATCCAGGAACTCCCCACAAACGTTCAAGACACCATCCATGCCCTCCACCTCCACCAAGACTTCCCAGGCCCCCAATACCTCATCTTCACCATGGATACCCAATCCCTCTATGCCTCCATTCACCATGACCAGGGCCTCCAAGCCCTCCGTTTCTTTCTCTCCCAACGTCCCCAACAGTACCCTTCCACCAACACTCTCATTCGTTTGGCTGAACTGGTCCTCACCCTTAACAATTTCTCCTTTGAATCCTCCCACTTCCTCCAGACCAAAGGGGTAGCCATCAGCATCTATATGGGCCCCAGCAATACCTGTCTCTTTGTTGGCTATGTAGAACAGTCCATCTTCTATAATTACACCGCACCATTCCCCACCTCTTCCTCCACTACATTGATGACTGCTTCGGCGCAACCTCATGCTCCCATGAGGAGGTTGAGCAATTCATCAACTTCACCAACACATTCCACCCTGACCTGAAATTCACCTGAACCGTCTCTGACACCTCCCTCCCCTTCCTGGACTTCTCCATCTCCATTAATGACGACTGACTTGACACTGACATTTTTTACAAATCCACCAACTCCCACAGCTACCTGGAATACACCTCTTCCCACCCTACGTCCTGCAAAAATGCCATCCCGTATTCCCATCCCTCTGCCTCCTCCGTATCTGCTCCCAGGAGGACCAGTTCCACCACAGAATACACCAAATGGCCTCCTTCTTTAGAGACCACAATTTCCCTTCCCACGTGGTTGAAGATGCCCTCCAACACATCTCGTCACATCCCGCACCTCCGCTCTCGAACCCCACCCCTCCAACGTAACAAGGACAGAAACCCCCTGGTGCTCACCTTCCACCCTATCTTCGCATAAACTGCATCATCCGCTGACATTTCCGCCACCTCCAAACGGACCCCACCACCAGAGATTTATCTCCCTCCCCACCCCTTTCCACTTTCCGCAAAGACTGATCCCTCCGTGACCACCTGATCAGGTCCACAGCTCCCAACAACCCACCGTCCCCTCCTGGCACCCTCCCCTGCCACCGCAGGAATTGCAAAACCTGTGCCCACACCTCTTCCCTCACCTCCATCCAAAGCCCTAAAGGAGCCTTCCACATTCATCAAAAATTTACCTGCACATCCACCAATATCATTTATTGTATCCGTTGCTCCCGATGTGGTCTCCTCTACACTGGGGAGACTGGATACCTCCTCGCAGAGCCTATAGGGAACATCTCTGGGACACCCGCACCAATCAACCCCACCGTCCCATGGTCTAGCATTTCAACTTCCCCTCCTACTTTGCCGAGGACATGCAGGTCCTGGGTCTCCTCCAGCGCCGCCTCCCCCCCCCCCCCTCTCATTTATCTCTCCACCCTGCAGGCTCCCTGCCTCTATTCCTGATGAAAGGCTTTTGCCCGAAACGTCGATTTTCCTGGTCCTTGGATGCTGCCTGACCTGCTGTGCTTTTCCAGCACCACTCTAATCCAGACTTGGGTTTCCAGCATCTCGTTTTTACCTACGTTAGTTACTGCCCCGCAGAGTGAGAGGTCAAATCAAATCCTCTAGTCGTTTTGGGATTTTATGTGCCTCAAAATACATTAAACAATGAGGAAGTCCTTGAGGAGTGGGATACGTTAGTAAACTACTTATCTCAGGAGAAAGTGAGGACTGCAGATGCTGGAGGTCAGAGCTGAAAATGTGTTGCTGGAAAAGCGCAGCAGGTCAGGCAGCATCCAAGGAGCAAGAGAAGGAGATTCCTGAAGAAGGGCTCATGCCCGAAACGTCGATTCTCCTGCTCCTTGGATGCTGCCTGACCTGCTGCGCTTTTCCAGCAACACATTTTCAGTACTTATCTTAGGAGCAAAGAACGCAGTTGAAAGGATTGCTACAGAAGTATGAGGACAAATATAGGAATAAGATGGAGAGGACTAATGCTATTGTTAATGAGGCAGACATAGGGAATACTGATCCTCTCCAGACTTAATCCTTTCAAAGCCACACTGGTCCAAATGGAGGTGGAGGCCATGCTCAATGAAGATATCATCAAACCAAGTCAGAACAAGTGGAGCTGATTGTCTTAGTTCCCAAACCTGACAGGATTCAATGATTTTACGTGGATTACCGGAAGGTCAACACTGTAACTAAATCGGACTCAGACCCAATAAAAAGATTAGAGGACTGTTTGGAGAAAGTTGGACAAGTCAGTTACATCATCAAGTTGGACTTACTGTGTGGTTATTGGCAGGTACCTTTCTCAGAAAAAGCTAAAGAAATCTCTGTGTTTGTAACCCCAAATGGGCAATATTAATTCAGGGAATGCCCTTTGTAATGAAGAATGCACCCACCACATTCCAAAGATTCATGTTTAGAGTTGTGGCTGGGTTAACAAACTGTGCAATCTAATTGGAGGATGTAGTGATCTTTAATGAATCCTGGGAAGACCACATGGTACAGTTGGCAGAGCTCCTTGACTGATTAAGAGAAGCAAAACTTATAATGATCTTAAACAAAACTGAATTCGCAAAAGCAGAGGTGACATTCTTGGGACATAACATCAGTCACGGAAGGTTGACCCCAAAGAATGCAAAGACGAAGGCTATCGAGGAATTTCTACGACCAACCTTGAAGAAAGAGGTATTTCGATTTTTGGGACAAAGCGGATTCTATCAGAGATTTGTTCCAAACCTCGGCAGCATAGTGACACCATTAACAGATTTGCTGAATTTTGGTGGACGCATTTGACAATTTAAAAGCAATATTAACCACCGCACCAGTTTTGGCTAAACCAAACTTTTTGAAAGGCTTTAAAGTTGCCATCAATGCTCATGATATAGGAGTCGTAGCTGTACTGCGACAGGAAGATGATGATGGGATTGAACTGCCAATTGGCTACTTTTCAAAGAAACTCAACACCTCCTAGAGAAAGTACTTTATGGTCGAAAAGAAACTATTGAGTTTGGTACATTTTAATGTTTGTGTCACGAACAATGTTTTAGCGAAGATCGTACACACAAATCACAATCCTCTTAAATGTTTGGAATGCTATAAAGACAAGAATATCAGACTATTTCATTGGAGTTTTATGTTACAGACATTTAATTTACAAATCGTACATGCTGCGGGCCATAAGAATATAATAGCAGATGCGTTATTGTGGATTTAACTGATTAAATATTGATGAGATTGGTATCTGTTCAATGTTTTATATATATATGTTGGAAGAGGTAAACATGAACTCAGATTAAAGTCATATGTATGTCATGATAATGTGGTTGAGGAATAGAGGGGAAAAAATGATGCCATCTTTTCATTATGATGGGTCTTTTTAAAGGAGGGAGGTGTTATGAAGGTGTAAGTGTGTACTGTACCATTCAGAAAGTGGAAGCTGGCAAGGACTTAATAAGCACAGAGAGTGCTGAACAATTTTAAAATGTAACATTTGGCTGTGAAACAATAGCTGGAGCTGAGTTGCCGTGGTACACAACAAATTCAAAGCTAGCCAATCAGTTTAAATTATGCCCCAAGATACGAAAGTCCAATCAAATTTGAATTTTAATGCTTTGATGACATCAAACCAATGAGACGATCCGATGTTTTGGGGTATAAAAACATCGGGTAATTTGAACAGTTGGCTAGAGCGGCAAAGAGCAGCAACAGACTGCGGCCACAGAACCGCTCTCTGAAAGGTACCACATAGAGTCATAGAGATGTACAGGAAACATACAGAAACAGACCCTTCGGTCCAACCCGTCCATGCCAACCAGATATCCCAGTCCAATCTAGTTCCACCTGCCAGCACCCAGCCCATATCCCTCCAAACCCTTCCTATTCTTATACCCATCCAGATGCCTTTTAAATGTTGCAATGGTACTAGCCTCCACCACTTTCTCTGGCAGCTCATTCCATACATGTACCACCCTCTGTGTGAAAACGTTGCCCCTTAGGTCTCTTTTATATCTTTCCTCTCTCACTCTAAACCTATGCCCACTAGTTCTGGACTCCCCCACCCAAGGGAAAAGACTGTGTCTATTTCTCCTATCCAAGCCCCTCATGATTTTATAAACCTCTATAAGGTCACCCCTCAACCTCCGACGCCCCAGGGAAAACAGCTCCAGTCTGTTCAGCCTTTCCCGATAGCTCAAATCCTCCAACATCCTTGTAAAACTTTTCTGAACTGTTTCAAGTTTCACAACATCTTTCCGATAGGAAGGAGACCAGAATTGCATGCAATATTCAAACCAACATTCTGTCCAATGCCCTGTACAGCTGCAACATGACCTCCCAACTCCTGTATTCAATACTCTGACCAATAAAGGAAAACATACCAAATAGCTTCTTCACTATCCTATCTACCTTCAAGGAGCTATGAACCTGCACTGCAAGGTCTCTTTGTTCAGCAACACTCCCTAGGACCTTACCATTAAGTGTATTAGTCCTGCTAAGATTTGCTTTCCCAAAATACAGCACCTCACATTTATCTAAATTAAACTCCATCAGCCACTTCTCAGCCCATTGGCCCATCTGATCAAGATCCCATTGCAATCTGAGGTAACCTTCTTCGTTGTCCACTACACCTCCAATTTTAGTATCACCAGCAAACGTACTAACTTTACCTCATGCTCACATCCAGATAATTTATATAAATGATGAAAAGTAGTGGACCTAGCACTGATCCTTGTGGCACTCCACTGGTCACAGGCCTCCAGTCTCAAAAACAACCCTCTACCACCACCCTCTGTCTTCTACCTTTGAACCAGTTCTGTATCCAAATGGCGAGTTATCCCTGCATTCTGTGAGATCTAATCTGGTTAACCAGTCTGCCGTGGGGAACCTTGTCGAATGCCTTCCTGAAGTCCATATAGATCACGTCCATCACTATTCCCTCATCAATCCTCTTTGTTTCTTCTTCAAAAGACTCAATCAAGTTTATGAGACATGATTTCCCACGCACAAAGCCATGTTGACTATCCTTAATCAGTCCTTGCCTTTCCAAATACATGTACATCTTGTCCCTCAGGATTCCCTCCAAAATCTTGCCCACCACCGACACCAGGCTCACTGGTCTATAGTTCCCTGGCTTGTCCTTACCACCCTTCTTAAACAGTGGCACCACGTTAGCCAACCTCCAGTCTTCTGACACCTCACCTGTGACTATCGATGATACAAATATCTCAGTAAGAGGAGAAAGTGAGGACTGCAGGCCCAGCAATCACTTCCCTAGCTTTTCAGATTTCTTGGGTACTCCTGATCAGGTCCTGGGGATCGTTTATGTGTTTCAAAACATCTAGCACTTCCTCCTCTGTAATATGGACATTTTTCAAGATATCATCATCTATTTCCCTACATTCAATATCTTCCATGTCCTTTTCCAAAGTGAATACTGATGCAAAATACTTGTTTAGTATCTGCCCCATCTCCTGTGGCTCCAAACAAAGGCTGTCTTGCTAATCTTTGAGGGGCCCTATTCTTTCCCTAGTTACCCTTTTGTCCTTAATGTATTTGTAAAGCCCTTTGAATTCTCCTTAACTCTATTTGCCAAAGCTCTTCAACTCCCCTTTTTGCTCTCCTGATTTCCCTCTTAAGTGGCGGCACAGTGGCACCGTGGTTAGAACATAGAACATAGAACATAGAACAATACAGCACAGAACAGGCCCTTTGGCCCACGACGTTGTGCCGAACATTTGTCCTAGCTTAAGCACCCATCCATGTACCTATCCAATTGCCGCTTAAAGGTCACCAAAGATTCTGACTCCACCACTCCCACAGGCAGCGCATTCCATGCCCCCACCACTCTCTGGGTAAAGAACCCATCCCTAACATCTCCCCTATACCTTCCACCCTTCACCTTAAATTTATGTCCCCTTGTAATACTCTGTTGCACCCGGGAAAAAAGTTTCTGACTGTCTACTTTATCTATTCCTCTGATCATCTTATAAACCTCTATCAAGTCATCCCTCATCCTTCGCCGTTCCAACGAGAAAAGGCCTAGCACTCTCAACCTATCCTCATACGACCTATTCTCCATTCCAGGCAACATCCTGGTAAATCTTCTCTGCACCCTCTCCAAAGCTTCCACATCTTTCCTAAAGTGAAGCGACCAGAACTGCACACAGTACTCCAAATGCGGCCTAACCAAAGTCCTGTACAGTTGCAACATCACTTCAAGACTCTTGAATTCAATCCCTCTGCTAACCAATGCTAATACACCATAGGCCTTCTTACAAGCTCTACCCACCTGAGTGGCAACTTTCAAAGACCTATGAACATAGACCCCAAGATCCCTCTGTTCCTCCACCTCACTAAGAACCCTACCGTTAACCCTGTATTCCACATTCTTATTTGTCCTTCCAAAATGCACAACCTCACACTTGGCAGGGTTGAACACCATCTGCCACTCCTCAGC
>NC_057710.1:672460-678666 GCF_004010195.1 Chiloscyllium plagiosum
GTCACTGCAGCTTACCCCTGCTACCCCAACAGTATCCAAAGCGGTGTACCTATTGTTTAGGGGAACGACCACAGGGGATCCCTGCACTGCCTGCTTCCTCCCCTTCCCACCTCAAACTGTTACCCAGCTACCTGTGTTCTCTGGCGTAGCTATGTCCCTGCAGCTTCTATCTATCACTCTCTCAGCCTCTCGAATAATCCCTCTCAGCCTCTCGAGGTTAGCACTGCTGCCTCACAGCGCCAGAGACCCTGTTCAATTCCCGCCTCAGGCAACTGTCTGTGTGGAGTTTGCACATTCTCCCTGTGTCTGTGTGGGTTTCCTCTGGGTGCTCCGGTTTCCTCCCACAGTCCAAAAATGTGCAGGTTAGGTGAACTGGCCATGCTAAATTGCCCATAGTATTAGGTGTAGGGGAATGGGTCAGGGTGGGTAGCTCTTCGAAGGGTCGGTGTGGACTTGTTGGGCTGAAGGGCCTGTTTCCACACTGTAAGTAATCTAATCTACTGCCTTTATGCTTTTCTAAGGAACAGTACCTGTTCATATGAAATCTGAGAAGCATAAGGCCGAAGAAAAGATAACCCAGGAAAATACAGAGGAAAATTGACACAGCTGACTGGCTTTGAAATTTGAATATTTTATTAAACTTAATCAGGGAGTTTTATTGGATCAGTATATTGTTGTAGAGTGAGAGGTCGATAAATTAATCAGACAAAAGAGGATTACAGTGTCGATAGTTGTTTGTTAAATGTTCTTTTTGTTCTTACTTGGTGCTAAAGAATAAATAGTCAATTTTTCTTTAGATAGTGAGATTTGGTAGCTGTTTGTCACTCAGACATTAACAGATTACGAGACGAAGTGAGCTTCTCTGGGTGTCTGTTTGAATTTAGCAGAAGGGTTTACCCCGAGTTGTAACAGTGAATGTAACCCCAGCTATGCACAGCTATTTTCAAGTCATAGAATCATAAAATTGTATAGTACAGAAAGAGGCCATTCGACACATCATGTCTATACTGGCAACTGAAACAGTTACCCAGCTAGTGCCACTCTCCAGCCCTATCTCCGTAGCCCTCTAACTTAATCACTTTCAAATACATATCCAATTCTCTTTTAAAACCTCCTATACAATCCACATCCATGACTCTCCCAGGCAGCACATTCCAAATCCTAACAGCTCTTTACAACAAGTAAAGAAGTTTCTCTTCATCACATTCCCAGCTCTTTTATTAACGATCTTAAAGTTGAGACCCCTTGTTACTGACATACCAACTGGATAAAACAGACCGTCTTTAATTATTCTGTCTAAATTCCTCATACTATTGAACAACTCAATAAGGTCACCTTTTAATGTCTGTTGCAAAGAACTTAAGACAAACCTCTCCAATCTTTTCTTGCATCTAAAATCCCTCATTCCTAGTATTATTTCAGTAAATCTCCTTTGAACTCTCTCCAGGGTTTTAACACCCTTCCTAACTAAAGTGCCCAGAATTGAACGCATTACTCCAAAAGTGGTCTGACCAATGATTTGCAGAAGTCTAGTGTCACTTCCTTGCTTTCTTGTGGGGGAGGGGATAGTCTGGTGATATTATCACCAGACTATTAATCCAGAAACTCAGTTAATATTCTGGAGACCTGGGTGTGAAACCCGACATGGCAGACAGTGGAATTTGAATTCAATATAAATCTGATATTAAAGATCAAATGATGATGATGAAACTATTGTCGATGGTCAGAAAAAACTCACCTGGTTCATATTATGAAAGCCCGTAGGTGTGTACTGTACCTTTCAGAAAGAGTAGAAGCTGGCACAGACTTAGAGAGGCACAGAGTGTGCTGAACAATTTAAAAATGTAACACTTGGTTGAAACAAATAGCTGGAGGTGTGTTACTATGGTACAAACATAAATTCAAATTTCGGCCAATCAGTTTAAATTATGATCCAGATAACAAGATCCAATCAAATTTGAATTTTTGTATTTTGACAATATCAAACCAATGAAATGATCTGATGTTTTGGGTATAAAATCTGACATTTTGAACAGTTTGGGGGAGAACAGCAAAGAGCAGCCAGGCAAGCAACAACTACCAGCAGAATAGCTTTCTGAAAGGTACCTGTCCTAAGAAGTTTGTGCAGCAAAACACTGAAGCCAACCTATAGAAATCTACAGAGAAAGTTCGACATCCGAGGACAATAACTGGGTTTGAAAGTGATTTGCCGTACATTTAAGAAGGAACTTTTTGGACCAGTATTGTAGAGTGGGGGAGGTTTAAAGTTATTGTTTAATATTCTCTTTTTGACTTAAGGAATAAAATTGTTGATTTTTTTCTTTAGATATTGAGATCTGGGATGGTTCTTTACTTCTCGATATTAAACAGGATATGGCACAAGGTGAGTTTCTCTGTGTTGGGTTTAAATTAGCAGTGGGGTTTACCCCGTGTCGTAACATTCATGAATGTCCTTCAAGGAAAGAAATCTGCAAACCTCACCTGGTCCAGCCTACATGTGACTTCAGATCCACACCAATGTGGTTGACTCTCAGCTGCCCTCTGAAAAAGCTGAGCAAACCTTTCAGTTGTCTAGAGGTTTTTTGCCTCTAGACTGGGTCTGCAGCAGGTGGTGAGGGAACCATTAAGAGGGAAAAACACACTTAACCTCATCCTAACCAATCTGCCAGCTGCAGATGCATCTGTCCATGATGGTATCAGTAAGATTGACCGTTGCGCAGTCCTTGTAGAGACAAACTCCCACCTTTATATTGAGTATACCCTCCATGTTGTGTGGCACTATGACTGTGCTAAATGGGACAGACTTCGAACAAATCTATCAACTCAAGACTGGGCATCCAACAGGTGTTGTAGGCCATCAACAATAGCAGAATTGTACTCCAGCACAACCTGTAACCTCATGGCCTGGCATATCCCCCACTCAACCATTACCATCAAGCCAGGGGATCAACCCGGGTTCAATTGAGAGTGCAGGAGACCATGCTAGGAGCAGCACCAGGTATAGCTGAATGTGAGGTGTCAGTCTGGTGAAGCCAAGTGCAAGACAGCGCTAAGCAATCCCACAATCAACGGATCAGATCTAAGGTCTACAGTCTTGCCAGACTCAGTCGTGTGCGATTAAACAACTCACTGGAGGAGGATCCTCCGTGACGGAGGACCTCAGCACATCAGTGCAAAAGGTAAGCCTGATGTTTTCACAGCAACTTTCAGCCAGAAGTGCCAAGTGGACGATCCATCTCCAGTTGTCCCCAGATTGACGCTACCCTTCAGCCAATTCAATTCACTCCACGTGATGTCAAGAAATGGTTGAAGACACTGAATACAGCAAAGCCATGACACCATTCTGGCAATAGTACTGAAGGCTTGTGCTCCAGAACTTGTTGCTCTCCTAGTCAAGCTGTTCCAGTGCAGTTACAACCCTACAATGTAGAAAATTGCCCAGGTTAGTCCTGTATATAAAATTCCAACCCAGCCAATTACTGCTCAATTAGTCTGCTCTCCATCATCAGTAAAGTAATGGAAGGTGTCATCAACAGTACTATCAAGCAGCATCTGCTCAGCAATAACCTGCTCAATAACCCAGTTTAGGTTCCACCAAGGCCACTCAGCTCCTGACCTCATTACAGCCTTGGTTCAAACATGGACAAAATAGCTGAATTCTGGAGGTGAGGTGACTATGACAGCCCTTGACATGAAGGCTGAATTCGACCAATTGTGGCATCAAGGAGCCTGGGCAAAGATGGAATCAATGGGCAACAGAGACCAAACCTTCTGGTGGTTGGAGTCATATCTGGCACACAGGAAGATGGTTGTTATTGTTGGTTTTCAGTCATCTTAGCTCTCGAACATCTCTGCTGGAGTTCCTCAGGGTAGAGTCTTAGGCCCAACCATTTTCAGCTGCTTCATCAATGTTCTTCCCTTCACCATGGCCAGACGTGGGGATGTTCACTCATGATTGCACCGTTCGCGACTGCTCAGACACAAAGGAGCCCGTGTTGAAATTCAACAAAATCTGGACACTATTTGCACCACACAAATGCCAGGTAATGACCTCCATCAATTTAAAAAAAACAATCTGACCACTGCCCCTGGAGATAGTATGGACTGCAGATGCTGTAAGTCAGAATCAATAAACTAATGTGGCGGGGGCCTGGGAACCAGAAGATAAAATAAGTAAGTAGTGAGGTGGAGACTGGAGACTGTAAGAATTATGAAGATAGCATTAATAAAGGGAAGAATAGGCAGAGAGCAGATGAGTGCAAAAAAACTGGTGGCCTGAAATGCATCTACTTTAATGCAAGGAGTATAGTATGTAAGGCAGATGAACTTAGGGCTTGGATTGGTGCCTGGGAGTATGACGTTATTGCAATCTCAGAGACTTGGTTGAAGGAAGGGCATGATGATTGGCAACTAGACTTCAAACAGGCACTACAACTGGCTTTGTCATTAGAAAATGCAACAAATGGAGCATATGAGTTACAGAGTGTGCTGTTGGAAATGGACACCATCATCAGTCTGACAGAGCTTGGAGAACACAACTTGAGCGATGGCAATTGCATAGTCTTACTCAGGACATATCCTGAACAGAGGGTCTCTCGGTCACTCAGCAGCAAAACCCCAAAACAAAGTTAAGCCTAGGCCAAATGCTTAACATTTTCTTCAGGGTTGGCAAACCATTGTATTTGCTGCTGATATGTGAATTGCAGATAGCAAAATGGTTTCAGTAGACCAGAATTGAGGAAGTGAACTCATAGGCTGTATCCAGAAGAATGCACTCCCTGGAAAGCCCACCTACATCTGGCCTGGAACAGTTAAATTGCTCAGCAACATCCAAATCAGAACCGATTAAAATAAACATCTTGTGAAATGGTCGCCTGGTTCTCATGGAGTTGAGAGTATGTTGGTGGGAAAGCACAGCAGGTCAGGCAGCATCTGAGGAGCAGGAGAATCGACATTTCGGACATAAGCCCTTCATCAGGAATAGAGGTCAATATTGGTGCAGTTGTATCAGTGATTACAGAACCAGGTCATAAGTTTGTGTAAGACCTTGGCTCGATCAAGGACCTATCCCAGGACACCTTTACAGATAAAAGGTACAACTTTGCTACTGGTTTCACATGAGTAGCAGCTGGTTGAGTTCTCACTGATTGTAGTAAAAGGTTCAGGCCCAAGCCTGATGAGGTGAAATTGGCTGAGAAAGAATCACCTTGATTGGCTCAACGTCTTTTTATTAGAAAATGGCTCCCTGAATGAAGTCCTAATTAAATACTCAATCCCTCACAAAACTGGCTGGTGGGTTGTCCTTCACAAAACTGGACATGAACCATGCTTACCTGCAATTACAGGGGTCCCAGAAATATGCAACAATTATTACCCATAAGGGTTTGTACCAATATGTGAGACTGCCATTTGGGGTATTGTCAGTCTGTGCCACTTTTCACTGGACAATTGAGAATATTTTGTAAAATCTACCTCATGTCACTATTTATGTGGATGAAATGCTAATAATAACAGGGACGACCAATCAAGAGCTCTTTAAGAATTTAGAGAACTGTGGGGACCAAGGAGAGAGCAGGACGGTGTCAAGGTATGAAAAAATAAGTTTGGTGGGGCAGGAGCAGCGGAGATGATAGGTCGACTGGAGAAGTCAAGTGTTTCGATTTTGGATAAGAGGTGGATAACTCCTCACATACATTTGTGACACCACCCACATGCTTCACCTCATCCATGAATTTCATTACTCCAGCCCCCAAGGCCTTACTTTCACCATAGACAGCCAGTCCCTATATACGTCCATCCGGTATGACGAAGGCCTCCAAGCCCTCCATTTCTTCCTCTCCCACCAACCTAATCAGTATCCTCCACCAACACACTTATTCATTGGCAGAACTGGTTGTCACCCTCAACAACTTCTTCTGTGGAATCTTCCCACTTTCTTTAGACCAGATGGGCCCCAGCTATGCCTGCCTCTTCATCGGGTATGTGGAACACTCCATCTTCCGCATTGATGATGATATCAGCACCACCACATGCTCCCACGAGGAGGTTGAACAGTTCATCAACTTCACCAACACATTCCACCCTGACCTTAAGTTAGCTGGACCATCTCAGACACCTCACTCCCCTTCCTGGACTTCTCAGTTTCCATGCTGAAAATGTGTTGCTGGAAAAGCGCAGCAGGTCAGGCAGCATCCAAGGAGCAGGAG
>NC_057710.1:678685-684400 GCF_004010195.1 Chiloscyllium plagiosum
TTGCAGGTTAGGAAGGTGGTGCTGAGTTCGAGGGATTTGACTGAGACAATGTGGGGGGAGGGGAAATGAGGAAACTGGAGGAATCTGAGTTCATCCCTTGTGATTGGAGGGTTCCTAGGCGGAAGATGAGTCGCTCTTCCTCCAGCCGTCGTGTTGCTAGGGTCTGGCGATGGAGGAGTCCAAGGACCTGCATGTCCTTGGTGGAGTGGGAGGGGGAGTTAAAGTGTTGAGCCACGGGGTGGTTGGATTGGTTGGTCCGGGTATCCCAAAGGTGTTCTCTGAAACGTTCCGCAAGTAGGCGGCCTGTCTCCCCAATATAGAGGAGGCCACATCGGGTGCAGAAGATGCAGTAAATGATGTGTGTGGAGGTGCAGGTGAAACAACAATTATATGTAGATTTTTTCTAACCACAAAATGGTTTTCAATTTAAAAGAATACTATAAAATGGCTGAGAATAGTGATTGAACCCTGTGAACTTGTACTGCTGATTTGCTGAATTAAGCTGAAATTCAAAGATAAGAGAACAATAGAGTTTTCATAAAATGAATACTGACACATTAATTGACCATTCGAACTAACCTTGAACTACTACCATGGCATGACAATTTATGTAAATAAGATTTCTTTTCCAAGGAATACCATTGGATTAGCCTGTTGTCAATCATGTTACCATATTACAGTTGATTGGACTTTTCTTGTAATTAAGAATCCTTTCCCAGGAAATATCATTGGATTAACCTGCTGTAAATCCTTCCTGAAGAAGGGCCTGTGCTCGAAACGTCGAATCTCCTGTTCCCTGGATGCTGCCTGACCTGCTGTGCTGTTCCAGCAATAAAGTTTCAACTGCTGTAAATCTTGTCACCTTATTATATGTGATTGGGCTTTCTTCTAATTAAGGCTGTACTATCTCTTAAAAAAACCATATAAATAATGTGTAATTTTTAAATGTAATTATGCAACTTCACCATGGAACACAGAAGCTTTAACCCCTGTGTTGCTGGATAGAATTGCATCAAGGTACCTTAATTCAATAAACTAATGACCCTTGCATTTGAATAGACCGCATTCGTTGATTCTTTGGACTGATCTCGACTGGTTTAGTGGGGTCTACATCTTCACTCTCTTTGTTCTTCTTAACTCTCTCTTTAAATCCTTCCCAGCTGGTCTGTAACTCTCTATTGCCTCATCTGAACCATCTTGTTTCATCAACACATAAGCCTCCTTCTTCCGCTTAACAAAGGATGCAATTTCTGTAGTAAACCACGGTTCCCTTACCTCATCATTTCTCCCAGCCTAACAGGGACATACCTATCAAGGACACGCAATATCTGTTCCTTAAACTAGCTCCACATTTCCATTGTCTGCGTCCCCTGGTTTTTTCTACCCCATTCTGTGCATCCTAATTCTTGCCTGATCACATTATAATTGCCCTTACCCCATCGATAACTCTTGACCTGTGGCATGTACCTATCCCTTTCCATCGCTAAACAAAATGTAATTGAATTATGGTCACTCTGTCCAAAGAGATCACCTACAACTATATCAAACACCTCGCCTGGTTCATTACCAAGCACCAGATCCAGTGTGGCCTCCCCTATTGTCGGCCCTTTGACATACTGTGTCAGGAAACCCACCTGTACACATTGGCAAAAACTGATCCATCCGATGTACTAGAGTTATAACATTTCCAGTTAATGTTGGGGAAGTTAAAGTCCCCCATAATGACCACCTTGTTCCTTTCACTCCTACCCAGAATAATTTTGCCAATCCTCTCCTCCACCTCCCTGGAACTCTGCGGACGCCTATAAAAAACTCCAACTAGTGTGACCTCTCCTCTCCTGTTTCTAACCTTAGTCCACACTACCTCAGTAGATGTGTCCTCGTCAAAAGTTCTCTCAGCCACCGTTATATTATCCTTGACTAACAAGGGCACACCTCCCCCTCTTTTACCACCCTCCCTGACCTGAATGAAAGATCTAAATCCTGAAACCTGCAACATCCATTCCTCACCCTGCTCTATCCATGTCTCCGAAATGGTCACAACTTCGACGTCCCAGGTACCTATTCATGCTGCAAGCTCACCTACCTTATTTTGGAAAATCGACGTTTTGGGCATAAGCCCTTCTTCAGGCCCGAAACGTCGATTCTCCTGCTCCTTGGATGCTGCCTGACCGCTGCGCTTTTCCAGCAACACATTTTTCAGCTCTGATCTCCAGCATCTGCAGTCCTCACTTTCTCCTACCTTATTTTGGATACTTCTGGCATTGAAGAAGACACATTTCAAACCAGCTTGCTGTCTGCCAGCACATTCCTGTGACCATGAAATCCTGTCCCTGTCCTCCCTACTCTCATCTTCCTGTGCACTGCAACTACACCTCCGGTTCCCATCCCCCTGCTGAGCTAGTTTAAACCCACCCGAATAGCACCAGCAAATTTCCCACCCAGGATATTAGTACCCCTCTAGTTCAAGTGAAGACCGTCCTGTTTGTACAGGTCCCACCTTCCCCAGAATGAGCCCCAATTATTCAAGTACCTGAAACCCTCCCTCCTGTACCATCTTTGCAGCCATGTGTTCAGCTGATATCTCTCCCTATTCCTTGCCTCACTATCACCAGAGATAACAACTCTATTTGTTCTCGTTCTCAGCTTCCATCCTAGCTCCCTGAAATCCTGCCTTACATCCCGATCTCTCTTTCCACCTATGTCGTTTGTACCTACGTGGACCATGACTTGGAGCTGGTCACCCTCTCCCTTCAGGATCCCAAAGATACGATCTGAGACATCAGGCGCCCTGGCAATCTGGGAGGCAACACACCAACCATGAGTTTCGTTCGTTCCCAACAAACCTTCTATCTGACCCTCTAACTATTGAGTCCCCAATGACTAACACTCTCCTCCTTTCCCTCATTCCCTTCTGTGCAACAAGGACTGGCTCTGTGCCAGAGACCTGGGCCCCACTGCATACCCCTGATAAGTCGTTCCCCCCAACAGTATCCAAAATGGAATACATGTTTTTCAGGTGAACGACCACAAGGGATCTCTCCACTGACTGCAATTTCCCCCCTTCAAACAGTCACCCTGCTTTCTTTGTGCCTCGGAGTAACTACTTCCCTGATACTATTATCTATCACAGTCTCGGCCTCCCAAATGATCCAAAGTTCATCCAGCTCCCGCTCCAGTTCCCTAACACGTCTTGGAGGAGCGAGAGTTGGGTGCACTTCCTGCCGATTAACTTGGATAGGACACTATAAAACGTGCGCCCACACCTCCCCCCTCACCTCCATCCAAGGCCCCAGAGGATCCTTCTACAGCCAGTCGAGATGTTCCTGCACATCCACCCACCTCATCTACCGTGTCCATTTCTCTTGATGTGGTCTCCTCTGTATTAGGAAGAAAGGATGCTGACTTGCAGAGCGTTTCAGGGAACATCTCTGGGACACACGTATCAACCAACCCGTCCCTGCGGATGACCATTTCAACTCCCCCTCCCACTCCATCAAGGACATGCAAGTCCTGGGCCTCCTCCATTGCCCCCACCAACTTATCACAATCACCCTCACCTATCGCCTTTCCAGCTACCTTACCCCCACCTCCACCCCCAAACTCCTATTTACCAGTTAGAGAGTTACCTGGTTGACAAATATAAACAGGAGTGTCAGAGGTTCCACTTATTCTGAAAGCTAGCCCTGAGGAAGTTGGACCAGTATCAAGTACTATGCACATGCAAATAAAAGGTGACTTTGTGACATAAACCAGCCTCTGTGCTGTTATTTCAAACACCATCCAGAACAAAGCAGCCTGTTTGATTCGCATTGCGTCTACAAATATCCATTCCCTCCACCAGCAACAATGTGTATAACTATCTATAAATACAGAAATTTACCAAAGATCCTTCGACAGCACCTTCCAAACCAATTGTCATTTCCATCTCGAAGGACAAGGGCACGGAACACCTATGGGATCTCTGATATCAGGGTTCTTAGCAGAGGCAATCATGCAGGGACTTGAACAAACAGCTCTGCCAACCATCCAACCCAAACTTTGGGTCCGCTACGTGGATGACACCTTTGTCATCACTAAACAAAACAAATTAGAGGAAACCTTCAAGACAATCAAATAGTACCCTTACTGGCATAAAATTCACTGAAGATGAGGAAAACAACAACAAACTACCATTCCGAGATGTCGCAGTAGAGCAAACAGTCAATGGGCAACTTCAAACCAGTGTCTATAGAAAAACAACACATACCATCCAAATCTTGAACTACAGAAGCAATTCTCCCAACATCCACAAACGAAGCTGCATCAGCGAGCCAACACACACTGCAGCACAGAGGGATTATGCAGAGCAGAGGAAAGTCACCTATACCATGTATTCAAAAAGAATAGGTATCCAATGAACACAGTCCACTGATTTCTCAGCAACAAACCCAAACAAGCAGACAAAACATGTCCAGAAACCCTTGCCACTCCCCCCTACATCAAAGACATCTCGGAAATGACTGCCAGACTACTCAGATCCCTTGGCATCATGGTAGCTGACAAACCCAGCAACACATTAAAACAGCAGCGAATGAACTTGAAAGACCTAATATAGACAACAAGCAAAACTAATGTCATTTACGAAATACCATATAAGAACTGTAACAAACACTACATTGGACAAACAGGCAGAAAACTAGCCACCAAGATACATGAACACCAACTAGCCACAAAACGACATGACCCTCTGTCAACTAGTATCCTTACATACTGATGAGGAAGGACATCACTTCGACTGGGACAACACATCCATACTAGGACAAGCCAAACAGAGACACGCACAAGAATTCCCAGAAGCATGGCATTCCAACTGAAACTCTGGCAACAAACACATCGAGTTAGACCAAGTAACCAAGGAGTCCACGTCAATGCTTGTGAAATAAAACATTGTGAAAACCATTTAAGTGATTTGGCCAGTTTTACTTTTTTCTTTATATTTATACCCTAACTGTGTTTGTTTGTCTGTCTTTTGTGTGAATGGGGGCTGGAAACAAATGTTTTGGGTTAAAGGTATCAACGTTAATTACCTTATTTAATTTTCTCTATGCAAAAGGCATTGTGTATTTAATCAATAATTGTCTTTCATTTCAGATATAAAGCTGGTTTCTGTCAATTAATTATTCACAAAGTCAGGTTAGGAACGCTGGAGTGATTACTGGGGTTCTCAGTGGTTTAATTATACTATTAGCGAGTTTTGAGAAGATTAATTATACTATGTTGTGAAGACAAAGATAGAAAGGCTGATTTGGTTCAGCAGTCAGAGAGTCATAACAACAGTTTAATGAGATGCTTATCAAAATTAAAATCTTGTAAAAGGTTGTAGAGATTGCTTCTAATTCCATATTTTATGAGCAGATTTTCTGTCATAAGACATGATGTGGAGGTGCCAGAATTGGACTGGGGTGTTAAAAATCAAAAAAGATTTCTGATGAAGGGCTCATGCTGAAACGTCGATTCTCCAGCTCCAGCACCACACTCTTGACTCTGATCTTCAGTGTCTGCAGTCCTCACTTTCTCAAAGTTAAAAATCACACATCAGGTTATAGTTCAAGTTTATTTTGAGGTATAAACTTTCAGAGCACTGCTCCTTCATCATGTACCTAACTACCTAATGAACGGGCAGTACTCTGAAAGCTCCAAATAATCTTGGATTATAACCTGGTGTTGTATCAT
>NC_057710.1:684900-702271 GCF_004010195.1 Chiloscyllium plagiosum
CGCTGGCAACGCATTCCATGCATTCACAACTCTGTGTGTGTGCTGGGAGGTGAGCATTTGCTGCGATCTGGAGTTCGGGAGTGAGTCCTGCCTTTGGGAGAGGATCAAACCGCTGTGAGTGAGCTGCACCTTCACAATGTACTATGTTCCTGTAAGCGGGCCTGGCTTAATGGATAAAACAGGCCTCTATGGAGCCTGAACACCTGTGTGTGTGCTATGGGGTGTGTATTTGCTGCCTTCAGGAGTGGACTCTGCCTTTGGTTGTGGACTCTATCTCTGACAATGCATTCTGCAGACTGGAGTGGACTCTACATTTTGAACATCGAACATAGAAAGGTACAGCACAGAACAGGCCCTTAGGCCCACGATATTGTGCCGAGACTTAATCCTAATGTAAAATATAGTAACTTAACCTATGCACCCCTCAACTCACCGCTATCCGTGTGCATGTCTAGCAGTCGCTTAAATGTCCCCAATGACTTCACTTCCATCAGCTCAGCTGGAAATGCATTCCATGCATTCACAACTCTCTGCGTAAAGAACCTACCACTGATATCTCCTTTATACCTTCCTCCTAATATCTTCAAACTATGACTTCTCATACCAGTCAATCCTGCCCTGGGGAAAAATCTCTGGTTATTGACTCTATCTGTTCCTCTCATTATTTTGTACACCTCCATCATATGAAAAAAATGAAAAGAAAGGAGAACTCAGGAGAGGTTATTAAAGTCTCCACCATACAAAACAGAGTCTTTGGAAAGGGTTAGGAATCAAACTCCAAACACATCGGATAAACAAATAACAAACAGAAGAGGGACGGTCAATACAGGACTGAAGGTGTTGTATCTGAATGTGCACAGGAGACAAAATAAGGTAAATGAGCTTGTGGCGCAAATCAAAATTGGCAAGTATGATGTGGTGGGCATCACAGAGACGTGGCTGCAAGAGGATCAGGACTGGGAGCTAAATACCCCAGGATATACATCCTATCGAAAAGACAGTCTGATGAGCAGAGGGGGTGGGGTTACCTTATGAGTAAAAATTGAAATTAAATCAACAGCAAGAAATGAACGAGGGTCAGATGATAGATGTGGATAGAGTTAAGGAATTGCAAAGGTAAGAAAACTATAATGGGAGTTACCTACAAGCCACCAAACAGTAGTCAGGATTTAGGGTATAAGATCCACCAGGAGTTAGAAAACGTGTGTAAGAACGGTAAGGTGACAGTGACCATGGGAGATTTCAATATGCAGGAGGATTGGGAAAACAAGATTGGTTGTGGATCACAAGGAAAGGAATTTGTGGAATGTCTATGAGGTGGCTTTTTGGAACAACTTGTGGTGGAGCCCACGAGGGAACAGGTATTTCTGAATTTAGTGTTGTGCAATATGACATACTTCATAAGGGAGCTTAAGGTGAAGGAATCCCAAGGAGGCAGTGACCATAGCATGGAGAGGGAGAAGGTGGAATCAGACGTAACGATATTACAGTTAAAGAAAGGCAACTACAGAGCATGAAGAACAAAGAACAAAGAAAATTTACTGCCCAGGAACAGGCCCTTCAGCCCTCCAAGCCTGAGCAGATCCAAATGCACTGTCTAAACCTGTCAGTCAATTCCTAAGCATTTGTATCCCTCTGCTCCCCACCTACTCATGCATCTGTCAGACGCATCTTAAATGAATCTACCGAGCCTGCCTCTACCACCACAGCTGGCAACGCGTTCACATTCTCTATGTGAAGTACTTGCCACGAGTATCCCTCAACCTCTCTTTATAGCTAGTACCTTCCATTTCAGGCAACATCCTCATAAACCTTCTCTGCATCCTCTCCAAAGTGTCCACATCCTTTTGGTAATGTGGCGACCAGAACTGTACACAGTATTCTATATGTGGCCGAACCAATGTCTTGTACAATTTTAACATGACTTGCCAGCTCTTATACTCAACACCCCGTCCAATGAAGGCAAGCATAATACATGCCTTCTTGACCACTCTATCCACCTGTGCAGCAACCTTCAAGGTACAATGGACCTGCACTCCCAGATCTCTCTGCCCATCAACTTTTCCAAGGCTCTTACAGTCATTGTATAATTCGCTCTAGAATTAGACTTGCCAAAATGCATCACCTCACATTTGTCTGGATTGAAAGCCATCTGCCATTTTTACACCCAACTCTCCAGTCTATCTATATCCTCCTGTATTCTCTGACAGCGCTTATGCTTTCTGCTATTCCACCAATCTTTGTATCATCTGCAAACTTGCTGATCATACCAACAGTGCCCTCTTCCAGATCATTTATGTATATTACAAACAACAGTGGCCCCAATACTGACCCCTGTGGAACACCACCGGTCACCTTCCTCCATTTCAAGAAACTCCGTTCAACTACTACTCTCTGTCTCCTGTTGCTCAACAAGTTCTTTATCCACCTAGCTAGAAAACCCTGCACACCATGTGACTTCACTTTCTCCATTAGATAGCAATGGGGAACCTTATCAAACGCCTTACTAAAGTCCATGTATATGACATCAACAGCCCTTCCTTCATCTAACAACTTAGTCACTTCCTCAAAGAACTCTATTAAGTTGGTAAGGCACGATCTCCCCCACACAAAACCAGGTTGTCTATCACTGAGAAGCTCATTCTTTTCAAAATATAAATAGATTCTATCTCTCAGAGCCCTCTCCAGCAACTTCCCCACCACCGACGTCAGGCTCACTGGTCTGTAGTTACCCGGAATATCCCTACTGCCCTTCTTGTATAGGGGGACAACATGAGCAACCTTCTAGTCCTCCGGCACCTCACCTGTATTTAAGGATGCCACAAAGATATCTGTCAGGGCCCCAGCAATTTCCTCTCTCGCCTCCCTCAGCAACCTGGGATGGATCTATCCGGTCCTGGGGATTTGTCCACCTTAATAACCTCTGGCATACCTAACACATCTTCCTACATATGCCAACGTGATCCAGATTAACCAAATTTATATCTCTAATCTCAAGATTCATCATGGTCCTCTCCTCAGTGAACACTGATGCAAAGTAATCATTCGGAATATCACCCATTCTCTCAGGTTCGGCACACAGCCTTCCTTCATTATCCTTTAGTGGACCAATTCTTTCTCTAGTTACCCACTTGCTGCTTATATAAGAATAAAATGCTTTGGGATTTTCCTTAATTCTGCTTGCTCAAGCTATTTCATGACCCCTTTTAGCCCACTTGATTCCTTGTTTAAAGACTTGTCATACTCTTCCGATATTCCTCCAGGGCCCGTTCTGTTCTTAGCTGCCTCGACCTTATGTAAGCTTCCCTTTTCCTCTTGGCTAGTCGGCCTGCACAGCACCACTAATCCAGAATCTGGTTTCCAGCATCTGCAGTCATTGTTTTTACCTAGTTGATTTTAACCCTACTGCGAATCCTCTTGCAAGGATGCCTGCCTTGAAAACGTTTTCATCCTCTCTCTACAAGAATCTCAGGGAGTCCCTCTCCCACTGCAACTCCCAGGTCATTTCCTCTACCCTGAAGCTCTTCAATCATGTCCTGAAACAAACTCGCCAGCTCAGCACTGTCCCCATGACTTGTCCTACCTGCCTATCTTCTTTTCCACCTATCCACTCCACCCTCCTCCCTGACTTATCACCTTCATCCCCTCCCCCACTCACCTATTGTACTCTATGCTACTTTCTCCCCACCCCACCCTTCCTCTAGTTTATCTCTCCATGCTTCAGGCTCTCTGCCTTTATTCCTGATGAAGGGCTTTTGCCCGAAACGTCGATTTTACTGCTCCTCGGATGCTGCCTGAACTGCTGTGCTCTTCCAGCACCACTGATTCAGAATCTGGTTTCCAGCATCTGCAGTCATTGTTTTTACCTGGACAATTTCTCCTGTCATCCACGATTCATGAATCTTGCCCTTCCTATCTGGCACTACTGTTAACCTATCTTTGAAAGCCTCCCACATCTCAAATGTGGACTTCCCTTCAAATAGCTTTGTCCAATCCACATTTCCCAAATCCTGCCTAATTTTTATATAATTGGCTTTGGCCCTGTTTAGTATTCTTCCCTTAGGACCACTCTCTTCTTTATCTACGAGTATTCTAAAACTTACAGAATTGTGGTCACTGTTTCCAAAGAAATCCCCCACCGCAATTTCTAACATTTGTTCTGGCTCGTTCCCTAGTACCAGGTCCAATATGGCCCCTTCCCTTGTCAGACTATTGACATACTGCTCTAGAAAACTCTCCTGGACGCTTTGTACAAATTCTACTCCATCCAGACCTCTGACACTAAGTGTATCCCAGTCAATGTTGGGAAATTTAAATCTCCCAACACCACTACCCTATTGCCTCTACATCTATTTATAATCTGTT
Source organism: Chiloscyllium plagiosum (assembly GCF_004010195.1). Taxonomy (NCBI): domain Eukaryota; kingdom Metazoa; phylum Chordata; class Chondrichthyes; order Orectolobiformes; family Hemiscylliidae; genus Chiloscyllium; species Chiloscyllium plagiosum. Next base: position 689,266 of record NC_057710.1, read on the forward strand.
CACCTATTTGTTCTTTTACCTCATGCTCACTGTTGGGAGGTCTGTGATACAGCCCCAACAATGTAACTGCACCCTTCTTATTTCTCAGCTCCACCCATAATGCCTCACTACCCAAGACTGCCATCGTGTCCTCCTTTAGCACAGCCGTGATATCGTCCCTGACTAGCAATGCAACTCCACCCCCTCTTTTACTTCCCTCCCTGTCCTGTCTGAAGCGTCTATATCCTGGAACATTTAGTTGCCAATCGTCATACCCTTCCTTCAACCAAGTCTCTGTGATGGCAATAATGTCATACTCCCAGGCACCAATCTAAGCTCTTGTTCATCTGCCATCTTCATTATACATCTTACATTAAAGTAGCTGCATTTCAGGTCTCCATTTCTTTTGCGCTCACCTGCTCTCTGCCTATTCTTCCTTTTATTAATGTTATCTTCATAATTCTTAGTCTCCAGTTTCCACCTCACTGCCTGCTTGTTTTCTCTTCTGGTCCCAGTTCCCTGCCACATTAGTTTAAAACCTCCCCAACAGCTGGGTAGAAATGACTGGGAGAGAAGCCTAGCAGGAAAGACAGTGGAACAGCAATGGCAGGAGTTTCTGAGGATATTTCAGGAAACGCAGCAAAAATTTATCCCTGGGAAAAAGAAGCATATGAAAGAGAGGAGGAGGCAACCATGGCTGGCTGGCTGGCTGAAGTCAGGGACAACATAAGAGCAAAAGAGAAAGCAGAAGTGTGGTGAACAGAGAATGGTGAACTCAGCCCGGACAATCACAAAGGCCAACCTCCCATCTATAGAATCCATCTACTAGGCTTGCTGTCAAGGAAAGGCCGCCAGCATTCTCAAAGATCCATCCCACCCTGGCAATGTTTTTCTACAATCTCTACCATGGGGGAAAAGATTCAAAAGCCTGAACACACACCAGCCAATTTTGAAACAGTTTCTACCCTCCTGTTGTTAGAATACTGAATGGATTCACAAACTCTTAACATTTGCCTGTACCCGTATTTTTGTTTTTGCCGCTGTTTACTTATTATTTACTTGTCTATGCTACATAACTATGTGATCTGGTTGTACTTATCACAAGACAAAACTTTTCACTGTGCCTCAGTACACGTGACAATAAATTCAATTCAATTCAATGAGGCGTTGGGTAGTAGTCAGCCAGAGGACTGGGAAACCTACAAAGACCAACAGAGGGCAATGAAGAAAGAAACAAGGAGAGAGAAGATTAAATAGGAGGGTAAGCTGGCCAGTAATATTCAGAAAGATTGCAAGAGTTTCTTTCGATATGTCAAGAGCAAAAGAAAAGCAAAAGTGGAGACTGGGCCACTGGAAAATGATGCTGGAGAAGGGGTAGTGGGAAACAAAGAAATGGCTGAGAAGCTGAGCAAGTATTTTGTGTCAGTCTTTACGGTAGAAGGCATGAGTAATACCCCAACAATTCAAGAGAGTCGGTGTGTTGGTTCATATGGGTGGGGCAGTCAGAGATGAGTACATTGGCCATCACCAAGGAGAAGGCGCTATAAAAACTGAAAGGTCTGAACGTGGATAAATCGCTTGGACCAGATGGGCTACATTTTAGACTTTTGAAGGAGATAGCTGAAGAGATAGTGGAGGCGTTAGTGGTGATCTTTCAAGTATTACTGGAGTCAGGGAGGATCCCAGAGGACTGAAAAATCGCTAATGTAACCCCCATTTCAGAATGGAGCAAGGCAAAAGATGAAAAATGATAGGCTGATTAGCCTGACCTCACTCATTGGTAAGATTTTGGAATCCATTGTGAAGGATGAGATTTCTGAATACTTGGAAGTGTATGGTAAAATAAGGCAAAGTCAGCAAGGTTTCATCAAGGGAAGGTCAAGCCTGACAAATCTGCTTGAATTCTTTAAAGAAGTATCGAGCTTCCTAGACCAAGGACAGCCAATGGATGTTATCTACCTGGACTTCAAGAAGGCCTTTGATAAGGTGCTACATAGGAGTAAGGTTAGGGCCCATGGTCTTAGAGGCCAGGTACTAGCATGGAAAGAAGCTTGGCTGTCTGTTAGAGGGCAGAGTGTGCTCTTCTCGGGATGGTACCATCCTTCTCGGGATGGTAGCAGGTGACTAGTGGTATTTCACACAGATCAGTGCTGGGACCACAACTTTTTACTTTGTACATTAATGATCTGGATGAATGAATTGAGAGCACGTCATATGCTTTGGCATGAAGAACAGAGGAATGGACTATTTTCTGAAAAGGGAGAAAATTTAGAGATCTGAAGTGCAAAGGGACTTGTGAGTCCCAGTCCAAGTTTCTTTTTAGGCAAATGTGCAGGTTGAGTTAGTAGTTAAGAAGAGAAATGCAAAATTCTCATTCATCTTGACAGGACTAGGATATAAAAGCAGGGATATACTTCTGAGGCATTAGAAGGCTCTGGTCAGAGCACATTTCAAGTATTTTGAGCAATTATGAGACCCATAACTCAGGAAAGATGTATTGGCACTGGATCAAGTCCAGAAGGGATTCAGAAGAATGATCCCAGGAATGAAAGGCCTAACATATGAGGAACGCTTGAGGACTCTGGGACTATACTCAATAGAGTTTAGAAGGATGAGGGGGAATCTAATTGAAAGGTTCAGGATACTGAATGGCCTGGACAGTGTGGACATTGGGAAAATGAACCCATTGGCAGCAGAGACTAGGACTCAACGGCACAGCTTTAGAGTAAAGAAAATTCCCTTTAGAATGGAGATAAGGAGGAACTTCTTCAGCCAGAGAAGCCACAGAAGGCTGTGTAGGCCAGGTCATTGAGTATATTTAAAACAGAGATAGATAAGTTCTTCATTGCTAAGAAGATCAAAGGTTATGGGGAAAAAGTGGGAAAATGGGGTTGAAAAGCCCCATTGAATGGAGGGAGACAAAAGACCTGCAGATACTGGAATCCGAAATACACAGGAGGCTGAAAGAATACAGCAAGCCAGGCAGCATCAGGAGTCAACGTTTCGAGTGTAACCCTATTTCAGGACTGGGAGTGCATGACCAAATCCCTCTTGTACACATCTTCATGGTCAAGCCTATTTATAGCCCCCCCCCCCCCGCCCACAGTTTGAAGCTGTAGCTGTATAAACAGCACTTACAAAGTGGGTGAGGTCACTTGCTTTTCAAAAGTGCAGTAATCCTTTCCACATTCATTGGTTTCCCATCTCAGTTCACAATCAAAAATAGAGGAAAATACAAAGACATGGTTTTTCAACCACATTCAATCAAATTCCATCTAGTCTCATTTTACAAGAGATTGCTTACCAGATCAGTGTTTGTCTCTGTCATCCAAGTGTTATTTGATAGATAGTATAATACCTGGAACTCTTTGGTTATGAGGTATCTGTGGAGAAAAGAGCATGATTGAACAGAGTTCCTCAGTACTGATATATCCATATAAGATATACTGAGGCTGAGATGCTGACCATTAAACTGTCACAAAGGCCAAAAGACACATACAGCAAAAGATGCCTTTCTCTTAAGGATATGAATGAACCAGATATTTTTACAATAATTAATGATAATTTCATGCTACTGTTACTTCGACTAGATTTCAATTCCAGACTAATTCATGGAATTGGAGGCAGGGTTGCATCACAGGAATGTCATCGGATTAGTAATCCAGAATCTGGTGTTGAGGATGTGGGTTTGAATCCCATCATGGCAGAATGTGAAGATTAAATTCTGTAAACATTTTGAATTTGTTTAAAAGGCAAGGTTGCTGTGGCAATTGAATCTTTCTTTCTGTGATTCATAAGAAGACCTTTTCAAATAGGTCATTGCAGTGCAACTGAATGTGCACTTTTTTTTGTGTTCTATAGTTAAAAGTACACAGGCAGTCTCTTGTGAATATTTTCAGTGACTGATCATCACTGTAAATGTAAACAACAAATAAAACTTCTGATGTATCAAATCGGAATTTCTTTGGGTTCTGACTGGTGTGTAACTAGGTAACCAGGAGCTCTAGATTTAGTTGTATTACCTTTTTCTTTGTCGGAACATGTCTGCACTGAGCCCATAGAATTTCATTTATGAATGCCTCCCATTGATATGTCACTGATTGGCCACCAAGTAGCTATAACCAGTCGAACGACACAGGTCACCTCTCAGCAAGGTAAAATTTATCTTACCCCAGTTCAAAAGTTCTATTCATGTTCTGACATCCTCCTTTTCCATAATAATGCTAAATACAATGGCACCTTCACACAAATATATGTAAAAGTCATGATAATGACATTAAGAGGCTATTTGGTCCCTTTTTTTAAGAAAAAGAGAGATTAGGAGGACAGGTGTCGAGCAGTCAATGACAAGTTAAACAACTAGTGAAGGCATGGGTATTTTTTTAAAAAGCTGTGTCACAAAGCTAGTCACTTTTTTAAATAAAAGCTGTTCCTTGGCTCAAGGAGACTCTGTCCTTGATTTCTTTTCAGAGGGATAATAAACCGGGCCGGGCTCTGATCAGTCTGGTTTGGTACAGAGATTAAAAAAAGGATTTTGAGAGGCCTTTTGTTTACATGTAAACAGATGAGACTTCATGGCAAAGTGGTCATGTTTCAGAAGTGACTTATATAAAGCAAGGGGGAGTGGTCAGCTCTTTAGCTGGGCTGAGCAGTTTTAATTCAGTCTTGAACTGGTTGACGAGTTCATTAGGGAGCTGTGTGAAAACGCTCTCTCTTTTCTGCCCTTCAACTTCAACTTGTAAGCATATGTTCCATTTATACTGGTTTTTAAAGGGAGTTTGCTTATTGGGATTGTTGTGGATATTCGGAACAGCATAATTAAGTCGAGTTGGATAGGTTAGTTTTGTAGGGGTTCTTTATTCTGTTCTTTGTGTTTCATTGTGTAATTTTGTGAATAAATCTTTGTCTGTTTTAAAATCTCGTATTCAACCTAGCTATCTTCATCTGGGTAATTTTCACTGTACACTTACTGAAATAAATTGCAAAGTTATGGTCTGGAGCTGCCTGCTGAAGAATGTTTTGAGTGGTCTGGCCTAGTCCATAACAACTGGAACAGCAGAAACAACCTATATGGGTGTGGTCAAGCTCCCGCCCACAGAACCAGGCATTTTTAGATTCGTTTTTGGCAGTTGTGGGTAGGGGTGTCTCAGTAGTTGGAAGGCAGAGAATCTTTCCCAGTTGCTAAACTCTCTCTAGTTTTTCCCTCTCAGCTGCTACAAGAGTTGAACGTGAGACAATCTGTTTTCTGAATTTGCCATTTTGCCAAGGATGTGTTTATGGAATGTTAAAATATTGAAACAGTTAATTAGTAATAGTTACTATATCTATAATGCTATTAAGTTTTCCAGTAGCGTTAAGTTATTCCAATTCCTTGTTTCTTTTGTTGTATATTAGCTATAGTGGATGAGTAAAGTATATTTTGCTTAAAATCTGGTAGTCTGATCAACTGAATTGCATCTGGAATGCAATACCTTACATTTACCTTTCAAATAAGATAAAGCGAGGGTTGAGGCTACCTTCTTAATATTTTGAGGGGGTTTGGTCTGACCCACAACAAAGGTAAATTATTTCTTGCTGTTAAAGTGCATCAAGATGTTTCATCTTCTGGGGCAATCTGGAACAAGAGGCCATAGTGTTAGGATAAGAGTAGCCAATTTAAAACAGATAAGGAGAAATCACTTCTCTCAAAGGGTCGTGACCTTGTGGAATTTAGTCCTCCAGAGTGTGGTGGATACTGGGACATTGAGTAAACTTAAGGAGGAGATAGACAGTTTAACTAGTAGTAGGTTGAAGGGTTATGGAGTGCGGGCAGGAACTGATCAACAGAACTGAGGTTGAGAGGGTGGAGAGCATTAAATTCCATGGAGTAACAATAACCGACAATCTGGCTTGGACTTCCTATGAAGATATAGCAGTCAAGGAAGCACAACAATGCCTCTTCTTCCTCAGGCAGCTCAGGAAATGTGGAAATGTGCCCATAAGGACCCTCACCAATTTCTACAGATGCACCATTGAAAGCATACTGTCCAGGTGTATAATGGCCTGCTCTGCCCAGGACCGTAAGAAATTACAGAAGGTTATGTGCACAGCCCAGACCATCAAGGAATCCACCCTCCCATCCATGGACTCCACTTACACAGCTCGCTGCCATAGAAAGCCTGCCAACATCATCAAAGACCCATCACACTCTGGTAATGATCTCTTACAATCTCTTCCGTCAGGTAGAAGATATAGAAGCCTGAACATATGCACCAGCAGGAAAGGAAAGAGCTTCTTCCCAGCTGCTATTAGACTGATGAATGGACTCTCTAGCCTCAAATAATGCTGATCTTGCTAATGCCATTCCTGCCCAGTGCATGCGCTGTGCAATGTAACCTGTATGCCTCTGTCTAAGTCTTTCTGATCTGTACATCATTTTTTACCATGATCTGCCTTGACTGTTCGTAAAGAAAACTTTTCACTGTAACTTTGGTACACCTGACAATAAATCAATTAATCAAAAACCTATCTAACTTCCACACTGACTCTATCCAGACCTCTCAGTATTCTGTAAATTACGATCAGGAATGGTAACACAAATGATAACAGGGAGGGGCTGGGCAGAGTCGATCAGAAGGGGACCTGAACAGGGAAGACAATGGAGTAGCAGTGGCAATAGTGCCTGGGGGTAATACAGCAGCAGTGACAGCAGTGTCTTGGTGGTAATATAGCAGCAGTGACAACAGTGTTAAGGGGGTAATACAGCAGTAATGGCAGCAGTGCCTGGGGGTAATACAGCAGCAGTTACAGCAGTGTCTGGGGGTAATACAGCAGCAGACACAGCAGTGTCTGGGGTGTAATACAGCAGCAGTGACAGCAGTTTCTGGGGGGGGTAATACAGCAGCAGTGACAGCAGTGTCTGGGTGGTAATATAGCAGCAGTGACAGCAGTGTTAAGGGAGTAATACAGCAGCAGTGGCAACAGTGCTTGGAGGTAATACAGCAGCAGTTACAGCAGTGTCTGGGGGTAATACAGCAGCAGAAACAGCAGTGTCTGGGGGTAATATAGCAGCAGTGACAGCAGTGTCTGGGGGTAATATAGCAGCAGTGACAGTAGTATCTGGGGGGTAATACAGCAGCAGAGACAGCAGTGTCTGGGGGGAAGACAGCAGCAGTGACAGCAGTGTCTGGGGGTAATACAGCAGCACTGACAGCAGTGTCAGGGGGGAAGACAGCAGCATTGATAGCAGTGTCTGGGGGGGTAATACAGCAGCAGTGACAGCAGTGTCGTGGGGGAAATACAGCAGCACTGTCAGCAGTGTCTGGATGTAATACAGCAGCAGTGACAGCAGTGTCTGAATGTAATACAGCAGCAGTGACAGCAGTGTCTGGGGGTAATACAGCAGAGTGACAACAGTGTCAGGGGGGAAGACAGCAGCAGTGACAGCAGTGTCTGAATGTAATACAGCAGCACTGACAGCAGTGTCAGGGGGGAAGACAGCAGCAGTGACAGCAGTGTCTGAATGTAATACAGCAGCAGTGACAGCAGTGTCTGGGGAGTAATACATCACCAGTTACAGCAGTGCCTGAGGTACTACAGCAGCTGTGAGGGCAGTTTTTGGGGTGGTAATCCAGCTGCAGTGACAGCAGTGTCTGGGGGGGTAATACAGCAGCAGTGACAGCAGTTTCCGGGGAGTAATACATCACCAGTTACAGCAGTGCCTGAGGTACTACAGCAGCTGTGAGGGCAGTTTTTGGGGTGGTAATCCAGCTGCAGTGACAGCAGTGTCTGGGGGGGTAATACAGCAGCAGTGACAGCAGTGTCTGAATGTAATACAGCAGCAGTGACAGCAGTGTCAGGGGGGGAAGACAGCAGCAGTGACAGCAGTGTCTGGGGGTAATACAGCAGCACTGACAGCAGTGTCAGGGGGGAAGACAGCAGCATTGACAGCAGTGTCTGGGGGTAATACAGCAGCAGAAACAGCAGTGTCTGGGGGTAATATAGCAGCAGTGACAGCAGTGTCTGGGGGTAATATAGCAGCAGTAACAGCAGTATCTGGGGGGTAATACAGGAGCAGAGACAGCAGTGTCTGGGGAGAGTAATACAGCAGCAATGACAGCAGTGTCAGGGGGGAAGATAGCAGCAGTGACAGCAGTGTCTGGGGGGAGTAATACCGCAGCAGTGACAGCAGTGTCTGAATGTAATATAGCAGCAGTGACAGCAGTGTCAGGGGGGAAGACAGCAGCAGTGACAGCAGTGTCTGGGGGTAATCCAGCTGCAGTGACAGCAGTGTCTCGGGGTAATATAGCAGCAGTGACAGCAGTGTCTGGGGGGATAATACAGCAACAGTGACAGCAGTGTCTGGGGGTAATACAGCAGCAGTGACAGCAGTGTTCAGAAGGTAATGCAGGAGCGGTGACAGCAGTTTCTGGGGGTAAAACAGCTGCAGTGACAGCAGTGTCTGGGTGTAATACAGCAGCAGTGACAGCAGTTTCTGGGGGTAATCCAAGGATGTCCAAGGATCTAGGGAGGCTGTGGAGAAGGTAGCACTGACAGAGCATACTTGCGGACACAGAGATGGGTTCAAGTGTGTATACTTCAATGCAAGGAGTATCAGAAATAAGGTGGGTGAACTTAAGGCGTGGATTGGTACTTGGGACTACGATGTTGTGGCCATCACGGAAACGTGGATAGAAGAGGGACAGGAATGGTTGTTAGAGGTTCCTGGTTATAGATGTTTCAGTAAGATTAGGGAGGGTGATAAAAAGGGAGGGGGTGTGGCGTTGCTAATTAGAAATGGTATAGTGGCTGCAGAAAGGTAGTTCGACGGGAATCTGCCTTTGGAGGTAGTATGGGCTGAAGTCAGAAATAGGAAAGGAGTAGTCACCTTGTTGGGTGTTCACTATAGGCTCCCCAATAGCAGCAGAGATGTGGAGAAACAGAATGGGAAACAGATTTCGGAAAGGTGCAGAAGCCACAGGGTAGTAGTCATGGGCGATTTCAACTTCCCAAACATTGATTGGAAGCTCTTTAGATCAAGTAGGTTGGACGGGGGGGCGGTGTTTGTGCAGTGTGTCCAGGAAGCTTTTCTCACTCAGTCTGTAGATTGTCCGACCAGAGGGGAGGCCATATTGGATTTGGTACTCGGTAACGAACTGGGACAAGTGATGGGCTTGTTAGTGGGTGAGCATTTTGGTGATGGTGACCACAATTCTGTGACTTTCACCTTGGTTATGGAGAGAGATAGGTGCGAGCAAAAGGGTAGGTTTTACAATTGAGGGAAGGGGAAATACGATGCTGCAAGACAGGATCTGAGGAGCATAAGTTGGGAGCATAGGCTGTCAGGAAAGGATGTCATTGAAATGTGGAACTTTTTCAAGGAACAGATACAACATGTCCTTGATATGTATGTGGTAAAAACAATGACTGCAGATGCTGGAAACCAGATTCTGGATTAGTGGTGCTGGAAGAGCACAGCAATTCAGGCAGCATCCGAGGACAGGCAAAATCGACGTTTCGGGCAAAAGCCCTTCATCAGGAATAAAGGCAGAGAGCCCATCTACTAATATCATCTATTGTATCCGTTGCTCCCGATGCGGTCTCCTCTACATTGGGGAGACTGGGCGCCTCCTAGCAGAGCGCTTTAGGGAACATCTCTGAGACACCCGCACCAATCAACCAAATCGCCCCGTGGCTCAACATTTCAACTCCCCCTCCCACTCTGCTGAGGATATGGAGGTGCTGGGCCTCCTTCACCGCCGCTCCCTCACCACCAGATGCCTGGAGGAAGAACGCCTCATCTTCTGCCTCGGAACACTTCAACCCCAGGGCATCACTGTGGATTTCAACAGTTTCCTCATTTCCCCTTCCCCCACCTCATCCTAGTTTCTAACCTCCAGCAACTCGACTTGTCCGGACTTGTCCGACCTGCCCAGCTCCTTTTCCACCTATCCACTCCACCCTCTCTTCCCTGACCTATCACCTTCATCTCCTTCCCCACTGACCTATTGTACTCTATGCTACTCTCTCCCCACCCCCACACTCCTCTAGCTTATCTCTCCATGCTTCAGGCTCTCTGCTTTTATCCTTGATATATATGTACCTGTCAGGCAGGAAAGAGATGGTCGTGTGAGGGAACCTTGGTTGACGAGGGAGATTGAATGTCTAGTAAAGAGGAAGAAGGAGGCTTACATAAGGTTGAGGAAATAAGGTTCAGGCAGAGCGTTGGAAGGATACAGGATAGCCAGGAGGGAGCTGAAGAAAGGGATTAGTAGAGCTAAGAGAGGGCATGAAAAATCTTTGGCGGGTAGGACCAAGAATAACCCCAAGGCCTTTATGTGTATGTGAGAAACATGAGAATGACGAGAACGAGGGTAGGTCCAATCAAGGACAGTAATGGGAGACTGTATATTGAGTTGGAAGAGATAGGAGAGGTCTTGTATGAGTACTTTTTTTCAGTATTTACAAATGAGAGGGACCGTATTGTTGAAGAGGAGAGTATGAAATGGACTGGTAAGCTAGAGGAGATACTTGTTAGGAAGGAAGATGTGTCGGGCATTTTGAAAAACTTCAGGATAGACAAGTCCCCCGGGCCTGACGGGATATATCCTAGGATTATGTGGGAAGCAAGAGAGGAAATTGCAGAGCCGTTGGCAATGATCTTTTCGTCTTCACTGTCAACAGGGGTGGTACCAGGGGACTGGAGAGTGGCGAATGTTGTGCCCCTGTTCAAAAAAGGGAATAGGGATAACCCCGGGAATTACAGGCCAGTTAGTCTTACTTCGATGGTAGGCAAAGTAATGGAAAGGGGACTGAGGGATTGGATTTATGAGTACCTGGAAAGACACTGCTTGATGAGGGACAGCCAGCACGGATTTGTGAGGGGTAGGTCTTGCCTTACAAGTCTTATTGAATTCTTTGAGGAGGTGACCAAGCATGTGGATGAGGGTAGAGCAGTGAATGTAGTATACATGGATTTTAGTAAGGCATTTGATAAGGTTCCCCATGGTAGGCTTATGGAGGCATGGGATAGTGGGAAATTTGGCAGGTTGGGTAGAGAACTGGCTAACCGGTCGAAGTCAGAGAATGGTGATTGATGGTAAATATTCAGCCTGGAGTCCAGTTACAAGTGGAGTTCCGCAGGGATCAGTTTTGGGTCCTCTGCTGTTTGCAATTTTTATTAAAGACTTGGAAGAGGGAGTCGAAGGATGGGTCAGTAAATTTGCAGACGATAGGAAGATTGGTGGAGTTGTGGTTAGTAAGGAGGGCTGTTGTTGGCTGCAAAGGGACTTAGAAATGATGCACAGCTGGGCTGAGGAGTGGCAGATGGATTCAACTCTGTCAAGTGTGAGGTTGTCCATTTTGGTAGGACAAATAAGAATGCGGAATACAGGGTTAACGGTAGGGTTCTTAGTGAGGTGGAGGAACAGAGGGATCTTGGGGTCTATGTTCATAGTACCAGGATGTTGTCTGGAATGGAGAATAGGTCGTACGAGGATGGGTTGAGAGTGCTAGGCCTTTTCTCATTGGAACGGCGAAGGATGAGGGGTGACTTGATAGAGGTTTATAAGATGATCAGGGGAATAGATAAAGTAGACAGTCAGAGACTTTTTCCCCGGGTGCAACAGAGTGTTACAAGGGGACATAAATTTAAGGTGAAGGGTGGAAGGTATAGGGGGGATGTCAGGGGTAGGTTCTTTACCCAGAGAGTGGTGGGGGCATGGAATGCGCTGCCTGTGGGAGTGGCAGAGTCAGAATCATTGGTGACCTTTAAGCGGCAATTGAATAGGTACATGGAGAGGTGCTTAAGCTAGGACAAATGTACGGCACAACATCGTGGGCTGAAGGGCCTGTACTGTGCTGTATTGTTCTATGTTCTATGTCTATGTTCTTTCAGGGGATAATACAGCAGCAGTGACAGCAGTTTCTGGGGGTAATATAACAGCATTGACAGAAGTGTGAGGAGGTAATACAGCAGTAGTGATAGCACTGTCAGGTGCTTAATACAGCAGCACTGACAGCAGTGTCTGGAGGGAATACAGCAGCAGTGACAGCAGTGTCTGGGGGACAGTAAAGCAGCAGGGACAGCAGTGTCTGGGGGTAATACAGCAGCAGTGACAGCAGTGTCTGGAGGTAATGCAGCAGCAGTGACAGCAGTTTCTGGGGGTAATACAGCAGCAGTAATAGCAGTGTCTGGGGGTAAAACAGCAGCAGTGACAGCAGAGTCCAGTGGATAGTACAGCAGCAGTGATAGCAGTTTCTTGAGGTAATACAGCAGCCGTGACAAGAGTGTCTGGAGGTAGTGCAGCAGCAGTGACAGCAGTTTCTGGGGGTAATACAGCAGCAGTTACAGCAGTGCCTGAGATACTACAGCAGCTGTGGAGGCAGTGTCTGGGATGGTAATCCAGCTGCAGTGACAGCAGTGTCTGGGGGTAATCCAGCTGCAGTGACAGCAGTGTCTCGGGGTAGTACAGCAGCAGTGACAGCAGAGTCTGGGGGGTAATACAGCAGCAGTGACATCAGAGTCTGGGCGTAATACAGCAGCATTGACAGTAGTGTCTGGGGGTAATGTGACAGCAGTGTCTGGAGGTAGTGTAGCAGCAGTGACAGCACTTTCTGGGGGAAATAAAGCAGCTGTGACAGCAGTGTCTGGGGGCAATACAGCAGCAGTGACAGCAGTGTCTCGGGGTGTAATACAGCAGCAGTGACAGAAGTTTCTGGGGGTAATACAGCAGCAGTGACAGCAGTGTCTGGGGGTAATACAGCAGCAGTGTCATCAGTATCTGAGGGGTAATATAGCAGCAGTGAGAGCAGTGTCTGGGGTGTAATACGGCAGAAGTGACAGCAGTTTCTGGGGGTAATACAACAGAAGTGACATCAGTGTCTGGGGGTAAGACAACAGCAACGACAGCAGTGTCTGGGGGGTAATACAGCAGCAGTGACAGAACTGACACCTGTGTCTGGGGCTAAAACAGAAGCAGTGGCAGCAGTGTCTGGGGGTAATACAGCAGCAGTGACAGCAGTGTCTGGGGGTAATACAGCAGCAGTG
>NC_057710.1:705690-717171 GCF_004010195.1 Chiloscyllium plagiosum
CCTCCCCTCTGGTTGTACAATCTACATACTGCGTTAGAAAAGCTTCCTGGACACACTGCACAAACACCGCCCCATCCAATCTACTTGATCTAAAGAGCTTCCAATCAATATTTGGGAAGTTGAAGTCGCCCATGACTACAACCCTGTGGCTTCTGCACCTTTCCAAAATCTGTTTCCCAATCTGTTTCTCCACATCTCTGCTGCTATTGGGGGGCCTATAGTAAACACCCAACAAGGTGACTGCACCTTTCCTATTTCTGACTTCAGCCCATACTACCTCCAGAGGCAGATCCCCCTCAAACTTCCTTTCTGCAGCCGTTATACCATTTCTAATTAGCAATGCCACCCCCCCTCCTTTTTTCCCACCCTCCCAAACAGATTTTGCAGGGTAATAAGCAGCTGAGACAGGAGTGTCCAGAGGTAATAAAGCAGCAGTGACAGCAGTGTCTGGGCGTAACACTGCAGCAGCGACAGCACTGTCTGTGGGGTAACACAGCAGCAGTAACAGCAGTTTCTGGGGGTAATACAGCAGCAGTGACAGCAGTGTCGGGGAGAGCAATACAGCAGCAGTGTCAGCAGTGTCGGGGGGAGTAATACAGCAGCAGTGTCAGCAGTGTCAGGGGGAGTAATACAGCAGCAGTGACAGCAGTGTCTGGGGGGCAATACAGCAGCAGTTACAGCAGTGTCTGGGGGGCAATGCGGCATCAGTGATAGCAGAGTCTGGGGGTAATACAGCAGCAGTGACATCAGTGTCTGGGGGTAACACAGCAGCAGTGTCACCAGTGTCTGGGGGTAATACAGCAGCAGGGATAGCAGTGTCTGGGGGTAATACAGCTGCCTTAACAGCAGTGTCTTGGGGGTAATACAGCAGCAATGACAGCAGTGCCTGGGGGGGTAATAGAGCAGCAGTGACAGCAGTGTCTGGGGGTAATACAGCAGCAGTGACAGCAGTGTCTGGGGGCAATCCAGCAGCAGTGACAGCAGTGTCTGGGGGTAACACAGCAGCAGTGTCACCAGTATCTGAGGGGTAATATAGCAGCAGTGAGATCAGTGTCTGGGGGGGTAATACGGCAGCAGTGACAGCAGTTTCTGGGGGTAAGAGAACAGCAACGACAGCAGTGTCTGGGGGGTAATACAGCAGCAGTGACACCAGTGTCTGGGAGTAATAAAGCAGCAGTGACAGCAGTGACACCTGTGTCTGGGGCTAAAACAGAAGCAGTGGCAGCAGTGTCTGGGGGTAATACAGCAGCAGTGACAGCAGTGTCTGGGGGTAATACAGCAGAAATGACAGCAGTGTCTGGGGGTAATACAGCAGCAGTGACAGCAGTGTCTGGAGGTAATACAGCAGCAGTGACAGCAGTGTCTGGGCGTAACACAGCAGCAGCGACAGCACTGTCTGGGGGGTAACACAGCAAGCAGTAACGGCAGTTTCTGGGGGTAATACAGCAGCAGTGACAGCAGTGTCGGGGGGAGTAATACAGCAGCAGTGTCAGCAGTGTCTGGTGGTAATACAGCAGCAGTGACAGCAGTGTCAGTGGGAGTAATATAGCAGCAGTGACAGCAGTGTCTGGAGGTAACACAGCAGCAGTGTCAGCAGTTTCTGGGGGTAATACAGCAGCAGTGACAGCAGTGTCTGGTGGGCAATACAGCAGCAGGTACAGCAGTGTCTGGGGGTAATACATCAGCAGGGATAGCAGTGTCTTCGGGGTAATACAGCTGCCTTAACAGCAGTGACTTGGGGGTAATACAGTAGCAATGACAGCAGTGCCTGGTTGGGGAGGGGGGGGGGGGGGAATAGAGCAGCAGTGACTTCAGTGTCGGGGGGCAATAAAGCAGCAGTGACAGCAGTGCCTGGGGGGCAATGCGGCAGCAGTGACAGCAGAGTCTGGGAGTAATACCGCAGCAGTGACATCGGCGTCTGGGGGTAATACAGCAGCAGTGACATCAGTGTCTGGGGGCAATACTGCAGCAGTGACAGCAGTGTCTGGGGGGTAATACAGCAGCAATGACTGCAGTGTCTGGGAGTAACACAGCAGCAGTGACAGCAGAGTCTGGGGGTAATACAGCAACAGTGTCACCAGTGTCTGAGGGGTAATACAGCAGCAGTGACAGTAGTTTTGGGGGGTAATACAACAGAAGTGACAGCAGTGTCTGGGGGTAAGACAACAGCAACGACAGCAGTGTCGGGGTGGTAATACAGCAGCAGTGACAGGCGTGTCTGGGGGTAATACAGCAGCAGTAACTGCAGTGTCTGGGGGGTTATACAGCAGCAGTGACACCAGTGTCTGAGGGTAATACAGCAGCAGTGACTTCAGTGTCGGGGGACAATAAAGCAGCAGTGACAGCAGTGCCTGGGGGCAATGCGGCAGCAGTGACAGCAGAGTCTGGGAGTAATACGGCAGCAGTGACATCGGCGTCTGTGGGTAATACAGTAGCAGTGACACCAGTGTCTGGGGGTAATACAGCAGCAGTGACAGCAGTGTCTGGGAGTAAGAAGCAGCTGAGACAGCAGTGTCCGAAGGTAATACAGCAGCAGTGACATCAGTGTTTGGGGGTTATACAGGAGCAGGGACAGCAGTTTCTGGGGGTAATACCGCAGCAGTAACAGCAGTTTCTGGGGGTAATACAACAGCAGTAACAGCAGTGTCTGGGGGGCAATACAGCAGCAGTGACAGCAGTGCCTGGGGGTGTAATACAGCAGAGTGACAGCAGTGTCTGTGGGTAATACAGCAGCAGTGATAGCAGTGCATGGGGGTGTAATACAGCAGAGTGACAGCAGTGTCTGTGGGTAATACAGCAGCAGTGACAGCAGTTTCTGGGGGTAATACAGCAGCAGTAACAGCAGTATCTCGGGGTAAGACAGCAGCAGAGACAGCTGTGTCTGGAGTAATACAGCAGCGACAGCAATATCTGGGGGGTAATGTGAAAGCAGTGTCTGGAGATAATGCAGCAGCTGTGACAGCTGTTTCTGGGGGTAATACAGTAGCAGTAACAGCAGTGTCTGGGGTTAATACAGAAGCCGTGAGATCAGTGTCTGGGACTAATAAAGCAGCAGTGACAGCAGTGTTTGGGGAGTAATACAGCAGCTGTGACAGCAATTTCTCGGGGGTAATGAGACAGCAGTGTCTGGGGGGTAATACAGCAGCAGTGACATGAGTGTCTGGGCGTAATACAGCAGCAATGACATGAGTGTCTGGGGTAATACAGCAGCAGTGACTGCAGTGTCTGGGGGTTATACAGCAGCAGTGACAGCAGTGTCTGGGGGTAATACAGCAGCAGTGACAGCAGTGTCTGGGCGTAATACAACAGCAGTGACAGCAGTGTCTGGGCGTAATACAGCAGCAGTGACATGAGTATCTGGGGTAATACAGCAGCAGTGACTGCAGTATCTGGGGATAGTACAGCAGCAGTTACAACAGTACCTGGGGGTCATGTGACAGCAGTGTCTGGAGCTAATGCAGCAGCTGTGGCAGCTGGTTCTGGGGGTAATACAACAGCATTGACAGCAGTGTGTGAGGGTAATACATCAGCAGTGACAGCAGTGTCTGGGGGGTAATGCAGCAGCAGTGACAGCAGTGTCTGGGGGTAATACCGCAGCAGTGTCTGGCAGTAATACAGCAGCAGTGATAGCAGTTTCTGGGGGTAATACAACAGCTGTGAAAGCAGTGTCTGGGGGTAATACAGCAGCAGTGACAGCAGTGTCTGGGGAGTAATACAGCAGCAGTGACAGCAGTGTCTGGAGGTAATACAGCAGCAGTGACAGCAGTTTCTGGGGGTAATACAGCAGCAGTGGCAGCAGTGCCTGGGGGGGCAAAGCGGCAGCAGTGACAGCAGAGGCTGGGAGTAATACCGCAGCAATGACATCAGCGTCTGGGGGTAATACAGCAGCAGTGACATCAGTGTCTGGGAGTAACACAGCAGCAGTGACAGCAGAGTCTGGGGGTAATACAGCAGTAGTGACAGTAGTTTTGGGGGGTAATACAACAGAAGTGACAGCAGTGTCTGGGGGTAAGACAACAGCAACGACAGCAGTGTCGGGATGGAAATAGAGCAGCAGTGACAGGCCTGTCTGGGGGTAATACAGCAGCAGTGACTGCAGTGTCTGGGGGGTTATACAGCAGCAGTGACACCAGTGTCTGGGGCTAAAACAGAAGCAGTGACAGCAGTGCCTGGAAGTAATACAGCAGCAGTGACAGCAGTGTCTGGGGGTATTACAGCAGCAGTGACAGAAGTGTCTGGGAGTAATACAGCAGCAGTGACAGCAGTGTCTGGAGGTAATACAGCAGCAGTGACAGCAGTGTCTGGAGGTAATACAGCAGCAGTGACAGCAGTGTCTGGAGGTAATACAGCAGCAGTGACAGCAGTGTCTGGAGGTAATACAGCAGCAGTGACAGCAGTGTCTGGAGGTAATACAGCAGCAGTGACAGCAGTGTCTGGAGGTAATACAGCAGCAGTGACAGCAGTTTCTGGGGGGTAATACAGCAGCAGTAACAGCAGTATCTCGGGGTAAGACAGCAGCAGAGACAGCTGTGTCTGGAGTAATACAGCAGCGACAGCAATATCTGGGGGGTAATGTGAAAGCAGTGTCTGGAGATAATGCAGCAGCTGTGACAGCTGTTTCTGGAGGTAATACAACAGCATTGACAGCAGTGTCTGGGGGTAATACTGCATTAGTGACAGCAGTGTCTAGGGTTAATACAACAGCAGTAACAGCAGTGTCTGGGGTAATACAGCAGCGATAGCAATATCTGGGGGGTAATGTGAAAGCAGTGTCTGGAGATAATGCAGCAGCTGTGACAGCAGTTCCTGGGGGTAATACAGCAGCAGTGACAGCAGTGTCTGGAGGTAATACAGCAGCAGTGACAGCAGTTTCTGGGGATAATACAGCAGCAGTGACAGCAGTTTCTGGGGGTAATACAGCAGTAGTGGCAGCAGTGTCTGGAGGTAATACAGCAGCAGTGACAGCAGTCTCTGGGTGTAATACAGCAGCAGTGACAGCAGTGTCTGGGGATAATACAGCAGCAGTGACAGCAGTTTCTGGAGGTATTACAGCAGCAGTGACAGCAGTTTCTGGGGGTAATACAGCAGCAGTGACAGCAGTGTCTGGAGGTAATACAGCAGCAGTGACATGAGTATCTGGGGTAATACAGCAGCAGTGACTGCAGTATCTGGGGATAGTACAGCAGCAGTGACAGCAGTACCTGGGGGTCATGTGACAGCAGTGTCTGGCGGTAATGCAGCAGCTCTGGCAGCTGGTTCTGGGGATATTACAACAGCATTGACAGCAGTGTGTGAGGGTAATACATCAGCAGTGACAGCAGTGTCTGGGGGTAATGCAGCAGTAGTGACAGCAGTATCTGGGGGTAATACCGCAGCAGTGTCTGGCAGTAATACAGCAGCAGTGACAGCAGTGTCTGGGGGGTAATACAGCAGCAGTGACAGCAGTTTCTGGGGGTAATACAGCAGCAGTGACAGCAGTTTCTGGAGGTATTACAGCAGCAGTGACAGCAGTTTCTGGGGGTAATACAGCAGCAGTGACAGCAGCTTCGTAGGGGGAATACAGGAGCAGTGACAGCAGAGTCTGGGGGGGGTAATACAGCAGCAGTGATATGAGTGTCTGGGCGTAATACAGCAGCAGTGACAGCAGTGTCTGGGGGGTAATACAGCAGCAGTGACAGCAGTGTCTGGAGTTAATACAGCAGCAGTGACAGCAGTTTCTGGGGGTAATACAGCAGCAGTGACAGCAGTGTCTAGGGGTAATACAGAAGCAGTGACAGTAGTTTCCTGACGTAGTTCAGGAGACGCTACAGAATGTCAACCCCAAGGGAGAAGAAGCATTCTAAAGGGACGCAGAAGAGATAGTGGATGGCAAGATACATCAGGGAAACAAAACAGCAAAAATGGCACACAATGTCATGAAGGATAGTGGGAAGCCAGAGGATTGGGAAGCGTTTAAAACCATTTGGCACCAAAATGACATCAGCCATGATAGTATTAAATGATGGAGCAAGCTCAAGGGGCCGAATTGCCTACTCCTGCCGAAGTTCTTCTGTTCTTATATCAGAAAGTTTAAGCTCATTGTGTCAGAGATAATACCTTAGCGTGGATAGAAGATTGCCTCTCTGGAAGAAAACATAGGGGATGCAAAAATAGGTCTTTTTCTGCTTGGTAAAATGTGACAAATTGAATTCTTCAGCAATCTGTTCTGTGGTCTCAACCTTTTACAATTCACTCCAAGAAGTAAAACGAGAGGCATGGTTGCGATATTCACATACAACACCAAGATATTTAAGAAGAATGCTGTGAAGAAGTTGCAGATGAATATAAATAGGTTGACAGTGTGGACCAAACTCTCAGGGATGGAGTATAATGTGGGAAAATGTGCAATTTCTTGTAGCAGGGAGAGCAAAATAAAAGCAAGTATTACCTAAATAGAGACTAACGGCAGAATTCTGAGGTAAATAGAAATTTTGATGTTTTGGTGCATCAATCACAAAAGGTTCACATGCACATAATCAGAAGGCCAATGGGATGCTATCCTTTATTCATAGAGGAATTGAACAGTAAAGTAACTGTAACACAGCAAAGTAACACTTAATCAGGCCATTGCTGGAAACTGTTAGAACCCCTCACTGATCTTTCTTTGTTTTTCTCATTTTTCAGTTTGGAGTTGGGAACTGTGAGCTGAGAGCTGAAGGGGATCTTTGGACTGTGAGCAACACCTTATTTTCAATAGAGAGAATGAATAAAATATGATAATGTGATCAGGAAGTTGAGACTCCATCGACCCACAGATGAAGACTGGTTCGTTACACATCAGAAGATGAGAGTACCCAGTTACCATAGAGAAATATTGCAAGTAACAGATGAGATTCCTGTGGGAGGACACAAGGGGATTCGGAAAAACTTGGCCCCTAGAAACAGGCATTTTACCCAGCCGAAACTGCATAAAGGTGTGGTTGAAAGTATGTCATACTTATCAAGTTATAGGTAACCTCAATGTGTGATTAAACCAGCACCCTGGATTTCTCTACTCGTTTCTGAGGGATCATTCAGTCATGTACTGCTGGATTGAATAGGACCATTTTCTAAAACAAAAGCTGAAAATAAACATCCTAACCATTATAGATGTGACTGTTCAATTTCCAGAGGCTAGTCCCTTCATGAAAATCAAAGCTAAGGTAGTGGTGGAAAAAAACTAACAGCTTTTCACTCAAATAAAACAAAGAATAGCGGATGCTGGAAGTCTGAAGCAAAAACAGAAATCGCTAAAGAATCTCAGCAGGTCTAGCAGCATCTATGGGAAGAAAACCGAGTTAACATTTCAAGTCTGGTGACCCTTCATCAAAGACCCTGCTGCCATATCTGCTTTTCACTAACTATCATATGCCAATGAAAGTCCATCTGATCAAGGATTAGCCTAACCTCGGTTGTAGGTAAAATTCTAGAACGTGCAGGGTCAAATTAGAACAAGTCAGCATTGATTTAGTAAGGGGCGGTTGTGCCTAACAAACCTGTTATAATTCTTTGAAGAGGTAACAAGTTGGGTAGACCAGGGAAACCCAGTGGCCTTTCCAAAATGCCTTTGATAAGGTACATCGTGAGATTCTGCTGACTAAGATGAGGGCCCATGGTGTTCGAGGTGAGCTATGGCATGGATTGAGGATTGGCAGTCTGACGGAAGGCAGAGAGTTGGGATAAAAGGTTCTTTTTTGGAATGGCAGCTAGTGACAAGCGGTGTCCCGCAGGCTTCAGTGTTGGGGCCACAGCTATTCACTTTGTAAATTAATGATCTGGACGAAGGGACTGGGAGCATTCTAGTGAAGTTTGCCGACGATACGAAGTTGGTGGACAGGCAGGTAGTACTGAGGAGGTGGGGAGACTGCAGAAAGATTTAGATAGCTTAGGAGAATGGTCTAAGAAATGGCTGATGAAATTCAATGTGAGGTGTTGCACTTTGGAGAAAAGAACACAGGCATGGACTATTTTCTAAACGGTGAGAACATTCACAAAGCCAAAGTACAAAGGGATCTCAGAGAGCTAGTACAAGATTTTCTAAACGTTGACTTGCAGGTTGAGTCTGTGGTTAAGAAAGCAAATGTAATGTTGTCATTTATCTCAAGAGGGTTGGAATGTAAAAGTAGTGATGTGCTACTGGATAACTGTGTCCAGTTTTGGGTCCCACACCTCAGGAAGGACATGCTATCACTGGAACACCGTGTCCAGCGAAGATTCACACGGTTGATCCCTGGAATGGTAGGCCTAACATACAATGAATAGCTGAGGATCCTGGGATTGTATTCATGAGAATTTAGAAGATTGAAGGGACATCTAATAGAAACTTACAATATAATTTATGGCTTAGAAAGGGTGGACGCTGGGAAATTGTTTCCAAAAGGTGGGGATATTAAGACCCGTGGGCACAGCCTTAGAATTAGAGGGGGTCAATTTAGAACGGAAATGGGGAGACATTTCATCAGCCAGAGAGTGGTGGGCCTGTGGAATTCATAACCACGGAGCGCAGTGGAGGCCGAGAAGTTAAATGTCTTCAAGGCAGAGATTGATAAATTCTTAATCTTGCAAGGAATTAAGGAATACAGGGAGAGTGCAGGTAAGTGGCGTTGAAATGCCCATCAGCCATGATTGAATGGCGGAGTGGACTCGATGGGACAAATGATCTTACTTCCATTTCTATTTCTTCTGGTCTTAGGGACAATAACACATTCAATTTATTTTTTGGCCTAGAGCATTAAAACTGGTTATGAAATTACGAAGTCAGAAAAATGAATCTTCATGTTACAATTTGTGTCCACATTTTTCAAAAGGATCAGCTGTATCCCAGGCTGCTGAGGGAGATGAGGGGGAAAATTGCAGAGGTTCTAACCCAAATTTTTAATTCTTCTCTTGCTGCAGGGAGGTGCCAGAGGACTGGAAGACAGCAAATGTGGTTCCACTTTACAAGAAGAATAGTAGAGTTGGTCCAGGGAGCTGCAGACCAATAAGTCTCACGTCAGTGGGAGGGAAACTACAGGTTGTTCTCCTGTAATGCGCTTTTCGTCAACGTGATTTGGGCTGTAACACGAAAGGTGAATTGGGGATCAATTTTTTTCTTAAAACACAAACTCTCTTTGGCTATTACACGATTCCATCCCCGGTTACCTTAAGTCTACTTCTGTAAACTCCTGTGGCTCTATACTATCCTTCATTGTGAAACCACCTCCAAACCCCACAACTGCTCCAGAAAGTTCCTTGAAAGTAGAATTGCAGGTAGATAAGATTGTGCTTTCCTTTATTGGTGAGAGTATTGAGTGTAGGAGTTGAGAGGTCATGTTGCGACTGTACAGGACGTTTGTTCTTTTGGAATATTGTATGCAATTCTGGTCTCCTTCCTATTGGAAAGATGTTGTGAAATTTGAAAAAGTTTAGAAAAGATTTACAAGGATGCTGCCAGGGTTGGAGGAGGATTTGAACAATAGGGAGTGACTGAATAGGCTGGGGCTGTTCCCCTGGAGCTTCAGAGGCTGAGGGGTGATCTTATAGAGGTTTATAAATCATGAGGGGCATGGATAGGAAGAATGGACAAAATCTTTTCCCTGGGGTGGGTGATTCCAGAACTAGAGGGCATAGGTTTAAGGTGAGGGGGGAAAGACTTAAAAAGGACCTGAGGGGCAACGTTTTCACGCAAAGGGTGGTGAGTAAATGGAATGAGCTGCCAGAGGAAGTGGTGGAGGCTGGTACAGTTACAACATTTTAATGGCATCTGGATGGGTATTTGAATAGGAAGGGTTTAGAGGGATATGGGCCAGGTGCTGGCAGATGGGACGAGATAAGCTTGGGACATCTGGGCAGCATGGATATGTTGGTCTGAACGGTCTGTTTCCATGCTGTACATCTCTATGACTCTAAGATCAGACCACTGCTCTTTCTGTATCCTCCTCCGCTCCCAACAACCCATCCCATTTGTGCCACTTCCTTCATATTCCCTCCTCTCCAGCTTTCTGAAACTTCCCTATTTTTGCACCATCTTCTTCTGTTTAAACCCTCCCTATCTTGGTAACCTCCTCCAGTCCAGACAACACTTCCAAACTGTGAAACCCCATCAAATATCTACAATCCTCGCGCCCTCTGTAACGTCCTTTATCACCATGAACCCTCACAATTACTGAAGCCTCTTTTTGCCATTAGAACCATCTTAATGTCTGGAAAATCCTCCAGTCCAGATACCTTTCCCTATCTCTGTAACCTCAACCATCATCCAGTGTACTTCTGGGGAGAAAGAAAGAGTTATAGAATCTGGGACATATTATGAAGATGGGTAGGATTGCAGAACATGGAGGATGGTACAAATGTAGAAAGGCATGTGGGTCCTGCAGGACGTTAGTGGTAATGAGAATCATAGAACCTACAGCATGGGACCAAGGTAGAATGGGTTGTCGAACCTGAAGGATATTACAATTTGAATCATGGATTTTTCTGATCAGATCAGGGGATTCAACAGCAAAATAGTTTTTAGCTGTAAGTGCACAATCCTGAGACTGCCGAACTGATTCTGAAGATGTTTGCCAGAATGGCTGAACACAGCTTCAGATTGCCAGGCTGAAAGGTGTAAGTTCAGATGTGAATCTATTTGTCCATTCTATCTGCGTGCCTGATACTGACCTGGCGTGCTCTGGTAGAAAACACTCTCCGTGCATCTGGTGACCTCCAGATCTACACGGCTGACGAGGGCACACCTCATCAGAGCCTTCGTTTGGAATATCTTTTTCTCATTATTTTTCAGTGGCAGTTTTGTGAGATGCAGCAATTGGTTTCCAAATGGAGAGAATGAAATCCTTATTATTAACCCTGACCCATGCAGTTGAGTTTCATGGATTCTGTTGTTCTCCACAGAATGTCACTCAAAGGATTGTAAAATCAGGGAATCTGAGTGCAGGCTGATATGACCTGTACTTTAACTCAGCAAACTCAGAAATCCCTTAACATATTAAATTTATTGTATTATTTCATTAAAGTATATGATTTTAACATTTACTGAGACTGTGCTGTCATTTGTGTTCGGCTAACTACTATTTTTGTTGCGATTTTTCCTGATACTTTTGGTGGTTCCACCCAACTCTGTTTTTTCCCATTGACCCTGTTATTTCTATTGCACTATTTTCTATAATATGAAGTTGCATGAGAATGCAACTACCACATTACAGCAGAACAGATCGCATTGGAGAAAATTACTGAGGAAAAATTGAATCTCCACTTAGAGAGGTAAAAACAATGACTGCAGATACTGGAAACCAGATTCTGGATTAGTGGTGCTGGAAGAGCACAGCAGTTCAGGCAGCTTCCAAGTAGCAGCGAAATCAATGTTTCAGGCAAAAGCCCTTCATCAGGATTAAAGGCAGAGAGCCTGAAGCGTGGAGAGATAAGCTAGAGGAGGGTGGGAGTGGGGAGAAAGTAGCATAGAGTACAATAGGTGAGTGGGGGAGG
>NC_057710.1:717695-742265 GCF_004010195.1 Chiloscyllium plagiosum
CCCCACCCTCCTCTAGCTTATCTCTCCACGCTTCAGGCTCTCTGCCTTTATTCCTGATGAAGGGCTTTTGCCCGAAACGTCAATATCGAAGCTCCTTGGATGCTGCCTGGGCTGCTGTGCTCTTCCTGCGCCGCTGGTCCGGAGTCTGGTTTCCAGCATCTGCAGTCATTGTTTGTACCTTTTTAATTCCCAGTTGCAGTATTTATATAGCTGGTACAGTTAAGTTTCTGGTAGAGACAATAGCTGTGGATGCTGGAGGCCAGATTCTGGATGGTGGTGCTGGGGGAGCACAGTGGTTCGGGCAGCATCCGGGGAGCTTCGAAATCGACGTTTAAGATGCCTGGAGGAAGAACGCCTCATCTTCCGCCTCGGAACACTTCAACCCCAGGGCATCAATGTGGACTTCAACAGTTTCCTCATTTCCCCTTCCCCCACCTCATCCTAGTTCTAAACTTCCAGCTCAGCACTGTCCCCATGACTTGTCCGGACTTGTCCTACCTGCCTATCTCCTTTTCCACCTATCCACTCCACCCTCTCCTCCCTGACCTATCACCTTCATCCCCTCCCCCACTCACCTATTGTACTCTATGCTACTTTCTCCCAACCCCACCCTCCTCTAGCTTATCTCTCCACGCTTCAGGCTCTCTGCCTTTATTCCTGATGAAGGGCTTTTGCCCGAAACATTGATTTCGCTGCTCCTTGGATGCTGCCTGAACTGCTGTGCTCTTCCAGCACCACTAATCCAGACTCCGCTTAGAGAGGCAAGGTTGGATCAGGTCATGCCTCATAAATTTGATTGAATATTTTGAGGAGGTGAGTCAGTGTGTCGATGCAGTTAATGTGGATTTCAGCAAGGCATTGACAAGGTCCCACATGGGTAACTGATAAAGAAGGTTAAAGTTATGAAGAGAGGCTGGATAAACTTGGGTTGTTTCCTTTGGAGCAAGGAAGCTTGAGGAGGGACCTGAGAGAAGTGTATAAGATTATGAGAGGCATGGACAGGGGGAATTGGAAGCAGCTGTTCCCTTTAGTCTAAGAGCAACTAACAAGTCATTTTAAAGTTAAAGGCAGAAAGGAGTTTTATGGAAAGAGCTAGATAGTTGATGCAAAAAGTGTTACAACCTTCAAAAAGTACTTGGATGAGAACTTTACGCATCAAAACATTCAATACGTCTAGTCCAGGAAAAAGTGGGACTGGCGTAGATTCAGTGTAGTTCTAGTGTCAAAGACTTGGTGGTTCAAAGGGCTTGTTCTGTCCTGTATGATTCTCTGATTCTAACAAAGCAGACTGAGAAAATTGTCATATCAAACAGCTGTTAAGGCTGATGTAATGTAGATTCTGCTCATTCGGAACATGTATGTCCAATGAATCATTCCAGCAGCAGTTCCCAACGATTAGTGTCATTGATCAAAAGTACCACCAAGACAGCACCTTTCAAAGACCGCTATCATTTTCATTCAGAAGGACAAAGGCAGCAGATAAAGTCATAGAGTCATCAAGATACACAGCACAGAAACAGACCCATCGTCTAACTCGTCCGTGCCCAACATATATCCTCAATTAATCTAGTACCATTTTCTAGCATTTGGCCCATATCCCTCTAAACCCTTCCTATTTGTGTACGCATCCAGGTGCCTTGTAAATGTTGGTATTGTATCAGCCTCTACCACTTCCTCTGGCTGCTCATTCATACATGATGCAACCAGTGCATGAAAAAGTTGGCCCTTCGGTCCCTTTTAAATCTTTCTCCTTTCATGTTAAACTTATGTCCTCTAGTTTTGGACTCCCCCATCCCAGGGAAAAGACCTTGTCTACTTAGACTATCCATGCCCCTCATGATTTTATAAATGTCTATAATGTCACCCCTCAGCCTCTGCCATGAGGGAAAATTGCCACAGTCTACTCAGCCTCTCCCTTTAGCTCAAACCTTCCAACCCTGGCAACATCCTTGTAAATCTTTTCTGAACCCTTTCAAGTTTCACACCATCTTCCCAATAGGTGGGAGACCGGAATTGCACACAGTATTCCAAAAGTGGCCAAACCAACATCCTGTACAGCCGCAACATGACCTTCCAACTCCTATACTCAATGCACTGACCAATAAAGGCAAGCGTACCAAATGCCTTCTTCACTATCCTGTCTACCTGCAACTCCATTTTCAAAGACATGCACTCCAGGGTCTCTTTGGTTAGCAACACTCTCTAGGACCTTACCATTAAATGTATAAGTCCTGCCCTGATTAGCCTTTCCAAACTGCAGCACCTCACATTTATCGTAATTAAACTTTATTTGTCACATCTCGGCCCATTGGCCCATCTGATCAAGATCCCATCGTACTCTGATGTAACCTTCTTTGCCATCCACTATATCTCCAATTTTGGTGCCATCTGCAAACTTACTAACCATACCTCCTATGTTCACATCCAATCATTTACATAAATTACAAAGAGCCAAGAACCAGCACTGACCCTCGTGCACACCGCTGGTCACAGGCCTCTAGTCTGAAAGGCAACCCCTCACCACCACCCTCTGTCACCTAGCTTCGAGCCAGTTCTGCATGCAAATGGATAATTCTCCCTTTATTCCATGTGATCTAGTCTGGCTAACCAGTCTACCTTGTTGAATGCCTTACTTAGAGTCATAGAGATGTACAGCATGGAAACAGACCCTTCAGTCCAACCTGTCCATGCCGACCAGGTATCCCATCCCAATCTAGTCCCACCTGCCAGCACCCAGCCCATATCCCTCCAAACCCTTCCTACTCATATACCCATCCAAATGCCTCTTAAATGTTGCAATTGTACCAGCCTCCACCACATCCTCTGGCAGCTCATTCCATACACATACCACTCTCTGTGTGAAAAAGTTGCCCCTTAGGTCTCTTTTATATCTTTCCCCTCTCACCCTAAACCAATGCCCTCTAGTTCTGGACTCCACTACCAACTGAACGTTCCCCTCCAAGGCACTCACCATCCTGACTTGGAGATTTATCACCTGTCCTTCATTGTTGTTGGGTCAAATTCCTGGAATTCCTATGTGGGTCTACCTGCAGCACATGGACTGTATTGGTTCAAGAGGGCAGTTCACCCCCACCTTCTCAAGGGCACAGGCAATAAATGCTGGCCCAGCCAGTGACACCAATGTCCCATGAATTAATAAAGAAAACTTGCAGGTGCGGTGATTTTGTTTTTGTAATTTGTGGAGGTACTATTGTGTTTTCTTGCTGGAGTTTTGGTGAGATCTGTTGGATCTGGAAGGGTCTATTGCTCCATTAAGGCAGGGAGGAGAGAGGAGTTTCTCGCTCTGTGAACAAAAGGCCTAAGATGATTTTATGAAAGATGTCGTCTCTCTTCATTGCACCACAACTTGGCATGGAGTGTTCAGTGAGGGATGGAGCACTGAGCCACTCAGATGGAGCAGGTAGAGGAGGGTGATCCAGGCTCAGTCCTCTTTACCCACAGTTTTCATGGAGCACTTTCTTGCTTCTGAGACATACATCCACAATATGCAGTGTACCTACCATTCACAGGGTTCTTGGTCTGATTCTGGAATATGTTATTCTATCATGCCCTCACAGGGTAAGAACATAGGATCAGTAGGAGGCCATTCAGCCCCTCAAGCCTCAATGAGATCATGGCTGATCTGCGGCCTAGCACCATATGCCTGCCTTTGGTCAAAGTGCTGCCATGTCAGGGTTTTGCACAGCTGCAGTATGACCTTATGGTTCCAAAACACAATCCCTCTACCAGTAAAAGCTGACACACCATATGCCTTTTTAACAACCCTATCAACCTGGTGGCAATCTCTCTGTTCATCTACACTACCAAGAATCTTATCATTAGCCCAGTATTCTTTATTCCTGGTGCTCCTTCCAAAGTGAATCACCTCACACTTTTCTGCATTAAACTCCATTTGCCACCTCTCATCCCAGCTCTGCAGCTTATCTGTGTCCCTCTGTAACCTACAATATCCTTCGGCACTGTCCACAGCTCCACTGACCTTCGTGTCATCTGCAAATTTACTAACACATCCTTCTATGCCCTCATCCAGGTAGTTTATACAGCAGCGGCCCAAAAACAGATCCTTGTGGTAACTGAACTCCAGGATGAATATTACCTATCAACCACCACCCTTTGTCTTCTTTCAGCTAGCCAATTTCTGATCCAAACCATTAAATCACCCTCAATCCCATTCATCTATATTTTATGCAATAGCCTACCATAGGGAACCTAATCAAATGCCTTACTGAAACTCATATACACTACATCAATTGCTTTATCCTCATCCATTGTTTGATCACCATCTCAAAGAACTCAATAAGGTTTGTGAGGCACAACCTACCCTTCACAAAACTATGTTGACTATCCCTAATCAACTTTTTCTTTTCTAGATGATTATAAATCCTATCTCCTTTAACCTTTCCCAACACTTTACCCACAACTGAAGTAAGTTGTCTATAATTACCTGGGTTGTCTCTACTCCACTTCTTGAACAAGAGGATACCATTTGCTATCCTCCAGTCTCTGGCACTATTCCTGTAGATAATGACAACATAAAGGGTGGGCAGCACAGTGGCTCAGTGGTTAGCAATGCTGCCTCACAGACCTGGGCTCGATTACAGCTGCAGGCAGCTGTCTGTGCGAAGTTTGCACGTTCTCCACATGTCTACGTGGGTTTCCTCCCACAATCCAAAGATACACAGGTTAGGTGAATTGGCTATACTAAATTGCCCATTGTATTCAAGATTAGGTGCATTAGTCAGGGGTAAATATTGGGGAATGCCAGTGCTATAATAGATCAAAGTGAGGGGCAGAACAGTGGCTCAGTGGTTAGCACTGATGCCTCACCAGGGTCTCAGGTTTGATTCCAGCCTTGGGCGATTGTCTGTGTGGAGCTTGCACAATCTCCCGTTGTCTGCGTGGGTTTCCTCAGGGTGCCCAGATTTCCTCCCACAATCCAAACATTTACACGTCAGGTGAATTGGTCATGTTAGATTGCCCATACTGTTAGGTGCATTAGTCAGAGGGAAGTGGGTCTGGGTGGGTTACTCTTTGGAGGATCGGTGTGGACTTGTTGGGCTGAAGGGCCTGTTCCCACACTGTAGAGAATCTGATCTAATCTTGAAAGACTCAGCAATCTCCTCCCTGGCTTCCCAGAGGATCCAAGGATAAACCTCATCCAGCCCAGGAGACTTACCTATTTTTACACTTTCCAGAATTGCTAACATCTCCTCTTTGTGAACCATTTAATATTTTAATGGAAAATTCTCACCTAACATCCACATGTTGGTCAGAATGATTTAGGCCCAAAACGTGGGTAATTGCTACATATTGGTTCTGATAGAAAGCAAGATTTACTCACGTATTTATTTTGAGATCCAGTATTAATTCAACTCCATCTAACTCCACAGAAATGCTGATGTCATCTGGTTGACTCTGCTGCACAGGAAACAACACAACACACATCATTTGTGCAGTACAGCTGATATGCGTACATTGTCATACAGCTGTTTAGCATGAAAAGAGATGCTTTGGTCCAACTCGTCCAGACCAGCCAGATATCTGCAATTAATCTAGTCCCATTTGCCAGCATTTGGCCCACATCCCTCTAAACCCTTCCTAATCATATATAAACATCCAGATGCCTTTTAAGTGCTGTTATTGTACCAGCCTCAACCACTTCCTCTGGTCGCTCATTCCATACACGCAACATCCTCTGCGTGAAACTATTGCCCCAAAGGTTCCTTTTAAAGCTTTCAGCTCTCACCTAATACCTATCCCCTCTAGTTTTTGATCCCCTATCCTTGGGAAAATACCTTGCCTGTTCAGCCTTTCCCTCCCCTCATGATTTTATAAACCTTTTTCTAAATCAAGAGAAAATGGCTCCAGCCCATTCAGCCTCTCCCTGCAGCTCAAACTCTCCAACACTGGCAACATCTTTCAAGTTTCACAATATGTGACCAGTGGAGTGCCTCAGGGGTCGGTGTTGGGCCCATTAATGTTTGTTATCTATATCAATGATTTGGATGAGAATGTATAAGGCATGGTTAGTAAGTTTGCTGATGACACAAACATGTTAAGGAAGGTTGTCAGAATTTGCAGCATGACCTTGATCAGCTGGATGAGTGGACTGAGATATGGCAAATGGAGTTTAATATAGATAAGTGTGAGGTCTGGCATTTTGGAGAATCAAATCAAGGTAGGAGTTTCATGGTGAATGGTAGGGCTTAAGGAGTGTACAGGAACAGAGGGATCTTGGAGTTCAGGTTCACGGTTCTCTGAAAGTGGTGGAGGATTTCTTTGGGAACAGTGACCACAATTCTGTAAGTTTTAGAATACTTGTAGATAAAGAAGAGAGTGGTCTTAAGGGAAGAGTACTAAACTGGGCCAAGGCCAATTATATCAAAATTAGGCAGGAGTTGGGACATGTGGATTGGATACAGCTATTTGAAGGGAAGTCCACATTTGAGATATGGGAGGCTTTCAGTGGTTAGCACTGCTGCCTCACAGCGCCAGAGACCTGGGTTCAATTCCCGACTCAGGCGACTGACTGTGTGGAGTTTGCACATTCTCCCTGTGTCTGCGTGGGTTTCCTCCGGGTACTCTGGTTTCCTCCCACAGTCCAAAGATGTGGACGTCAGGTGAATTGGCTATGCTCAATTGCCCGTAGTGTTAGGTAAAGGGGTAAATGTACGGGAATGGGTGGGTTACGCTTCGGCAGATCGGTGTGGACTTGTTGAGCAGAAGGGCCTGTTTCCACACTGTAAGTAATCCAGTCTAATCTAATAGGTTAACGGTAGTGCAGGATAGGCATGTCCCGTTGAAGGCAAAGGATAGGAAGGGCAAGATTCGTGGATGACAGGAGAAATTGTACGACTAGCCAAGAGGAAAAGGGAAGCATACATAAGGTCTGGGCAGCCAAGAACAGAATGGTCCCTGGAGGAATATCAGAAGAGTAGGACAAGTCTTAAACAAAGAATCAAGCGGGCTAAAAGGCGTCATGAAATAGCTTGAGCAAGCAGAATTAAGGAAAATCCCAAAGCATTCTATTCTTATATAAGAAGCAAGCGGGTAACTAGAGAAAGAATTGGTTCACTAAAAGATAATGAAGGAAGGCTGTGTGCCGAACCTGAGAGAATGGGTGATATTCTGAATGATTATTTTGCATCAGTGTTCACTGAGGAGTGGAACGTGATGAATCTTGAGATTAGAGATAGAAGTTTGATTAGTCTGGATCACATTGGCATAAGTAGGAAGATGTGTTGGGTAGGCTAGAGGTTATTAAGGTGGACAAATCCCCAGAACCGGATGGGATCTCTCCCAGGTTGCAAGGGAGGCGAGAGAGGAAATTGCTGGGGCCCTGACAGATATCTTTGTGGCATCCTTAAATATAGGTGAGGTGCCGGAGGACTGCAGGGTTGTTCCTGTTGTCCCCCTGTACATGTAGGGATATTCCGGGTAACTACAGACCAGTGAGCCCGACGTCGGTGGTGGGGAAGTACTGAGAGATAGGATCTATTTATATTTAGAAAAGAATGAGCTCATCAGTGATAGGCAACATGGTTTTGTGTGGGAGAGATCATGCCTTAATAACTTAATAGAGTTCTTCGAAGAAGTGACCAAGTTGTTCGATGAAGGAAGGGCTGTTGATTCATATACTTGGACTTTAGTAAGGTGTTTGATAAGGTTGCCCATTGTAGACTAATGGAGAAAGTGAAATCACATGGTGTGCAGGGTGTTCCAGCTAGGTGGATAAAGAACTGGTTGAGCAACAGGAGACAGAGAGTAGTAGTTGAACGGAGTTTCTCGAAATGGAGAAAGGTCATCAGTGGTGTTCCATAGGGGTCCGTCTTGGGGCTACTGTTGTTTGTAATATACATAAATGATCTAGAAGAGGGCACTGTTAGTATCATCAGCAAGTTTGCAGATGACACAAAGATTGGTGGAGTAGCAGAAAGCATAAGGGACTGCCAGAGAATACAGGAGGATATAGATAGACTGGAGAGTTGGGCAGGAAAAGTGGCAGATGGCTTTCAATCCAGACAAATGTGAGGTGATGCATTTAGGCAAGTCTAATTCTAGAGCGAATTATACAATGAATGGAAGAACCTTGGGAAAAGTTGATGGGCAGAGAGATCAAGGAGTACAGGTCCATTGTACCCTGAAGGTTGCTGCATAGGTGGATAGAGTGGTCAAGAAGGCATATAGTATACTTGCCTTCATTGGACAGGGTATTAGTATAAGAACTGGCAAGTCATGTTAACAAGACATTGGTTCAGCCGCATTTAGAATACTGTGTACTGCTCTGGTCGCCACATTACCAAAAGGATGTGGACACTATGGAGAGGGTGCACAGAAGGTTTACGAGGATGTTGCCTGGTATGGAAGGTGCTAGCTATAAAGAAAGGTTGAGTAGGTTAGGTTTATTTTCACTAGAAAAAAGGAGATTGAGGGGGGGCCTGATTGAGGTTTACAAAATCATGAAGGGTATAGACAGGGTGGATAGAGACAAGCTTTTTCCCAGGGTGAAGGATTCAATAACGAGAGGTCATGCTTTCAAGGTGAGAGGTGAAAAGTTTAAAGGGGATACACGCAGCTGTTCCTGGGCTGTTGATTTTCTTTGCTCTTCTTCTCTAGTAGGTACATCCACATACTGAATCAGAAAATTGTCTTGTATGCACTTAACAAATTCCTCTCCATCTAAACCCTTAACACTATGGTAGTCCCAGTCTATGTTTGGAAAGTTAAAATCCCCAACCATAACCACCCTTACAGGTAGCTGAAATCTCCTTACAAGTTTGTTTCTCAATTTCCCTCTGACTATTAGGAGGTCTATAACACAATCACAATAAGGTGATCATCCTCTTTTTATTTCTCAGTTCCACCCAAGTAATTTCCCTGGATGTATTTCCAGGAATATCCTCCTTCGGCACAGCTGTACTGCTATCCCTTATCAAAAACGCTACTCCCCCATCTCTCTTGCCTCCCTTTCTATCTTTCCTGTAGCATTTGTATCCTGGAACATTAAGCTGCCAGTCCTGACCATCCCTGAGCCATGTTTCTGTAATTGCTATGATATCCCAGTCCCATGTTCCTAACCATACCCTGAGTTCATCTGCCTTCCCTGTTAGGCCCCTTGCATTGAAATAACTGCAGTTTAATTTATTAGTCCTACCTTGTCCCTGCCTGCCCAGACTGTTTGACTTGCTTCTGTTCTCAAGTGTACCCGTCTCAGATTGATCTCTTTCCTCACTATCTCCCTGGTACAGGTCACTTCTACTCCAAGAGAGATTCCAATGATCTAAAAATCTGAATCCTTCTCCCATACACCAGCTCCTCAGCCATGCATTCATCTGCTCTATCCTCCTATTCCTGCCCTCACTGCCTCGTAGCACTGGGAGTAATCCAGATATTACTACTCTCGAGGATCTCCTTTTTAAATTTCTGCCTAACTCTGTAATCTCCTTTCAGAATCTCAACCTTTTCCCTTCCTATGTCATTGGTTCCAATGTGGGCAATGACCTCTTGCTGGGCCCTCTCCCCCGTGAGAACATTCTACACCCTCTCTGAGACATCCTCGATCCTGGCACCAGGGAAGCAACACACCATTCGGATTTTTTGCTGCTGGCCACAGAAACGTCTGTCTGTACCTTGGACTAGAGAATGCCCTAACACAATTGATCTCTTGAGACCCGACGTCCTCTCATTGCATTAGAGTTAGTCTCAACACCAGAAACTTGGCAGTTCGTGCTACGTTCCGCTGACAATCCATCACCCCCTACATTTTCCAAAACAGCATACCAGTTTGAAATGGGTATAGCCACAAAAGACTCCTGCACTAGCTGCCTACCTCTCTTACCTTTTTCTGGAGTTAACCCATCTATGTGACTGTATCTGGACTTTCCCCCCTTCCTATAACTGCCATCCATCACATACTGTTGCTGTTGCAAATTCCTCATCGCTTCTAACTGTCTATCCAACCGATCCATTCGATCTGATAAGGTTCGCAACCAACAGCATTTATGTCAGATATAATCCGCAGTAACCCTTAAACTCTCTTTAAACTCCCACATCTGACAAGAAGCACATATCACTCTACTCAAGGCCATTTATGCTCCTTCACAATCTGCAGACCCAGAAAGTAACACCGTCTTATTCCGCTACAAATACTGCCCCAGGTTAAATTTATAGCTATGGCTTATATTTTAAATTTAAACAAGAGACATACCCCATAAACATATAATCAAGAAAAAACGCACTCTACTCACTAAAGTTAGTGAATCACAATTTCCCACACACAAAGCTATGTTAATTATCCCCAAACAGTCCTTGCCTTTCCAAATACATGTAAATCCTGTCCCTCAGGATTCCCTCAAATAACCTACCTACCATGGATATCAGCATCGCCAGTATATAGCTCCCTGGCATTTCTTTACCACCTTTCTTAAATAGTTGGCAGAAATGTTTGTCGTTTTTCTCATGGACATTGCTGGCTCTTATATTTGTTTCCCTTTCCCATTGCCCTTTTGTGTTAATGCTGCAAGTACAGTGACAACTGAGTATGTATTTCTGCATTCTCTGGTTCAGATTAAGAGCAGATCCTGTGGATTGAAGAAAGATTACCAGTTTCCACCTGACAGAAAGCTTGTCTGTAAAATAAATAATACTCTGCACTTACATAGTACTGCAAGTTGAGAAACAGCCAGACTTTTCATTTTTCTCGTTTTAAGTTTGGAACTGAGAGTAGAAGTTAAGAATCAAACTTTGAACAGTAGCTTTTTTTTAAAAGAGAGAATGCCTTGTTTACTGTTAGGAACTGACCTGGAAAGATAATGCAGTTTACGAATACTGTAGACAAACCAGTACAATGATGTCAGTATACTCAGCAACTGGCAGCTGGATGGCCAATCAAAAGTAGACAAGCAGGAGGCGGGAAGAACACTAAGCCAGGCAGCATCAGGAGGTGGAGAAGTCGATGTTTTGGGTATAACCCTTCCTCAGGACTGGAGGTGGGTGTGGGGGGAGCTGCAGATAAAGTGGCGGGGGCAGGGTGGTGAAGTGAGGATAACTGAAGACAGGTAGAGGGTATGACCTGTTTAGTCAATGGGAGGGTGGTTGAGAGGAGAGAAAGGGAGGGGAGGTGGTGGAAAGGGAGTCGGGGGTTGGGAAGGAAGGTTATTTGAAATTGGAGAACTCAATGTTGAGTCCTCCGGGCTATAGGCTGCCCAGGTAGAAGATGAGGTGTTCCTCCAATTTGTGGCTTGGTTCATTGTGGCAATGAAGGAGGCCAAGGATGGTCATATCGGAAAGGGAGTGGGAAAGGGAATTAAAATGGGCAGTGACTGGGAGGTCTGGTCAGCCCCTGCGGGCCTGGCTGAGATACTCGATGAACCATTCCCTAAGTTTACGTTCGGTCTCCCCGATGTTGAGAAGACCACATTGGGAGCACCGGATACAGTAAACTAGGTTGGAGAAGAGACAGGTGAACCTCTGTCTCACTTGGAAGGATGGTTTGGGGCCCTGGATGGAGGTGATGGAGGTGGTGTACCGGCAGGGTTTACATCTTTTCCGATTGTGGGGAAGGTACCTGGGGGGTGAGTGGCGCAAACCAAGGACTTTTGAAGGGAACAGTCCTTGTGGAAGTTGGAGAGAGGTGAGAAGAGAAGATGTTGTTGGTGGTGGGGTCTAGATGGAGTTGGCAGAAGTGTTTAAGGATGATGCGCAGGATGGGGTGGTAGGTGAGGACATCTTTTTGAAGATGTTTAGAGCAGTGCAACAGGGAATGGAGGTAGTACAGTGGAAGGCTGTATGGATAACGGGGGAAACTCACATTTTTCAAAATAGGTGGACATGTGGGATACTTGGGATTGGAATGAATCCTTATCCAAGCAGATGCAGTGGAGGCGGAGGGAGAATGGGATGGAGTTCTTGCAGGATACTGGGTTGGGGGAGGTGCAGTCTAGTATTATGGCAGTCTGTTGGTTTGGAGCAAACATCCATCTGCAGATTGTCACCGGAGATGGAAATGGAGGGATAAAGAAAGAGGTGGGAGGTGTCCAAGATAAATCAAGTGAATTTGAGGTGGGCTGGAAGCTCTGGGCAAAGATTATGAACTGCTCCAGTTCAGCCTGGGTGCGGGATGCTTCATTGATGCAGTCATTATGGTAATGACGGATCAGTTGGGGCACAGTGCCTGTGTAGGTACTAAAGAGGGAATGCTTGATATAGCCAACAAAGAGACAGGCATATCTGGGGCCCATCTAGGTACCGAAGGCCATCCCCTGAATTTGGAGGAAATGGAAGGAGTTAAAGGAAATGTTATTAAGGGTGAGGACCAGTTCTGCGAGGTGGAGGGGAATATTCGTGGAGGGAAACTGGATGGATCTGTTGGAGAGAAAGAAGCAGAGGGTGGCACGGTTGCACAGTGGTTAGCATTGCTGCCCCACAGCGCCAGAGACCCGGGTTCAATTCCCGCCTCAGGCGACTCTCTGTGTGGAGTTTGCACATTCTCCCCGTGTCTGCGTGGGTTTCCTCCAGGTGCTCCGGTTTCCTCCCACAGTCCAAAAAAAATGTGCAGGTGAGG
Source organism: Chiloscyllium plagiosum (assembly GCF_004010195.1). NCBI lineage: Eukaryota > Metazoa > Chordata > Chondrichthyes > Orectolobiformes > Hemiscylliidae > Chiloscyllium > Chiloscyllium plagiosum. The sequence goes on from NC_057710.1 coordinate 730,279, forward strand.
TGAATTGGCCATGCTAAACTGCCCGTAGTGTTAGGTGTAGGGGAATGGGTCTGGGCGGGTGCGCTTCGGTGGGTCGGTGTGGACTTGTTGGCCGAAGGGCCTGTTTCCACACTGTAAATAATCTAATCTACAGAGGGCCTGATGGCCATCCTTGTGGGGTATGGAGTCAGAGAATATTGAAAAAGAAAGAGAAACCAAAGGCTGAACTGGTTTTGAGTGAGTGTTTGGGAAAGAGGCAGTACTGCTTTGGAAGCTATGGTTTATTTTGTTTTGCCGTCTCTGGTTATCCTCCATATATCAACTTGTTTAAAGTCCTGAAAAAAGAACTGGTGTCTATATAACATCAGGAAAAGACTCTGGAGGTCTGCAGAAGCTGTTTGCATTGTGTCCATAACTTCAGAATTCAAGCAAGACACAAGCCTACCTGCCTGTAATACAACCTATCAAATTTCATGAAGGGTTGGTTTTCTCTGCTGAAATAGTTACCAAACTAGCAACTTATGATTCTTTCTTTTTAACATATCCCTTAATTGTGTCTGTCAGTGCATGAGTTGGTGACCAAAGAAGATTGGAATAAGATCGTAGATATATTTAGTTAGCTTGCCTTGTAGTTCATCTGTGTTCTGCTAATGTTACATTATTAATAACAAACTGCTTTTTTTTGGTAAGTTGTAAATTTGGTGTCCAAGATCAGTTATTTGTGAAATATCAATTGGAACAATTGAGCAATTTTGATGGTCACAAAATGTTTTCATTTCATTTGTGTCATGAGTTCAGTGATAGTGAGGCTGGTTTGGCCAGGCTTGCTATCCCTGTGTCATAACAAACTATTGTCAGTAACATGGTGTTGTATGGAAGGGAGTGCCAAAATGTTAACCGAATGGAAGAACAGTGATATAGTTCTAATTAGGAAAGTAGGTAACATACATGGAAAGTGCAGTGTTTTAGCTCCCATGTATCTATTACTATTCTTCCAGGTGGTTGAGGTGGAAGGCATTGTGATGAAAGAACAATATAGCACAGTAAGAGGCTTTTCAGTCCTGTAAGCCTGCACCGACACATTTTGCCCTTCCATACTAAAACTGTCTTCATTTATAGGATCCAAATCCCTCTATTCCCTTCTTATTCATATATTCGTCCAGTTTCTTGAATTCCACCATCTCGTTTAGCAGCATGTTCCAGGTAGTCACCACCCTTTGTATGAAAAACATGCCTTGCACATCACTTTTAAGCTTCTCCCTTTGCACCTTGAACCTCTGTCCACTTGTAACTTACCCTTCCACCTTGGGAAAAAGCCTCATACATTTCACTCTATCCATGGCATTCACAATAGCACTGCTGCTTCACAGCACCAGGGATCCGGGTTCAATTCCCGCCTCAGGCAACTGGCTGTGTGGAGTTTGCACATTATAGACAATAGGTGCAGGAGTAGGCCATTCTGCCCTTCGAGCCTGCACCCCCATTCATTATGATCATGGCTGATCATCCTCAATCAGTATCCTGTTCCTGCCTTATCCCCATAATCCTTGATTCCACTATCCTTAAGAGCTCTATCTAACTCTTTCTTGAAAGTATCCAGAGACTTGGCCTCCACAGCCTTCTGGGGCAGAGCATTCCATACACCCACCACTCTCTGGGTGAAGAAGTTTCTCCTCAACTCTGTTCTAAGTGGCCTACCCCTTATTTTTAAACTGTGTCCTCTGGACACATTCTCCCTGTGTCCGCATGGGTTTCCTCCCACAATCCAAAAATGTGCAAGTCAGGTGAATTGACCATGCTAAATTGCCCGTAATATTAGGTGCATTAGTCAGGGGTAAATGTAGGGGAATGGTTCTGGGTGGGTTGCTCTTCGGAAGGTCGGTGTGGACTTGTTGGGCCAAAGGGCCTGTTTCCACACTGTATGGAATCTAATCTAATGTAAAAACTTCTATCAGGTCGCTGCTCAACCTCCTGTGTTCCAGTGAAAACAAACAGGGTCCACCTAACCTTTCTCCATAGGTAAAATCCCCCATACTAGGCAACATTCTGGTAAACTCTTTCTGTACCCTCTCCAAAACATCCACATCCTTCTGGTGGTGTGGTGACCAGAACTGTACACAATATTTCAAGTGTGGCCTAACTAAAGTTCTATAAAGATGCAGCATAACTTGCCTATGAAGACAAGCATGCTATAGGCCTTTTTTACTCCCTTATCTACCTGCGCTGCCACCTTCAGTGATCTGTGGACCTGCACACCCAGATCCCTCTGCATATCAATACTCCTAAGGGTTCTGCTATTCACTGTATAATTTCCACTGTACTTAACCTTCCAAATGCATCACCTCACATTTGTCCAGATTAAACTCTGTCTGCCATTTTTCTGCTCAGGTCTCCAACTGATCCATATCCTGCTGTATCCACTGACAATTCGCCTCACTGTTTGCATTCCACCAATCTTTGTATTGTCCGCAAACTTACTAATTAGACCAGTGACATTTTCCTCCAAATTATTTATGTAGACCATGAACAGCAGAGGTCCCAGCACTGATCCCTGTGGAACATTACTAGTCACAGCCCTCCATTCCGAAAAGCATCCTTCCGCCACTACCCTCTGCCTCATATGACTAAGCCAGTTCTGTACCCACTTTGCCAGCTCACCCTTGAAACAATGGGACTTCACCTTTTGTACCAGTCTGCCATGAGGGACCTTATCAAAGCTTTTACTCAAGTTCGTATAAACAACATCAACTGTTTTTCCCTCATCAATCATCTTCGTCACTTCCACAAAAATCTTGATCAAGTTAGTGAGTCATATCCTTGCCTACACAAAACCATACTGTCTAGAATCATAGTTAAAAATCACATAACACCAGGTTATAGTCCAACAGGTTGAATTGGAACCACTAGCTTTCGGAGCGCTGCTCCTTCATCAGGTGGTTGTCAAGTGCCGTTTATGGACGTGGCTAGGATTTGTGAATATATTTTTTTTGTCTGCATGTTTGGGTTTGTTGCTGAACACGTCCAGAAACTCTAGTCACTCTCCCCTACATCAAAGACATCTCGGAAATGACTGCCAGACTACTCAGACTCCTTACAGCAGCTAATGAACTTGAAAGACCTTATACAGGCAACAAGGAAATCTAATGTCATTTACAAAATGCCACGCAAAAACTGTAACAAATGCTACATTGGACAAACAGGCAGAAAACTAGCCACCAGGGTACATGAACATCAACTAGCCACAAAGTGACATGACCCTTTCTCACTCGTATCCTTGCATACAGATAAGAAAGGACACCACTTCGACTGGGACAATGCATCCATACTAGGACAAGCCAAACAGAGATGCACGAGAATTCCCAGAAGCATGGCATTCCAACCGGAACTCTATCAACAAACGCATCGAGTTAGACCCCATCCACCACCCCCTCAGAAAAAGAACCAGAAATGACATCACCACAGGAAATGACATCACCAACCCAAAGAAACCCAAACATATAAATAGAAAGGACTCATCAGCAGTGCTTCGCACGGAGACCCACTGAAGCTGTTACCTAATTAGGTGATGAAACGCCTGAAAATTAACCTTCCAGCTCAACGAGCCAACCTATATCCAGAACCTCAACCTGAGCTACAAATCTTCTCAAATCACTACTCTCCCACACATCCGATGTGGATTAACCCTCAAACAAATGCCTCCAATCAAAATTGTCCAGTTCCTGCTTAATATTGTTGTAGGTCATCTTCCCCCAATTTAACCCCTTTACACGAGGACTGCTGTTATCCCCATCCAAGAGTATTTAGCACTCATGGTATTACAGTCATAGAATCAGAGAGTCCTATAGCATGGAGACAGGCCCCTTAGACCAAACTGGTCCTTGCTGACCAAAATGATCATCAACGCTGACCCCATTTCCCTGAACTTGATCCATATCCTTCTCAGCTTTTCCTATCCATGTACTTGTCTGAATGCCTTTTAACTGTAGTTAACGTACCAACCTCAACCACTTCCACTGGCAGCTCATTCTATATCTGCCCCATCCTCTGTATAAAAAGGTTGCCCCTCAGATTTCCTTTTATTTTCCCCCTTTAACCTTAAGCTGATGTCCTCTAGTCCGCAAGTGCCTAACCCTGGGAAAAAAGACTGAGTGCATTCACTTTATCCATGCCTCTCATAATATTATACACCTCTATAAGGTCCCCTCTCAGTCTTCTATGCTTTAAAGAAAAAAGTCCTATCTTGTCCAACCTCTCAATATAACTCAAACCCTTGAGTCCTGGTGACATCCTTGTAAATTTCTTCTGCACTCTGTCATGAAGTAGAACGTATGTATGTCCCAAAGTGTACTTGAAAATTGAAAATACGTAACATTTGGCTGTGAAATGGATTCGAGTTTTGGTTTTGGTTGCTATTTTGACAATAATTCAAATTTAACCAATCAGTTCAAATTATGCCCCAGATACTAAAACTCAATTGAGTTTGAATTTATTGTTTTACCAGCATCGAACCAATCAGACATAACATTGAAAATTGGCCACAGAGCAATTGCCATAGACAGAGAGAAACTGCCAGAGAGTTAAATGCCCATGAAACATTGTGTTTTAAAGGAATCAGTTAAAAAAAACCTCTCTAACAAAAGGTACAATTTTTATGTAAAGCCTAGTACTTAGATTAGATTCCATACAATGTGGAAACAGGCCCTTTGGCCCAACACGTCCACACAGACCCTCCGAAGAGCAACCCACCCTGACCCATTCCCCCACACCTAACACTATGGGCAATTTAGCATGGCCAATTTACCTAACCTGCACATTTTTGGACTGCGGGAGGAAACCCGCACAGACACAGGGAGAATGTGCAAACTCCACACAGATAGTTGCCTGAGGCGGGAATTGAACCCAGGTCTCTGGCACTGTGAGGCAGCAGTGCTAACCCACTGTGCCTCCATGCTGCACAGTAAAAAAAAAGATGTCCCAGGGAAATCACCAATCCGAAGGGTGAAGACACTGAAGAAGACAGAAACTGAGTGGTTTTGAGATTAAAGTTGAAACTTTATTGCTGGAACAGCACAGCAGGTCAGGCAGCATCTAGGGAACAGGAGATTCGACGTTTCGGGCACAGGCCCTTCTTCAGGTTTTGAGATTAAGCTAATACAATTTTAATAAGAGTCTCATTGGAACAGCATATTGTTTATAGCGTTGGAGTCAGATAGTAAGCCGTTAAGAGAAAGGGGAACTTAGATTTGTGGATTGCTTTTTTTGTTTAATGTTCACTTTAGAGTAAAAAAATAAATTTGTTACTTTCTTTAAATAGTGGAAAATGGGAGTTATCTGTCACTCACATTTTAACAGATTACGAGGCAAGGCAAGCTTTTCTGGGTGATTGGTTGAGTTAACAGAGGGGTTCACCTCCGTTTTGTAAAAGTTTGGGGGCTCGTGTCCAAGGTTTGGATAGGTTTAGAGAGATCCAGACAGGGATTTAGACAGATTTGAAACAATTTGGGGTACGACAGGTCCTAACAGATTTAAAGTGAATGGTTTTGAGATAAAACTAATGGCGATTAATCATTGGCGATGAGTGTCCTAGATCTTTAAATAAAACTTTGGTGAGAAACTTTGCAGCATTACTTCCCAATTTTTATACTCAATGACCTGACTGATAAGGCCAGTGTGCCAAAAGCCTTCTTCACTACCCTGTCTATCTGTGATTCCACTTTCAGAGAACTATTCCACTACACTCCTTAAACCCTACCATTCATCATGAAACTCCTACTTTGAATTGACTTTGCAAAATGCAAGACCTCACATTATCTATATGAAATTCCATTTGTCATTTCTCAGCCCACTTTCCCCCCAGCCAATCAAGGTCCTGCTGCAACTCCTGATAATCTTCCTCATTGTCCATGAACCCGCCTATTTTAGTGTCATCAGCAAACTTACTAATTATGCCTTGTATATTCTCATCCAAATCATAGATAACAAACATCAATGGGCCCAGCACCGATCTCTGAGGCACTCCACAAGTCACAGGCCTCCAGTCCAACAAGCATCCTTCCACTATTACCCTCTGCTTCCTACCATCAAGCCACTTGTGTTTCCAATTTGCCAGCTCATCCTGAAAGCGATCTAAGCTTCCAGAGCAGCCTACCATATGGAAACTTATGCAAGGATCAGACAGGGGTTTAGAGGGTTAGAAGGAAGGAACTGAAGAATGGACTAAAAGGGGACATGAAAAAGATTTAGTGGGTATAATTAAAGAAAACCCTAAGGCATTCTAGTCTTATATGAGGATCTAGAGAATGACCAGAGTGACGGTAGGGCCAGGCAGGGATAGTGTAGGGTCCTTGTGCCTGGAGTCGGAGGAAGTAGAGGAGGTCAATAATAAACACTTTGCTTTGGTATTCGCTACTGAGAGGGACCTTGACATTTCTGAGGACAATATGAAACAGACAGATATGCTAGAACAGATTGATATTAGGAAGGAGGATGTGCTGAAAATTTTGAAAAACATAGGGATAGATAAATCCTCTGGGCCAGACAGGATATACCCAAGGTTATGACAGTAAGTGAGGGAAGAGATTGCTGCGCCTTTGGCGATGACCTTTCCATCCTCACTGTCAAATGGAATAGTGCTGGATGATTAGAGGGTGGCAAATGTTATTCACTTGTTCAAGAAAGAGAATAAGGATAAACCTGGGAATTACACCCCAGTCAATCTTAGATCTGTGGTGGCCAAAGTATTGGAGAGGATTTTTAAATATAGGATTTATGATTACTTGGAAAACCATAGTATGATTAGAGATAGTCAGGCCTTTTTGAGGGGCAGGTCATGCCTCACAAGCCTCATTGAATTCTTTGAAAATGTGACAAAATGCATTGATAAAGATTGAGCAGTGCTTGTGAATGGATTTTAGCAAAGTGTTTGATAAGGTTCCCCATGGTAGGCTCAGTCAGAAAGTAAGGAGGCATGGGATACAGGGAAATCTGTCTGTCTGGATACAGAATTGGTTGGCTCATAGAAGACAGAGGATGGTGGTAGATGGAAAGTATTCAGCCTGGAGCTCAGTGACCAGTGGTGTTCAGCAGGGATGGCTTCTGAGTCCTTTGCTCTTTGTGATTTTTACAAATGATTTTTATGAGGAAGTGAAAGGGTGGGTTAGTAAGTTTGCCGATGACATGAAGGTTGGTGGAGTTGTGGATAATGTCGAGAGCTATTGTAGTTTGCAATGGGGCATTGACAGGATGCAGAACTGGCCTGATAAGTCGCAGATGGAGTTCAAACTAGAAAAGTGTGAAGTAATTTGTTTTGGAAGGTTGAATTTGAATGCAGATTAAAGGCAGGATTCTTGGCAGTGTAGAGATACAGAGGGATCTTGGGGTCCATGTCCATAGATCCCTCAAAGGTGCCATCCAAGTTGATAAGGTTGTTAAGAAGGCCTATGGTATGTTGGCTTTCATTGGCAGGGAAATTGAGTTTAAGAGGCTTTCAAGAGGGTGCAGAGATTTACCAGGATGCTGCCTGTACTGGAGGGCATGTCTTTTGAAAAAAGGTTGGGGGAGCTAGGGCTTTTCCCATTGGAGTGAAGAAGGATGAGAAGTGGTTTGAGAGAGACGTACAAGATGTTGAGAGGCATGGATAGAGTGGATAGCCAGAGACTTTCTTCCCGTGGCGGAAATATCTATCATGAGGGGACATGATATTATTGTAATTGGAGGAAGATTCAGAGATGTCAAAGATAGGTTCTTTACACAGCGAGTGGTGGGTGCGTAGAATGCACTGCCAGCAGTGGTAGTACAATCAAATACATTAGGACATTTAAGCAAATCTTGGATAGGTACATGGATGATAGTAAAATGAAGGGTATGTAGGTCAGTTTGATTTTAGAGTAGGATAAAAGGTCAGCACAACACTGAGGGCCGAAGGTTATGTACTGTGCTGTATGTTCTCTGTTTTAAAGGCCTTACTGAAATCCATATTGACTACATGTACCTCTCTGCCCATGTCAACCTTCCTGGTCACTTCATCAAAGAACTCTAATAAATATGTGAGGCATGATTTCCCATGCACAAAGCCATGCTGAATATTCCTCATCAAATCCTGTCTTTCCGAATGCTTGTGTTTCATATCTCAGGAACTTCTCAAGTAACCTACTTATCACAGTTAGTTCCTGGACTTTTCTTTGTAGGCCTTCTTGAATAAGGATATAACATTCGCTAACCTTCAGTCTTCTGGGTCATCATCCGTGGCTAATGATGATGCAAAAATATCAGCCAGGGCACCGCAATTTCTTTTCTCGCCTCTTGCAGCATTCCTGGATCGATCTGGTTAGGACTGAGAAGTTTATCCACCTTCATACATTCTAACACATCCAACACCTCCTCAACTGTGATATGGAGTGTCTCCAAAATATCACCACTAATTTCCCCAAGTTCTGTGGTCTTCATGTCTTTCTCCACAGTAAACACAGAGGAGAAATATCCATTGAGGATCTCGCCCATCTCCTGTGGTTCTACACATACATGTCCACTTTGCTCCTTGAAGGGTCCTATTTTCTCTCGAGTTATTCTTTAACCTTTAATATATTTGAAGAACCTCTTTGGATTCATCCTAATCTTCTCAGCCAAGGCTATCACATGCCCGTTTCACCCTCCTGATTTCCTTCTTTAGTAAACTTCTGTATTCCTTGTATACCTACATGGATTCCCTTGATCCCAGCTGCCTGTTCCTGAGTCATACCTCCTTTTATCTGGTCAGAGCCTCAATATCTCTTGTCATCCAGGGTTCTCTGTTCCTGCTGACCTTGCCCTTCACCCTCACAGGAACATACAGACCTTGAATTCTAGCTATCTCACTTTTAAAGGCTGCTAGCCAGCGGTCCTGCTCCAATCAACCCCTGCAAGCTCCTGTCTAATTCCACCAATATTCACCTTGCCCCTATTTAGAACCTGAAACTGTGGACCAATTTTGTCCTTCTGAATAATTATTTTAAAATTTATAGAATTATGGTCACTGGTTCCAAAGTACTCCCCCACTGTCACCTCCATCAACTATCCTGCCTCATTTCCCAAGAGAGGTTTTAGTTTTTTTCCCTTCCCGAGTAGGACCCTCTGCATACTACTTGAGGAAACCTTCCTGAAGGTGCTTAACAAATTCCACCCCATCTAAGCCCTGAACACTCTGGCAGCCCCACTCTTATGTTAGGAAAATTAAAATCCCCTACTATGACAATCTTATTGCTTTTGTGAGTCTTCCTAGTCTCCCTGCATATTTGTTCCTCGAATTCTGGTTGACAATTTGGGAGCAACCCCAATATCATCACCATCCCCTTCTTATTTCTTAGCTCCACCCTCCTTTGCACAGAATGTTTTCCTTGTTGAAACAGTTAAAAATCACACAACATCAGGTTATCAGTCCAACACTTGGAAGTACTAGCCTTCAGAGTGCTGCTCCTTCGTCAGGTAGGTCAGGTTTGAGTATTGTGTTCAGTCCTGAGCACCTAATGAAGGAAGAATGTTAAAATTCTGGGGAGAGTTCAAAGCAGATTTATAAGAATAATACCAGGAATTGAGAATTTTAGATACAAGAAAATATTACAGAAATTGGGCTTATTCTACATGAAGCAAAGAAGATTAAGGGGTGCCCAGATTGAGACTGAGAGTAAACAAGGATATTCTGTTTCCACTAGTTCGTATGTCAGTAACTTAGTGTCACAATTTCAAGACTGTTACCAAGAGCTAGGAGTGAGATGAGGAGAAATTTCTTTATTCAGAGAATTGTTAGGATTTGGAAAGCGCTGCCTCAGAGAATGGTGGAGGCAGATTCCATAGCTGGCTCCAAAAGAGAGCTGGTTATGTATTTGAAAGGGATGAAGGTAGAAGACTCTTTCTGTTCTGTAAAATGTGATGATTCTGTGTTTCTATACGGTATATTGCATTAAACAAAACTTGGATATACCAAGTGCAGATCTGGGCACCACATCTTAGTAAGGTTGTTTTAGCTCCAGCTGCCTTGTCTTCATTATGATGTGCAATCCCTTTACATGTCCAATTCCCCATCAGGATTGTCTCAGGGCCCTCTGCATTTTCCAAAAAAAAGATCTGAAACATCCTCATCCACCACCACCTCCCTCTGGCTGACCGAGCTCTTCCTCACTCTGAACATCTCCTTTAACTCTTCTCACTTTCTTCAGGCCAAAGCTGTGGCCATGATTACCTGCAAGAGCCCTAGTTATACCGATCTCATTGTGGAGCATGTAGAATATTCCATATTCCAGTCAGGGGTGTGGTGCTGGAAAAGCACAGCCAGTCATCCAGCATCCAAGGAGCAGGAGAATCAATGTTTCGGGCATAACACTTCAGCAGGAATGAGGCTTGTAGACTGGGGGTGCTGTGAGGTAAATGTTGAAATCCACATTGATCCCATGTGGTTGCAAGGTCCCAAGGCAGAATTTGAGGTGCTCTTCCTCCAGGCATCGGGTGGTTAAGGTGTGGCGATGGAGAAGGCCCAGTACCTGCATGTCCTTGGTGAAGTGGGAGGGGGAGTTGAAGTGTTCACCCATGGGTTCTTTGGTGCGGGTGTCCCAGCGATGTTCTCGGAAGCTCTCTGCAAGTAGGTGTCCTGTCTCCTCAATGTAGAGGAGACCACTTTGGGATCAATGGATACAGTAGACGAATATTGATGAAGGTGCACCTACCACTAGTGATATATTTTCCCCCATTCCTATTAGCATTCTGTAGAGACCATTCCCTCCGCAACTCCCTTGTCAGATTCACCCCCCTCCTCCCCTCACCAGCCCACATCCCACTCCTGGCACCTGCCCCAACACCGCAGGAAATGCAAAACCTACTTCCACACTTTTGCCCCCCACTCCATCCAAGGCCCCAAAGGATCCTTCCATATCTGACAGAAATTTACCAGTACCTCCAACAATGTCATCTACTGTATCTGTTGCACCCAATGTGGTCTCCTCTACATCGGAGAGATAGGACACCTCCTTGCAGATCGTTTCAGAGAATATCTCTGGGGCAACCAACCAACCAACCCCACTGCCCCTGGCTGAACACTTCAACACCCCTCTCACTCTGTCAAGGGCATGCAAGTCCTGGGCCTCCTCCATCATCACTCCCGAACCACCCGACACCTGGAAGAATGACGCCTCATTTTCCGCCTTGGGAACTTGCAACCACACGGGATTAATGTGGACTTCATCAATTTCCTCATTTCCCTTCCCCCAACATTATCCCAGTCCCAAGCCTCCAACTGGACACCGCATTCTTGACCTGTCCATCGCCTTTCACGTCAATCCACTCCACCCTCCTCTCCGACCTATCACCTTCTCCCCCACCTTCATCTCATTCGCAACTACCTTCCCCTAGCCTCACCTCCTTGCATTTATCTCTCAGCCCCCTTGGACCACAGGCCTCATTCCTGATGAAGGGTTTATGCTCAAAATGTCGATTCTCATGCTCCTCCGATGCTGCATGACCGGCTGTGCTTTTCCAGCATCGCACGCTCAACTCTGATCTCCAGCATCCGCAGTCCTCACTTTTTCCATTACTGATTCCAGTCCGACTCGGTCCCCTGTTCACAACTTTTCCTCTGATAGATCCATGACACACTGGTGATGTTTCCATCTCTCATCCGGAATTGGAAAAGTTAATCAAATTTGCTTCCAATCTCTACACCACTCTTACTTTCACCTGATCTATCTCTAGGAGAAAGTGAGGACTGCAGATGCTGGAGATCAGAGCTGAAAAATGTGTTGCTGGAAAAGCGCAGCAAGTCAGGCAGCATCCAAGGAGCAGGAGAAACGACGTTTTGGGCATAAGCCCTTCTTCAGGAATGAGGAAAGTGTGCCAAGCAGGCTAAGATAAAAGGTAGGGAGGATGGACTTGGGGGAGGGGCGATGGGAATGCGATAGGCGGAAGGAGGTTAAGGTAAGGGTGATAGGCTGGAGAGGGGGTGGGGGCGGAGAGGTCAGGAAGAAGATTGCAGGTCAAGAGGGCAG